>NC_088212.1:77027228-77335978 GCF_036934945.1 Oncorhynchus masou masou | reverse complement strand
GTTAATGGTGTAAATGACTATTGTAGCTGGAAAAGGCTGATTTTTTATCGAACATCTGCATAGGTATACAGAGGCCCATTATCAGCAACAATCGCTGTGTACTACTCCCTTCACAGAACAGAACAAACTGTTTCTAACCAAAATAGAAAGAGGCATCTATTTCTAAAACTAGACACTTGAATGTACTTGTCCTCTTGCTCAGCTGTGCACCGGGGCCTCCCACTCCTCTTTCTATTCTGGTTAGAGACCATTTGCGCTGTTCTGTGAAGGGAGTAGTACACAGCGTTGTACGAGATCTTCAGTTTCTTGGCAATTTCACACATGGAATAACTTTCATTTCTCAGAAGAAGAATAGACTGTTTTTTGGCCATTTTGAGCTTGTAAATGAACCCACAAATGCTGATGCTCCAGATACTCAACTAGTCTAAAGAAGGCCAATTTTATTATTGCTTCTTTAATCAGGACAACAGTTTTCAGCTGTGCTAACATAATTGAAAAGGGTTTTTCTAATGATCAATTAGCCTTTTAAAATGATAAACTTGGATTAGCTAACACAATGCACCATTGGATCACAGGAGTGATGGTTGCTGGCCTCTGTACGCCTATGTAGATAATCCATAAGAAATCAGCCGTTTCCAGCTACAATAGTCATTTACAACATTAACAATGTCTACACTGTATTTCTGATCAATTTGATGTTATTTTAATGGACTTTTTTTTTTTGCTTTCCTTTAAAAAACAAGGACATTTCTAAGTGACCCCAAACTTTTGAATGGTAGTGTATGTTGCATTCCTAAATTAGTCATTCATGTGGTTTATATGGAAGGATGTTCAGTGGATGTAAATGAATGGCACCAACTAAATGCTCTTTTAAATCACTCTGACAGATTAGGGGTCAACATGGCAGGTTTGCAGTGGCAGAAATCTTTGAAGCATCCTGGTAATCCTGGTAATGGTAAGCTGAACACTTTACTACACATTACATTACTCTGACAGATTAGGGGTCAACATGGCAGGTTTGCAGTGGTAGAAGTCTTTGAAGCATCCTGGTAATGGTAAGCTGAACACTTTACTACAAATTACATTACACTGCACAACAGACAGGCATTATTCTCTTTTGTCTTTAAGTCAACTATGGTACTGCTACTTATTTTAGCTGAGCCACTCCTTTTAACACATCAAGGAGCTTGAATGAGGAGGAAGTGGAGGAGGAAGATGAAGATGGAGGAGGAGATGGTAGTAGAAGAGGATAAGGAGGAGGAAAAGGTGGAGGAGGAGGAGGTAACAGAGGAGGAATAGGTGGGAGAGGAGGCGGAAGTAGAGGAGGAGGAGGGAGAGGATGGGAGGGGGGAGGAGGTGGGAAAGGAGGAGGAGTAGGAGGTGGGCGAGGAGGAGGATGTGGGAGATGAAGAGAAGGAGGACGAGGCTGGCAGCATCACAGTAGAAGGAAGCTTTTAAAGAAAGCTGAGCCACCAACTGCTCTTTTTGCACATCTTTCCTTTTATCTTAATAAGTAATGAGACTGCCATAGGCTGACAATTAAGTTTTTTGAAAGTAGTTCTAATGTATGGCTCTGAAAGGAGCGGCCAGGCATTGATGTATAGCGCAAACAGACCTGGAAACAACTGAAATATTAATGGCCCGTTTCCCCAGGAGTTAATGTGGGATTTACCTGATTGCTTTAGAGGAGGGAGGAGGAGGGGAGATCACGTGGCTGTGGCTGGTTGAAGGTGATGGGGGCTGGGGGCTGGGTAGGAGTAGAAGGCTATTGAGGTGTCTGATGGTGATCATACTGGGTCAAGTACATCTGAAACAAATAAGAAAACTAACAAACAACATTGTACTGTGCAGTTACTGTAAGTCATCATTACTGCCAGACTGCTAGTCTCTTGAAGGAGTCACTGTCTACCAGAGGGCTATCAGATGTTTCAGACAGGAGCAGCCCAAATATTATTGTGAAAACAATAAGTTAAAATGAGTAAGAAGATCTGAGCTACAGCAAATCTGTTCACTTTCCATATGTTGTATTTTAATAAGTGAATGTTGTGCACCTGCTTTTTCACTTGAGCCTAGTAACTTGGCCGTTAAGTCCCATACAGATCAACTGACTCTGATATCTGGACACACCACAAGGGAGCAGCAGAGTAACATGGGATCTCAAAGCATTAATGAATCATCGCACTATGTGAGAACATCTTAGAGGCTCTCTTCATTAACAGATAGTCAAACTATTTCAGATGTGATAGCCAAATGTTAGTCACGATTGTGTGAGCAGCCTTTAATATGAAACTTGTTCATAAAAAAATGGTTGAGTTATACGTGAAAGTCAATGAAACTCCCTATCTTCCCTCTATACTTTTGTGTTCAAAGTGTTAGGTTTCTTACAGGGAGTTCATGTCCAGCAGCAACACAGGGTTAACAGAGGAAGGTCTGTCCAAACAGTGTGATAAATGTACATTGAGGACACAGTAATAGTTGAAGTGCTTGACTCTGGAGATGGGGCCTAAAACAACACTGATTCAAAAGTTATGCTAGAGATCAGCAATGGCATTCCAGAATGGTTGTTGGAAATGCCATTCAAGCACTGGAAAGGTCAATAGTTACAATAACTTTCTTTTGAGGAAAACTACAACTTGGCCGTGCTTTCACAAATTACTTCCAGGTTTCTCTCTCTTTCTGCCTCCCTCAAAACAAATTATTACCAAAATTGAGTGCAGACACTGACACCCATTTTAGCACAATCATACATTTAGACATTCAAGTGTGGAGAGAAAGGCTTCACTACGTGCTCCTCTGAATCAAACATGGCTCTTGCTCTTTTTAGTCCACTGACCTGTCCATTCATTTGAGGAAGACGTTTTCTGTTCGGCTTTAATTAAAGGGGAGGATCAGGAATGATTTCTGATCACTGAAATATCTGAGAATGATTTGTTTGATCCTCTTTGCAGTTGTTCTCTGGTTACTAATTACTAAATGTTTCTTCAAAGGGAATACTGTGTTTTCAATAATGCAGCAAAATCCTGCATACCATGATTTACTATTTTTGGGGTGTGATTAGTGATTAGTAGTTAGTTTCCTCTGTTTCACAGCGTTGATACTTGGGATATCAACTCTACAAACATGGTGCTCAGGGCTTTGCTTCCTGAAGTTCAGCAGCATATTTGTTTATGACCCAGAGTGCTGTGCGTGGTAGCTGTTTTACATAGTTTTTTACTCTTAACTTTGATGATAGATGTGATTGGAATTGCATTCTGGGGTGCTAAACAAGGATTCAAAACACTATTGACACTGTCAGTGCCTGTGTCTGTGTTGAGTTGAATTGAGTTTATTTTTATTTTTACAGGGACAGTGCACATTAATCAACGTTTCAGTAAAAGTGCCGGTTTTAGCCAGCCGGCTAATTTTCAACCGCGGTCCCTAGGCAGGTTATTAAAAACAATTACAATATAGACAATAGCAACATAGAACAAGCAAGACATAGCAACATAGGACAAGCAAGACGTAGCATACAGACAGAGCAACGTAGAGCAAAAAGCAGCAAGACAAAATTCATAAAAGCAACAATTGTTTCCACACCTCACAAGCTACAGACAACAAACATGGAAAGCGGCAACACACAGCTAGGGACCATGTTCACAAATCTGATTGACCTTTAACCATGTCTTCAAGCATTTTGTGAAAGTGTGATATGTGGTGCAGTTAGGTGTGTCTGATGGCAGTGTATTCCAGACATGGGAAGCTCTCACAGAGAATGCAGATTTACTAAAGGTGCTTTTCCTTAGGGGAACTATACAGTCACCTCTCATTGCAGACCTTGTGGATCTGCTGACATATGTCTGGGTTTTCTGTTTAACAAAAATATTGAGTGGAGTGGAAGCCAGGCCATTAAGGATCTTGAATACAAGACATGCGTCGGTGTATTGCACAAGATTTTCCCAACTCAAGAGCTCATGCTTTCTAAGGATGTGACAATGATGATGGCTATTGGGCTTCCTATCAAGAGCCTGTTTGTAGACAGACTGAATAGGTTTTAATGTTGTACAGCAAGCTTGGGCCCAACTAGTCAAGCAGTATGTTAAGTGGGGGAGTATCATAGAGTTGAAGTACAGTTTTGCTACCTCTGTAGTCAAACAATTTCGTATAAATCGGAAATTAGCTAGGTTGAATTTAGTTATTTGAATTACCTTTTTCACATGCTTTTTAAAAGAGAGGTTGGAATCAAGTATGATGCCAAGGTACTTAAAATCGGATACCACCTGGAGCTTCTCCCTGACACATATACATCTGGCTCAGTAGCATCTGTTGCCCTCTTTGTGAAGAACATGCAAACAGTTTTTTTCACATTGAGATGCAAACACGAGTCACTGAGCCACTTTGTAACCTGGACCATTACAGTAGTGAGTTCTTGTGCAGCTTGTTGTTTGCTCTTTGCATGCACATATATCACTGTATCATCTGCATACATTTGAACTTCAGACCCAGTACAGACAGAAGGCAGATCATTAATGTACAGGCTGAACAGGAGGGGCCCCAGTATTGACCCTTGGGGCACGCCCACATCATAGCTACGATAGGGCGACAGCTCATTGCTCACTCTGACACACTGAGTTCTGCCTTCAAGGTATGATTTCATCCATCTCAAGGCATCAGGGGAAAAGTTGAACTTTGACAATTTTGTGATGAGAATCTCATGGTTAACAGTATCAAAAGCCTTCCTTAGGTCCAGAAACACAGCCCCAACAGCACCCCCTTTGTCCATCTTGGACTTCACATTTTCCAGAAGAAAGCAGTTGGCCGTTTCTGTGGAGTGTTTCGCTCTGAAGCCAAACTGCATGGAGTGTAATGTGAAGGGGCTGTTGTTGAGGTGGTCAACCAGTTGTTCTGCTACACACTTTTCAACAACCTTTGACACCACAGGTAGTATACTAATGGGCCTGTAATTACTCAAGTGTCTGTGTCACTTGATCTAATGTGCCTGAAGATGACAGTTAATGTAAGAATTTATTGATGTTCGTCTTCCCTCACGTCGCCTACATACAGCACGAAGACAGCACTGACCACTGACTTTTCGCTTTGAATCAATTAACTACATATTTTTTTACGGCCTGAACAAGAAGAGAAAAACAACATTGTTTGAAATTAGCGCCCTACATATCTTTGTGAGGTCACTACCACTTACACTGAGTGTACAAAGCATCAGGAACACCCCCCCCCCCTCCACAGGGACTCCACCTGGCGTCCACTCATCCCCCCTGTTCCGATTTTTGACAGTGATATCGTTAAGTCCCCGGTAGTCAATGCATGGGCGCAGGGTCTTGTCCTTCTTCTCCACAAAGAAAAACCCTGCGCCAGCTGGAGACGCAGGAGGACGGACGGCCCCAGGAGGACAACTTGGGAAGGCTGTGCTGCTTGAAGGCAGTGGGAATGGCAAAAAGGACTCCAACCCAGGATGGAGCTTGTGGTCCAGTCAATCACGTAATTGTGTTTTTGTAGCCAGGAAAATCCCAACACTACCCAAACATGGGGAGATGAAATGAGGAGGAACTGTATGGTCTCACTGTGGTTACCAGAATCCCGTAATTGAACGGGCACAGTACTATTCCCCAATAGAGCGGCCATCAGTGCCCTAGCATCCATGGGCACAGCGAGAGGCTGAGTGGGAATACCAAGCTCCAAAGCTATCGTGGCATCCATAAGACATTCATCAGCCCCAGAGTCAGTGAGCACTCGGAGAGACTTAGATTGGTCTCCCCACAGCACAAGAGCAAAAAGGCGTGTGTGGGTGATGGGAATTAGGGAACTACCAGTCTGACTCACCATAGTACTGGTACCCACTAGATGCAAGAATTTCCTAATAGGGCTCTTGCCTGGGCTCTTGCCTGTCCTGCCCCTCCACAGTACAGTAACAGTTAGTATAGCTCCCAAATTGATAGCCTAGTTCCTCCCAACTGCATAGGCTCAGGAGTATCCAACTCACCCGTCGTAGTTTCACGAGAGCTGCCTTCAGAAACTTCCGGATTCCATAGGAGGTGAACGCGCCATATCGGGTGCACGAGTGTGCCCGAGACCAGACCTCCTCTCACTCTTGCGTTCCCTTAGGCGTCCATCAATTTGAATTTTTAAGGCGATAAGCGAGTCGGGGTCCACCGGCAATTCCTGAGCAGCTAGCTCACCCGTTACCTCCTCAGATAATCCATGCAGAAAAGTATCGAAAAGAGACTCCAGATTCCAGGCACATTGGCGGCCAATGTGCAAACATCCACCGAGTAATCTGCCATACTACATGTAACGATCCTCTTCGTCTGATGAAGAGTAGTCAAGATCGGACCAAAACGCAGCGTGGTAAATTTCCATGTTAATATTTATTTTTACTCAGAACACTAAAACAAAATACCAAAAATAGACCAACATGAAACAGTTCTGTCTGGTGCAGAACACAGAGACAGAAAACAACTACCCACAAACACAGGTGGGAACAGGCTACCTAAGTATGGTTCTCAATCAGAGACAACGATAGACAGCTGCCTCTGATTGGGAACCATACCAGGCCAAACGCATAGAAATACAAAACATAGAGCAAAACATAGAATGCCCACCCCAACTCACGCCCTGACCAAACCAAAATAGAGACATAAAAAAGGAACTAAGGTCAGGACGTGACACTACAGGAGTTTTGATGTAAGTCAAGCAGTTTGCTGGCCGCCTTTCTCCCGAATACCAGAGACTCAAACTTTTCTCACCTGCCATAAATTCCTCCAAATGTAACGGCTTTCTTCTGTTGAAGGAGGAGCGGACCAAAATGCAGCGTGGTGGTTACTCATATTTATTAATGGAAAATGACTAGACATGAAAATACTGAAATGTACAAAAACAACAGACGGAAACGTGAAATAACTATACAGCCTGTCTGGTGAAACTAAACACAGAGACAGGAACAATCACCCACGAAACACTCAAAGAATATGGCTGCCTAAATATGGTTCCCAATCAGAGACAACGATAATCACCTGACTCTGATTGAGAACCGCCTCAGGCAGCCATAGACTACGCTAGACACCCCACAAAACCCCAAGACAAAAACACACCACAATAACCCATGTCACACCCTGGCTTGACCGAATAAATGAAGAATAAACATAATATATTTCGACCAGGGCGTGACAGAACCCCCCCCCTAAGGTGCGGACTCCCGGACGCACATCAAAACAATAGGGAGGGTCCAGGTGGGCGTCTGTCCATGGTGGCGGCTCCGGCTCCGGCGCGGGACGTGGAACCCACTCTATAAATGTCTTAGTCCCCCCTCCTCGCGTCCTAGGATAGTCCACCCTCGCCGCCGACCATGGCCTAGTAGTCCTCACCCAGAACCCCACTGGACTGAGGGGCAGCTTGGAACTGAGGGTCAGCTCGGGACTGAGGGTCAGCTCGGGACTGAGGGGCAGCTCGGGACTGAGGGGCAGCTCGGGACTGAGGGGCAGCTCGGGACTGAGGCAGCTCGGGACTGAGGGGCAGCTCAGCACTGAGGGGCAGCTCAGCACTGAGGGGAAGCTCGGGACTGAGAGGAAGCCCGGCACTGAGAGGAAGGCCAGCACTGAGAGGAAGCCCAGCACTGAGAGGAAGCTCAGCCAGGTAGTTGGATCCGGCAGATCCTGGCTGGCTGACGGTTCTGGCAGATCCTGGCTGACTGGCAGATCTGGAAGAGTCTGGTTGACTGGCAGATCTGGAAGAGTCTGGTTGACTGGCAGATCTAGAAGGGTCTGGCTGACTGGCGGATCTGGAAGAGTCTGGCTGACTGGCGGATCTGGAAGAGTCTGGCTGACTGGCGGATCTGGAAGAGTCTGGCTGACTGGCGGATCTGGAAGAGTCTGGCTGACTGACGGATCTGGCTGCTCCATGCTGACTGGCGGCTCTGGCTGCTCCATGTAGACTGACAGCTCTGGCGGCTTCTTGCAGACTGGCAGCTCTGGCTGCTCCATGCAGACGGGCAGCTCCATGCAGATTGGCAGCTCCTTGCAGACTGGCAGCTCCTTGCAGACTGACAGCTCCTTGCAGACTGGCAGCTCCTTGCAGACTGGCAGCTCCTTGCAGACTGGCAGCTCCGGCTGCTCCATGCAGACTGACAGCTCTGGCTGTTCCATGCAGACTGACAGCTCTGGCAGCTCCTTGCAGACTGACAGCTCCTTGCAGACTGGCAGCTCCTTGCAGACTGACAGCTCCTTGCAGTCTGGCAGCTCCTTGCAGACTGGCAGCTCCTTGCAGACTGGCAGGTCCGGCTGCTCCATGCAGACTGACAGCTCTGGCTGTTCCATGAAGACTGACAGCTCTGGCTGCTCCATGCAGACTGACAGCACTGGCTGCTCCATGCAGACTGACAGCTCTGGCTGCTCCATGCAGACTGACAGCTCTGGCTGCTCCATGCAGACTGACAGCTCGGGCTGCTCCATGCAGACTGACAGCTCGGGCTGCTCCATGCAGACTGACAGCTCGGGATGCCCTAAACAGGCGGGAGACTCCAGCAGCGCTGTAGAGGAGGAAGGCTCCGGTAGCGCTGGACAGGCGTGGTGCTGGCACTGGTGGTACTGGGCCGAGGACACGCACAGGAAGCCTGGTGCGGGGAGCTGCCACCGGAGGACTGGTGTGTGGAGGTGGCACTGGATAGACCGGACTGTGCAGGCGCACTGGAGCTCTTGAGCACCGAGCCTGCCCAACTTTACCTGGCTCGATTCCCACTCTAGCCCGGCCAATACGAGGAGCTGGTATGTACCGCACCGGGCTATGCACCCGCACTGGAGACACCGTGCGCTCCACAGCATAATACAGTGCCTGCCCGGTCTCTTGAGCCCCCCGGTAAGCACAGGAAGTTTGCGCAGGTCTCCTACCTGGCGTAGCCATACTCCCTGTGAGCCCCCCCCAAGAAATTTTGGGGACCATCGCCTCTCCGCCTTCCCCGCTTCCAGTTCTTCCATGGGACGGCGATATCCTCCAGGCTGAACCCAGGGTCCTTTACCGTCCAGTTCGTCCTCCCATGTCCATACCTTCTCTCGCTGCACCTTGGGGCGGCTACACTCCCCTGGTTTAGCCCAGGGTCCTCTCCCGTCCAGGATTTCCTCCCAAGTCCAGAAAGTCTTGTTAACCTGCTCCTGCTGCGGCTGTTGCCTGTTACCACGCCGCTTGGTCCTGTTGTGGTGGGTGATTCTGTAACGGCTTTCTTCTGTTGAAGGAGGAGCGGACCAAAATGCAGTGTGGTGGTTACTCATATTTATTAATGGAAAATGACTAGACATGAAAATACTGAAATGTACAAAAACAACAGACGGAAACGTGAAAAAAACTATACAGCCTGTCCAGTGAAACTAAACAATCAGGAACAATCACCCACGAAACACTCAAAGAATATGGCTGCCTAAATATGGTTCCCAATCAGAGACAACGATAATCACCTGACTCTGATTGAGAACCGCCTCAGGCAGCCATAGACTATGCTAGACACCCCACAAAACCCCAAGACAAAATCACACCACAATAACCCATGTCACACCTTGGCCTGACCGAATACATGAAGAATAAACATAATATATTTCGACCAGGGCGTGACACCAAATGACTGCAAACGGCAGATCTTTGTACCCAAACTGCCGTATCCCAGGAGGGCGCCCTTCCCGACATTATCGTAATTATATACGCTATCTTCGATCGGTCTGAAGAAAACAAAGATGGCTGTAGCTCAAAAATAAGCGATTACTGAGAAAGAAAACCCCGACAGGTACCAGGATGCCCCGAATATCGCTCTGGAGGAGGTAAAACTCACCACAGAGAGTGAAGAAATTACTGGGTGATTGGGATTTTTCAGTGGTGGCAGAGAGTCTGAGCTAACTCCCCGATTTACTCCATAATAGCCATTAACCCATGGTCATGGCGTTCCATCGAAGAACTGAGCCATTCCAAAAGGCCCTGTAGCAACTCCTGATGTCTCCCAATGGTGGCTTCCTGCAGGGAGATAGCTTGGCGGAGCTGGTCCAAGTCTGCTGGGTCTGTCATGGCCAGTTTGTACTATCAAGGCACAAGGCGAGACCCAAATGCAGACACAGGAGGCAGATGGTTGGAGTCTTACAATGTTTATTAATCCAAAGGGGTAGGTAAGAGAATGGTTGAGGAAAGGCAAAAAGGTCAACCAAAGTCCAGGAGGTACAGAGTGGCAGACAGGCTCGTGGTCAAGGCAGGCAGAATGGTCAGGCAGGTGGGTACAGAAACAGGCAAGGGTCAAAACCAGGAGGACTAGAAAGAGGAGAATGCTAAAAACAATGAGAACGGGAAAAACGCTGGTTGACTTGGAAACATACAAGACGAACTGGCACAGAGAGACAGGGAACACAGGGTTAAATACACTGGGGAAATAAGCGACAACTGGAGGAGGTGAAGACAATCACAAGGACAGGTGAGACAGATCAGGGCGTAACAGTTTTGTACACTCAGTGTATGTTACTGTAATGACAGTGCCTTCGGAAAGTATTCAGCAAAAGTATTTCGGAAAGTATTTCTTTACGTTTCAGCTTATTTTAAAATGAATTTAAAAACCACTTCCTCATCAATCTACACACAATACACAATGACAAAACAAAAACATGTTTTTGGAATTGTTTACTAATTCATTTTTAAAAATTAATGAAATATCACATTTGCATAATTATTCAGACCCTTTATTCAGTACTTTGTTGAAGCACCTTTGCCAGTGATTACAGCATCAAGTTTTATTGGGATTGACGCTAAAAGCTTGGCACATCTTTATTTGGGGAGGTTCTCCCATTCTCTGCAGATCTTCGCAAGCTCTGTCAGTTTGGATGGGAATCGTTGCTGCACAGCTATTTTCAGGTCACTCCAGAGATGTTTGATCGGGTTCAAGTCCGGGCTCTGGCTTGGCCACTCAAGGACATTCAGAGACTTGTGCCGAAGCCTGTCCTGCATTGTCTTGGCTGTGTGCTTAGGGTCATTGTCCTGTTGGAAGGTGAACCTTCGCCCCAGTCTGAGGTCCTGAGCGCTCTGGAGCAGGTTTTCATCAAGGATCTCGCTGTACTTTGCTCTGTTCATCTTTGCCTAGATCCTGACTAGTTTCCCAGTCCCTGCCACTGAAAAACATCCACACAGCATGATGCTGCCACCACCATAATTCACCATAGGGATGGTGCCAGGTTTCCTCCAGACCTGATGATTGGCATTCAGAACAAAGAGTTCAATCTTACATTTACATTTACATTTAAGTCATTTAGCAGACGCTCTTATCCAGAGCGACTTACAAATTGGTGAATTCACCTTCTGACATCAGTGGAACAGCCACTTTACAATAGTGCATCTAAATCATTTAAGGGGGGGGGGGTGAGAAGGATTGCTTTATCCTATCCTAGGTATTCCTTGAAGAGGTGGGGTTTCAGGTGTCGTGAGGGAGTTTGTTCCACCATTGGGGGGCCAGAGCAGCGAACAGTTTTGACTGGGCTGAGCGGGAACTGTACTTCCTCAGTGGTAGGGAGGCGAGCAGGCCAGAGGTGGATGAACGCAGTGCCCTTGTTTGGGTGTAGGGCCTGATCAGAGCCTGGAGGTACTGCGGTGCCGTTCCCCTCACAGCTCCGTAGGCAAGCACCATGGTCTTGTAGCGGATGCGAGCTTCAACTGGAAGCCAGTGGAGAGAGCGGAGGAGCGGGGTGACGTGAGAGAACTTGGGAAGGTTGAACACCAGACGGGCTGCGGCGTTCTGGATGAGTTGTAGGGGTTTAATGGCACAGGCAGGGAGCCCAGCCAACAGCGAGTTGCAGTAATCCAGACGGGAGATGACAAGTGCCTGGATTAGGACCTGCGCCGCTTCCTGTGTGAGGCAGGGGCGTACTCTGCGGATGTTGTAGAGCATGAACCTACAGGAACGGGCCACCGCCTTGATGTTAGTTGAGAACGACAGGGTGTTGTCCAGGATCACACCAAGGATCTTAGCGCTCTGGGAGGAGGAAACAATGGAGTTGTCAACCGTGATGGCGAGATCATGGAACGGGCAGTCCTTCCCCGGGAGGAAGAGCAGCTCCGTCTTGCCGAGGTTCAGCTTGAGGTGGTGATCCGTCATCCACACTGATATGTCTGCCAGACATGCAGAGATGCGATTCGCCACCTGGTCATCAGAAGGGGGAAAGGAGAAGATTAATTGTGTGTCGTCTGCATAGCAATGATAGGAGAGACCATGTGAGGTTATGACAGAGCCAAGTGACTTGGTGTATAGCGAGAATAGGAGAGGGCCTAGAACAGAGCCCTGGGGGACACCAGTGATGAGAGCGCGTGGCGAGGAGACAGATTCTCGCCACGCCACCTGGTAGGAGCGACCTGTCAGGTAGGACGCAATCCAAGCGTGGGCCGCACCGGAGATGCCCAACTCGGAGAGGGTGGAGAGGAGGATCTGATGGTTCACAGTGTCGAAGGCAGCCGATAGGTCTAGAAGGATGAGAGCAGAGGAGAGAGAGTTAGCTTTAGCAGTGCGGAGCGCCCCGTGATACAGAGAAGAGCAGTCTCAGTTGAATGACTAGTCTTGAAACCTGACTGATTTGGATCAAGAAGGTCATTCTGAGAGAGATAGCGGGAGAGCTGGCCAAGTTTTGGAGAGAAAAGAAAGAAGGGATACTGGTCTGTAGTTGTTGACATCGGAGGGATCGAGTGTAGGTTTTTTCAGAAGGGGTGCAACTCTCGCTCTCTTGAAGACGGAAGGGACGTAGCCAGCGGTCAGGGATGAGTTGATGAGCGAGGTGAGGTAAGGGAGAAGGTCTCCGGAAATGGTCTGGAGAAGAGAGGAGGGGATAGGGTCAAGCGGGCAGGTTGTTGGGCGGCCGGCCGTCACAAGAAGCGAGATTTCATCTGGAGAGAGAGGGGAGAAAGAGGTCAGAGCACAGGGTAGGGCAGTGTGAGCAGAACCAGCGGTGTCGTTTGACTTAGCAAACGAGGATCGGATGTCGTCGACCTTCTTTTCAAAATGGTTGACGAAGTCATCTGCAGAGAGGGAGGAGGGGGGGGGGAGGAGGATTCAGGAGGGAGGAGAAGGTGGCAAAGAGCTTCCTAGGGTTAGAGGCAGATGCTTGGAATTTAGAGTGGAAGAAAGTGGCTTTAGCAGCAGAGACAGAGGAGGAAAATGTAGAGAGGAGGGAGTGAAAGGATGCCAGGTCCGCAGGGAGGCGAGTTTTCCTCCATTTCCGCTCGGCTGCCCGGAGCACTGTTCTGTGAGCTCGCAATGAGTCATCGAGCCACGGAGCGGGAGGGGAGGACCGAGCCGGCCTGGAGGATAGGGGACATAGAGAGTCAAAGGATGCAGAAAGGGAAGAGAGGAGGGTTGAGGAGGCAGAATCAGGAGATAGGTTGGAGAAGGTATGAGCAGAGGGAAGAGATGATAGGATGGAAGAGGAGAGAGTAGCGGGGGAGAGAGAGCGAAGGTTGGGACGTCGCGATACCATCCGAGTAGGGGCAGTGTGGGAAGTGTTGGATGAGAGCGAGAGGGAAAAGGATACAAGGTAGTGGTCGGAGACTTGGAGGGGAGTTGCAATGAGGTTAGTGGAAGAACAGCATCTAGTAAAGATGAGGTCGAGCGTATTGCCTGCCTTGTGAGTAGGGGGGAAGGTGAGAGGGTGAGGTCAAAAGAGGAGAGGAGTGGAAAGAAGGAGGCAGAGAGGAATGAGTCAAAGGTAGACGTGGGGAGGTTAAAGTCGCCCAGGACTGTGAGAGGTGAGCCGTCCTCAGGAAAGGAGCTTATCAAGGCATCAAGCTCATTGATGAACTCTCCGAGGGAACCTGGAGGGCGATAAATGATAAGGATGTTAAGCTTGAAAGGGCTGGTAACTGTGACAGCATGGAATTCAAAGGAGGCGATAGACAGATGGGTAAGGGGAGAAAGAGAGAATGACCACTTGGGAGAGATGAGGATCCCGGTGCCACCACCCCGCTGACCAGAAGCTCTCGGGGTGTGCGAGAACACGTGGGCGGACGAAGAGAGAGCAGTAGGAGTAGCAGTGTTGTCTGTGGTGATCCATGTTTCCGTCAGTGCCAAGAAGTCGAGGGACTGGAGGGAGGCATAGGCTGAGATGAACTCTGCCTTGTTGGCCGCAGATCGGCCAGAGAATTGTGTTTCTCATGGTCTTAGAGTCTTTAGATGACTTTTGGCAAACTCCAAGCGGGCTGTCATGTGCCCCTTACTGAGGAGTGACTTCCGTCTGGCCACTCTACCATAAAGGCCTGATTGGTGGAGTACTGCAGAGATGGTTGTCCTTCTGGAAGGTTCTCCCATCTCCACAGAGGAACTCTAGAGCTCTGTCAGAGTGACCATCAGGTTCTTGGTCACCTCCCTGAACAAGAAAATGCCCTTCTCCCCCGATTGCTACATTTGGCCAGGCGGCCAGCTCTAGGAAGAGTCTTGGTGGTTCCAAACTTCTTCCACTTGAAAAGGAGTGGCGCAAAGGTCTAAGGCACTGAATCGCGGTACTAGAGGTGTTACTACAGACCCGGGTTCGATCCTGGGCTGTGTCGCAGCCAGCTGCAACCAGGAGACCAGCTGGGATGTCCCTGTCTCATCGCGTTCTAGCGACTCCTTGTGGTGGGCTGGGCGCATGCTCGCTGACTCCGGTCGCCAGCTGTGCGTTGGTTCCTCTGACACATTGGTGTGGCTGGCTTTAGGGTTAAGTGGGCAGTGCGGCTTGGCAGGGTCGTGTTTCGGAGGACACATGGCTCTCGTCCTTCGTCTCTCCCAAGTATGTACGGTAGTTGCAGCGATGGGACAAGACTGTAACTACCAATTGGGAAGAAATAAGGGTCAAAAGTACCAAAGAAATTAAATTGATGGAGGCCACTGTGTTCTTGGGGAACTTCAATGCTGCTGAAATGTTTTGGTACCCTTTCTCAGATCTGTGCCTCCACACAATCCTGTCTCGGAAGTCTACTGACAATTCCTTCAAGCTCATGGCTTGGTTTTTACTCTGACATGCACTGTCAACTGTGGGACCTTATATAGACAGGTGCGTGCCTTTCCAAATCATGTCCAATCTGTCAGGATTTGGCCAGGGTTGTTCCGGGTTTTTGTCAGTAGATGTCCCCATTGTGCTTTTTGTCCCTGTGTTTTTCCCTTGATCCCCATTATTGTTTGCACCTGTGTCTCGTTTCCCCTGATTGTATTTAAACCCTTTGTTTCCCTCAGTTCTGTGCTCTGTGTTTGTATGTTAGCACCCTGCCCTAGTGTTCTGTGTGCTCTTGTCGATTCCGGGTGAAGTTCTTGTGGTATTCTGTTTTTTGTTTTTGTTTATTTTTTGGTGAGTTTCTTTTGAGGTCTTTTTGTGTTTTTCCTACCACCTTTTGGATTTGCTATTTTTTGTATTTTAGGATTTTTTCTTTATTAAATACACCGTCTTAAGTACTGCTGTGTCTGCCTCATCTTCTGGGTTCTGCTGACTATTCGTGGCTCAGTTGGTTAAGTGACTGTTTCTCACTCCGGCGACCCAGGTTCAAAACCAGGTCCTGACACAATCAATTGAAATTACCACAGGTAGACTCCAATCAAGTTATAGAAACATTTCAAGGATTATCAATGGAAACAGGATGCACCTGAGCTCAATTACGAGTCTCATAGCAAAAGGTCTTAATGCTTATGTAAACAAGGTTCTTCTCTATTTTATTTTTTATACATTTGCAAATGTCTAAAAACCTGTTTTCACTTTGACATTATTGGGTATTGTGTGTAGATTGATGAGGAATCAATTTTATTTTATACATTTTTGAATAAGGCGGTAACGTAACAAAATGTGGAAAAAGTCAAGAGGCCTGAATACTTTCCTAATGAACTGTATACTGTACCTACAGCTGACCTATTTCAAATCAAATTAATCTTTATTTGCCAAATGCGCCGAATACAACAAGTGCAGACTACCGTGAAATGCTTACTTACAAGCCCGTAACCAACAGTACAGTTTAGCAAAGGGTCTGAATACTTATGTAAATAAGGTATTTCAGTTTTTTTTTTTTTTACATTTGCAACATTTTCTAAAAAACTGTTTTTGCTTTGTCATTATGGGTTATTCTGTGTAGATTATTGAATCTTTATTTATTTTTAATCCATTTCAGAATACGGCTTTAACGAAACAAAATGTGGAAAAAGTCACAGGGTCTGAAAACTTTCCGAAGGTGCTGTATAACTGTGTAATATCCTGCCTACTGTTCTGTAGGTCACAGTAGCCACAGTGAGACTCCCGTTCACTCCTTCACACTGTGCCACTGCTGGCTGAAATTAAAAGCAAATATTAATAATCACACTGACCGGCGTTGCAGAGGAATGCTGAATATGGGAGGCCCGGGGAGATGTCGGTTATACATTCCACATTTAATGACACATATTCCTGACTTAGTGGATGTTTTTTCACTTTTCTTCAATGACAGATATTGTTGACACACATGAGTCAATATTGATTGATCTTTTGTTTTTATTTTTTATGGTATTGGCTTACTTCTACCTTGATGGATGTGTTTATATTGTTTAAGGAAAGTGAGCCAATGTCAATGGAAAATGATACAGTCTGATTTGACACTGACAGGCACACAATATAAGAATGCACCAACCATTCACTCACTCCAAAGTGCTGTGTTTAAAGAGCCATTCCATTCATGCAGAATGTAGGGCTACTTTGTGAGGAAGACACACTGGTCAAAAATAGTTGGACACACTGGTCAAAGCTCCATTTTCTCAACAACAATATTTTCATCAAACTGATGTGATTTTTTTTCTACAAAGACAGATGATTCAGGTCAAATGATATTGTGCAGTAGCTCAAAGCTATAATCCAACCCTGGAATCCAACCATGTTAGTATTGAAGTGTCTTTATGAGAGCCTGAGTTGAGGAGGATCCTGTGTAATTTCAGCCCGATGGATGGCCTTCACTTCAGTGCATTCACATTAGGAGAGCAATTACAGAGTGTGGAGATGAAAGTGTCTTAGTAAATATGAAGAAGCCGGAGTGGTGTGGCATTAATAGAGTTAACCCAGGAGCAGTGTGGGAGCACAGAAGACACAGCCATATTAACCAATCTGTCCCTGTCCACAGCAGCACCACTGTTAACCCTATCAGGAGGTCACTACTAACCACACTCACCCCTTGATGGTGTGTGCGTGCGTGTGTGTATGCGTGTGTGTGTGCGTGTGTGTGCGTGTGTGTGCGTGTGTGTGTGTGTGTGTGTGTGTGTGGTGTGAGAGAGAGAAAGAGAGAATTGTATAAGACTATAGAGCATATAAACTCTTTCACCAATGATCCCTGTGTTGTTTAGCACTGTTTGATGACAAGATCAAATCTCGTGGTGTTTCCAATCTTAATACGTATTTATCATAATTTCACTTATTCATAACAATGCCATCATATTTACATGTTTCAAAGTGTTGTGATTGACCTGGATGATCCTTGGGCCTGAGTGTATGTTACTGTTGTTAGCTTGGCCCTTCTCTTGTGAATCTGCCATCACAGCACCACTCATTAAAGACAAAACTAAACCCTGTATATTCCACTTGGCAAACTTCCTATTTTTTCTGTTTGGTGGTGGTGTGATAGGGGAAGGTGGTGGTTGTAGGGCCTTATGGTCTTTAATGGGATTCTTCATTTTTTGCATGGTTGTTCAGCACACCTCTTGACAGCAGCCTTTGAAATATGATACTATTGGCTTTGTGGAGATTTGTTGAGCTTTGCCATCCAGATTTAAAAGCATATTGGTGTTTATGCACAGCGAGCTATAATGATCCATCATACCATGTGGATGGGGGGTGTTCTCTGCTACACATAAATAAGTTGGCAATTAGACCATCTGCTTCGATTCTTCCCCTTCGTCTCCCTGGAGACCCCCATCTGCCTTTACATTATCAATTACAGTTCAGCCCAACCGTGCCCCCTTCTCTTTCTTTTTCTCTCTTTCACTCGTTCTCTCTTTCTCTTTCTCTCCTGTTCTTTCTCTCAAGTCGCTCCCTCTTTCTCTCTCTCTTCCTCCATATCTCTCTTCTTTCTTTCTTTCTTTCTTTCTTTCTTTCTTTCTTTCTCTCGCTCTCGCTCTCGCTCTCGCTCTCGCTCTCTCTCTGTGTGTGTGACTGGCAACATCACAACTCCAGCAACACCCTGCAACCTCCAGGAAACACTACACCCCCCTCAAAAACACAACACCCATCCCCTCCGCCTTTCACTAAATGTGGGACATGCTCATCTGAAAGCAGATGTCCTGTTTCCTTCTCTACTCCTCCCTTCTCAATTCTGTCTCTCTTTACAAAGCCCTGCAGTCACTGTCCTGTTATTGGGTGAAAATGATCTATTCTATACTGCACATTGTAGTATCCCTCGATTGTGTAGGGCTTACTATAATGTTTTGTAGTATACTGTAGAATGCTATATTACACGTTGTAGTATCCCTCGATCGTGTAGGGCTTACTATAATGTTTTGTAGTATACTGTAGAATGCTATATTACACGTTGTAGTATGCCTCGACCGTGTAGGGCTTACTATAATGTTTTGTAGTATACAGTAGAATGCTATATTACACATTGTAGTATCCCTCGACCGTGTAGGGCTTACTATAATGTTTTGATTTGAACGTGCTGTCCTTGGGGATCTCATGCCGGGGATTTCCTCTGAGGTTCTCCCTCAATTGTGTAGCGCTTCTTTCTGGCCCATTGCATTTCTCAGAACTGTTGACCAACTCAATAGGTGGCCTGTCATGAACCTGTGTCTTATGTTCTGGTTGAGGTGTTCCCTTCATTGAACAGGAACTGGCATAGTCTGGTAGTCATTTTAGCTAACCCTAGTCAGCAGGTGTTACTACAATATATTACAGTTATGTCCACAAAACACTACAATAAATACTGCAGTATACTACAGTCATCATGTCCACAAAACACTACAATAAATACTGCAGTATACTACAGTCATCATGTCCACAAAACACTACAATAAATACTGCAGTATACTACAGTCATCATGTCCGCAAAACACCGCAATAAATATTCCAGTATACTACAGTCATCCTGTCCACAAAACACTACAATAAATACAGCAGTATACTACAGTCATCATGTTCACAAAACACTACAATAAATACTGCAGTATACTACAGTCATCACATCCACAAAACACTACAATAAATACTGCAGGATACTCATGTGGGTTCTGACACCTCCCATACCCTGATAAGCAGTATGCCCCAGAAGCATCACAGTCAGGATGTGAGGAGGATGAGGAGGAGACACTTGGGTGGGTGACTGAGACCGAGAGGATCAAACCTTTGTTCTGCTGTTTCCAGGAAAGCAGAAGCAGTAGCGGTTCTCACAGTGTGACAGGTATGTGTGAGAAGACGGGCCCTCTGTCAAGACAACGGAGAGGTTCATTAATATGGAGACAGGTTCTCTTTTGATGAGTTCATAATCAGTTCAGCAGCAGCCTGGAAGTAGCGCACTTTACAAGACTGTTGAAAGATCTTTGACATCTGAGGAGAGCCAGCCAAGCCAATAATCCCACTTTCAGAATGCAGGCCTTTCCTACTAGATCAATCCCAGACCGAAACATCAAATAGAAATGGCTGCTTTCTCTCTTTGTTAACCCTCAACCCTCCTTTCCCCCTCCAAGAGAATGGAGAAGTTCAGTAATATGAGGACAGGTCCCTTCCTCCCAAAAATCACTTACTAGATGGTATTAGACAAGCTAGCAAAAGCGTCATTACCACTGGGACTGAGGGGGGGGGAAGGAGGGAAGGGTGGGACAGATTCCTGTGAAATGTGGCATATTTTCCCCCAATTGAAGGCTCCAGTTAAGAGCAGAGCATTATTGATAAGACTGGTGCTCCTGGTCCAGCGTTGTGCCTAAGGGCCCAGAGGGAAGCAATCCACAGAAGTGGGGCTTTCATGTTCATCTGTGTACCAGAACAAAGTGAGGATTAAGTCGCCCGCTTTCATCCACCGAGCGGGAGAGAGGGAGGGATGGAGGGAGGGAGTGTTTTAAAGCACCTCTGCGAAGGCCCTGCCATGGCGCACCACATCGCACTGATATAACCGCCATCTCTGAAGATGCCACAGCACTGTCACCCCAGGAGCCCTTCTCTGGAGCTCTGCCCTGCCTGACAGTAACCATAGTGGCACTAGCGCTTAGCGCTTACCCTAAGAGAGTGTGGAAACGTTCCCACCACAGGCACTGCTATGGTAAGACGGCACACTGCATTGATCATGTTTAATCATGTCATTCATTTTGATTTACTGCACATTCATTTATAGGACCAGCTATCCATCTCAGGATTTTTCTAAATCGGAGCAGGAATTGAGAATCACCATTGTCCATGTTTTCAACAACTGCAGTAGTTTCTTTTTGGGTGGGTGATCATTGAAGCTGTTCTCTATCCAATTTTCTCTTTACTCAGACCATATTTCTATTCTGACCACTGACTTGCACAGTCAGTTTGCATTGACGTCTGTCATTTCCGGAGGCAAGAATCAGTCCTGAGTCAAATCGCAGATATGTAGGAAATCATGTTTCATCTGTCTCTAAGGTTTATAAGTAGATTACCTTTTGTAATTCGTTTTGTTACACCAGTCAATAAGCGTCCGATGCAAATGTGGTTCATTTGTATTTGAATTGATGTCCTGTCCCCATTAACTTATGCCTCTAATGCATTCTGGTACATTAGTAAATAGACCTGCTGGATTAATCATTAGTTCATTGGGATCATTTGCTTTCCTTGTGCTTAATCGAATCTCTGACATTGGTAATAAGGACAAACTTCACCTGCCTCCCTTCCCCCCTGGACACTCAAAAACAAGTAAGAGTAATTCAGAGACTTGTGGTGCTCTTCCCTCGATGCTCTGTTCAGCGAGCACCTCTTCCATATTGTCCATATCAAGGAGTCCTGTCTGACAACCACCCAAACAAATATGAGACTTTCCTTGTTGATCTTTGGTTCTCTGTGTGGTTTTGAAAGTAGATCATTTGACATTCTGTTTGTTACCTTCCTTCAATCCACACTTCACTCCCCCTTGTCTTCCTCTCTCACGATGAGAGTGATAATTAACGGCTTTTATGTCTCGAGAATAAAACCCCTAAAAAGGCTCCTTGCGCATTATTTATTTAGGTGTAATTAATTGAAGTGGACCTGGATAGAATTCAACAAGGCGAGAGGCTAAGGTTTCCATTCCTCCTTTAAGAGAAGCTCTCCCATCCTTGTAAACTAAAGGCTAGTCTGTGTGACCCTCTGTCCTCTATCGGTTAAAGACAACTAGTTCTGAATGGAGGAGCATTGCGTAATAATGGAGAGCAGTAGATAACATGTCCTGTATTTATACACAGTTATGCTGGTCTATTCTCTCCTGGTCATTAGGCCATGGGGTTTGTGTTGGGTTGCATAATGAGTGTATTCTGTGGCTTTACTGAGAAATGTCAGAGCTGTGAAATTGAAATGGATAGCTGTAATGGAAGACTGACAGCTCATCATCGGCTGGTGGTTACTGCACGTGGCTCTGCAACAGAGATATATGTCATCACCCCTGATTCAGTGGTTCAAGAGATGATACATGGGTCATTGTCCCTGGTAGATGTCTAGTTTATGTTTGGAATATAATGAGGACAGCAAGAAAGTGGAGGGCCTTGCTTTTAGATGTTGGTGGGGTCATTACAGTCTGGGATTTTGAATACCTCGAAGACAAAACAATCAAAGCTAATGCCTTTTAAACTCTGCTGTAATGCTAGGCATAGCTATTTATTTTTCATGTGAGATATGGCTATTTTATGCATTGCATTCATGCCTAGTAGATGTTTTGGGTTTGGAGAGAATGAGCCATGAATAAGCAGTAGCCAGGGCTGGGTGTCTTTGTGTGTGTGTGTGTGTGAGGGACATGACTGGGAATACTAATACTTCCCACGCACCTACTGAATGTACATGGCCCCTGCACTCTAAAGACCCTGTCAGTATCTCCCCTCCCTCTTCTAGTGTACTTTAGTATAGGCTATTTAGGCAACACAACCACCACTACCGTTACCAGCAGCTCACGGTCTCACTCAAACCAAAGACCAACACTGCCGTAGAGAGGTGTAACACGTTTACCACTTTAACATGTGTATTTGTAGCTACCTCTAAGGCAGCAATGGCCTGTAACAACCTTGTGGTTGACTTGTATACATGTATACATTCAATAGGTGACGCATACTCATCCAGGATTGGTGCTTTACCAGGGAAGCAGACACCTGGAAAGCTTTTGATATCTGGACACTACACCTCACTGTCTTTAACATTTGAAATATACACACTACATTACATACAAATAAGGATGGCTCTGAAGAACATGGCTGACGTTTTACATTCTCCCAACCAATTGTGAAATTTTGTTATTTTTGGGGGGTTTTGTGTAACTTATTTTTTAACTTATTGTGTAAATATTGTTGCTGGTACCACCTCTTATGACCGAAAATAACTTCTGGACATCAGAAAAGCTTTTTTCTTTAGCGAGTCCGACGAGAAGGATATCCTGCTTTCACTGGAACAGGCCCAGATCCACGCCTTTTGCGTGAAGAAAAGACGCCGGAAAAGGAGACGCAGATCGGGGATCCTTCTTAGAAACCGGAGGCGAGCGAGTAAGCTCCCAATGCCTTCCATTCTCGTTGCTAACGTGCAATTGATAGAAAATCTAATTGATGACCTACTATTAAGATTATCCTACCAACGGGACATTAAAAACTGTAACATCTTATGTTTCAGCGAGATGTGGCTGAACGAAGAAACGGACAATATAGAGCTGGCGGGTTTTTTCCATGCACCGGCAGAACAGAGACGCTACCTCTGGTAAGACGAGGGATGGGGGTGTGTGTCTTTTTGTTTTTTTGTCAATAACAGCTGGTGTGCAATGTCTAATATTAAGGAAGTCTCAAGGTATTGCTCGCCTGATGTAGAGTACCTTATGATAAGCTGTCGACCACACTATCTACCAAGAGAGTTCTCATCTGTATTATTCGTAGCCATCTATTTACCACCACAAAGTGAAGCTGGCACTAAGACCGCTCTCAACCAACTCTATAAGGCCATAAGCAAAGAAGAAAATGCTCACCCAGAAGCGGCGCTCCTAGTGGCCGGGGACTTTAATGTAGGCAAACTTAAATCAGTTTTACCACATTTTTACCAGCATGTCACATGTGCAACCAGGCGGAAAAAAGTCCTAGACCACCTTTACTCCACACACGGAGATACATACAAAGCTCTCCCCCGCCCTCCATTTGGCAAATATGACAATTCTATCCTCCTGATTCCTGCTTACAAGTAAAAACTAAAGCAGGAAGTACCAGTGAATCGCTCAATACGGAAGTGGTCAGATGACGCAGATGGTACACTACAGGACTGTACAGGGATTCATTCAATGGGAATACACCACCTCAGTCATCGGCTTCATCAATAAGTGCATCGATGACGTCGTCCCCACAGTGACTGTACGTACATATCCCAACCAGAAGCCATGGAGGCTAGAGCTGCCGCTTTCAAGGAGCAGGAGACTAATCCGGACCCTTATTTGAAATCCTGCTATGCCCTCAGATGAACCATCAAATAAGTAAAGTGTCAATACAGGATTAAGATTGAATCCTACTTCACAAGCTCTGACGCTCATCGGATGTGGCAGGGCTTGAAAACTATTACGGACTACAAAGGGAAACCCAGACGTGAGCTGCCCAGTGACGCGCGCCTGCCAGACGAACTAAATTCCTTTTATGCTCGCTTCGAGGCAAGCAACACTGAAGATTGCATGAGAGCACCAGCTGTTCTGGATGACTGTGTGATAACGCTCTTGGTAGCCGGTGTGAACAAAACCTTTAAACAGGTCAACATTCACAAAGCCGCTGGGCCAGACGGATTACCAGTACGTGTACTCAAAGCATGCGTGGACCAACTATCAAGTGTCTTCACTGACATTTTCAACCTCTCCCTGACCGAGTCTGTAATACCTACATGTTTCAAGCAGACCACCATTGTCCCTGTGCCCAAGGAACCGAAGGTAACCTGCCTAAATGATTACCGCCCTGTGGCACTCACGTCGATAGCCATGAAGAGCTTTGCAAGGCTGGTCATGGCTCACATCAACAGCATCCTGACGGATACCCTAGACGCACTCCGTTTCGCATACCACCCCAACAGATCCACAGATGACGCAATCTCAATCGCACTCCACACCGCCCTTTCTCACCTGGACAAAAGGAACACCTATGTGAGAATGCTATTATTCGACTACAGCTCAGCGTTCACACTATAGTGCTCACGAAGCTCATCACTAAGCTAAGGACTCTGGGACTAAACACCTCTCTCTTGGATTTCCTGACGGGCTGCCCTCAGGTGGTAAGAGTAGGCAACAACATGTCTGCCATGCTGATCCTTAACACTGGGGCCCCTCAAGGATGTGTACTTAGTCCCCTCCTGTATTCCCTGTTCACCCACAACTGCGTGGCAAAACACGACTCCAACACCATCGACAAAGACTTTCCCCCTCAGGAGATTGAAAAGATTTTACATGGGCCCCCAGGGCCTCTAAAGGTTCTACAGCAGCACCATCGAGATGATCCTGACCAGTTGCATCACCGCCTGGTATGGCAACTGCTCGGCATCTGACTGTAAGGCGCTGCAGAGGGTAGTTCAGTGCTGCTACTCGCTGTTTAGTTATTACTTATGCATAGTCACTTCGCCCCCACCTACATGTACAGATTGACTTAACTAGCCTGTACCCCTGCACACTGACTCAGTACCGGTGCCACCTGTATATAGCCTTGTTATTGTTATTGTGTTACTTTTTATTTGTATATATTTTCTTCTTCTTGAACTGCACTGTTGGTTAAGGGCTTGTAAGTAAGCATTTCACGGTAGTCTACACTTGTTGTATTCGGCGCATGTGGCAAATAAAGATTAATTTGATTTGAAATAGGTCAGCTGTAGGTACAGTATACAGTTCATTAGGAAAGTATTCAGGCCTCTTGACCTTTTCCACATTTTGTTACGTTACCGCCTTATTCAAAAATGTATAAAATAAAATTGATTCCTCATCAATCTGCACACAATACCCAATAATGTCAAAGTGAAAACAGGTTTTTAGACATTTTTGCAAATGTATAAAAAATAAAATATAGAAAGACCTTATTTACATAAGCATTAAGACCTTTTGCTATGAGACTCGTAATTGAGCTCAGGTGCATCCTGTTTCCATTGATAATCCTTGAAATGTTTCTACAACTTGATTGGAGGCCACTTGTGCTAAATTCAATTGATTGGACATGATTTGGAAAGGTACACACCTGTCTATATAAGGTCCCACAGTTGACAGTGCATGTCAAAATAAAAACCAAGCCATGAGGTCGAAGGAATTGTCTGTAGAGCTCCGAGACAGGATTGTGTCAAGGCACAGATCTGGGGAAGGGTATGAAAAAATGTCTGCAGCATTGAAGGTCCCCAAGAACACAGTGGCCTCCATCATTCTTAAATGGAAGAAGTATGGAACCACGAAGACTCTTCCTAGAGCTGGGCGCCCGGCCAAACTGAGAAATCGAGGGAGAAGGGCCTTGTTCAGGGAGGTTTATTTTTTTATTTTTTTTATTTCACCTTTATTTAACCAGGTAGGCTAGTTGAGAACAAGTTCTCATTTGCAACTGCGACCTGGCCAAGATAAAGCTTAGCAGTGTGAACAGACAACACAGAGTTACACATGGAGTAAACAATTAAAAGTCAATAACACAGTACAAAAAAAGGGAGTCTATATACATTGTGTGCAAAAGGCATGAGGAGGTAGGTGAATAATTACAATTTTGCAGATTAGCACTGGAGTGATAAATGATCAGATGGTCATGTACAGGTAGAGATACTGGTGTGCAAAAGAGCAGAAAAGTAAATAAATAAAAACAGTGTGGGGATGAGGTAGGTGAAAATGGGTGGGCTATTTACCAATAGACTATGTACAGCTGCAGCGATCGGTAAGCTGCTCAGATAGCACATGTTTGAAGTTGGTGAGGGAGATAAAAGTCTCCAACTTCAGGGATTTTTGCAATTCGTTCCAGTCACAGGCAGCAGAGTACTGGAACGAAAGGCGGCCAAATGAGGTGTCGGCTTTAGGGATGATCAGTGAGATACACCTGCTGGAGCACGTGCTACGGATGGGTGTTGCCATCGTGACCAGTGAACTGAGATAAGGCGGAGCTTTACCTAGCATGGACTTGTAGATAACCTGGAGCCAGTGGGTCTGGCGACGAATATGTAGCGAGAGCCAGCCGACTAGAGCATACAAGTCGCAGTGGTGGGTGGTATAAGATGCTTTAGTGACAAAACGGATGGCACTGTGATAAACTGCATCCAGTTTGCTGAGTGTTGGAGGCAATTTTGTAGATGACATCGCCGAAGTCGAGGATCGGTAGGATAGTCAGTTTTACTAGGGTAAGTTTGGCGGCGTGAGTGAAGGAGGCTTTGTTGCGGAATAGAAAGCCGACTCTTGATTTGATTTTTGATTGGAGATGTTTGATATGAGTCTGGAAGGAGAGTTTACAGTCTAGCCAGACACCTAGGTACTTATAGGTGTCCACAAATTCAAGGTCGGAACCATCCAGGGTGGTGATGCTCGTCGGGCATGCGGGTGCAGGCAGCGATCGGTTGAAAAGCATGCATTTGGTTTTACTAGCGTTTAAGAGCAGTTAGAGGCCACGGAAGGAGTGTTGTATGGCATTGAAGCTCCTTTGGAGGTTAGATAGCACAGTGTCCAAGGACGGGCCGGAAGTATATAGAATGGTGTCGTCTGCGTAGAGGTGGATCAGGGAATCGCCCGCAGCAAGAGCAACATCATTGATATATACAGAGAAAAGAGTCGGCCCGAGAATTGAACCCTGTGGCACCCCCATAGAGACTGCCAGAGGACCGGACAGCATGCCCTCCGATTTGACACACTGAACTCTGTCTGCAAAGTAATTGGTGAACCAGGCAAGGCAGTCATCCGAAAAACCGAGGCTACTGAGTCTGCCGATAAGAATATGGTGATTGACAGAGTCGAAAGCCTTGGCAAGGTTGATGAAGACAGCTGCACAGTACTGTCTTTTATCGATGGCGGTTATGATATTGTTTAGTACCTTGAGTGTGGCTGAGGTGCACCCGTGACCAGCTCGGAAACCAGATTGCACAGCGGAGAAGGTACGGTGGGATTCGAGATGGCCAGTGACCTGTTTGTTGACTTGGTTTTCGAAGACCTTAGATAGGCAGGGCAGGATGGATATAGGTCTGTAACAGTTTGGGTCCAGGGTGTCTCCCCCTTTGAAGAGGGGGATGACTGCGGCAGCTTTCCAATCCTTGGGGATCTCAGACGATATGAAAGAGAGGTTGAACAGGCTGGTAATAGGGGTTGCGACAATGGAGGCGGATAGTTTCAGAAATAGAGGGTCCAGATTGTAAAACCCAGCTGATTTGTACGGGTCCAGGTTTTGCAGCTCTTTCAGAACATCTGCTATCTGGATTTGGGTAAAGGAGAACCTGGAAGGGCTTGGGCGAGAAGCTGCGGTGGGGGCGGAGCTGTTGGCTGAGGTTGGAGTAGCCAGGCGGAAGGCATGGCCAGCCGTTGAGAAATGCTTGTTGAAGTTTTTGATAATCATGGATTTATCGGTGGTGACCGTGTTACCTAGCCTCAGTGCAGTGGGCAGCTGGGAGGAGATGCTCTTGTTCTCCATGGACTTCACAGTGTCCCAGAACTTTTTGGAGTTGGAGCTACAGGATGCAAACTTCTGCCTGAAGAAGCTGGCCTTAGCTTTCCTGACTGACTGCGTGTATTGGTTCCTGACTTCCCTGAACAGTTGCATATCGTGGGGACTATTCGATGCTATTGCAGTCCGCCACAGGATGTTTTTGTGCTGGTCGAGGGCAGTCAGGTCTGGAGTGAACCAAGGGCTGTATCTGTTCTTGGTTCTGCATTTTTTGAACGGAGCATGCTTATCTAAAATGGTGAGGAAGTTACTTTTAAAGAATGACCAGGCATCCTCAACTGACGGGATGAGGTCAATGTCCTTCCAGGATACCCGGGCCAGGTCGATTAGGAAGGCCTGCTCACAGAAGTGTTTTAGGGAGCGTTTGACAGTGATGAGGGGTGGTCGTTTGACTGCGGCTCCGTAGCGGATACAGGCAATGAGGCAGTGATCGCTGAGATCCTGGTTGAAGACAGAGGAGGTGTATCTGGAGGGCCAGTTGGTCAGGATGACGTCTATGAGGGTGCCCTTGTTTACAGAGTTTGGGTTGTACCTGGTGGGTTCCTTGATGATTTGTGTGAGATTGAGGGCATCTAGCTTAGATTGTAGGACTGCCGGGGTGTTAAGCATATCCCAGTTTAGGTCACCTAAAAGAACCAACTCTGAAGCTAGATGGGGGGCGATCAATTCACAAATGGTGTCCAGGGCACAGCTGGGAGCTGAGGGGGGTCGGTAGCAGGCGGCAACAGTGAGAGACTTATTTCTGGAGAGAGTAATTTTCAAAATTTGTAGTTCGAACTGTTTGGGTATGGACCTGGAAAGTATGACATTACTTTACATTTACATTTACATTTAAGTCATTTAGCAGACGCTCTTATCCAGAGCGACTTACAAATTGGTGAATTCACCTTCTGACATCAGTGGAACAGCCACTTTACAATAGTGCATCTAAATCATTTAAGGGGGGGTGAGAAGGATTGCTTTATCCTATCCTAGGTATTCCTTGAAGAGGTGGGGTTTCAGGTGTCTCCGGAAGGTGGTGATTGACTCCGCTGTCCTGGCGTCGTGAGGGAGTTTGTTCCACCATTGGGGGGCCAGAGCAGCGAACAGTTTTGACTGGGCTGAGCGGGAACTGTACTTCCTCAGTGGTAGGGAGGCGAGCAGGCCAGAGGTGGATGAACGCAGTGCCCTTGTTTGGGTGTAGGGCCTGATCAGAGCCTGGAGGTACTGCGGTGCCGTTCCCCTCACAGCTCCGTAGGCAAGCACCATGGTCTTGTAGCGGATGCGAGCTTCAACTGGAAGCCAGTGGAGAGAGCGGAGGAGCGGGGTGACGTGAGAGAACTTGGGAAGGTTGAACACCAGACGGGCTGCGGCGTTCTGGATGAGTTGTAGGGGTTTAATGGCACAGGCAGGGAGCCCAGCCAACAGCGAGTTGCAGTAATCCAGACGGGAGATGACAAGTGCCTGGATTAGGACCTGCGCCGCTTCCTGTGTGAGGCAGGGGCGTACTCTGCGGATGTTGTAGAGCATGAACCTACAGGAACGGGCCACCGCCTTGATGTTAGTTGAGAACGACAGGGTGTTGTCCAGGATCACGCCAAGGTTCTTAGCGCTCTGGGAGGAGGAAACAATGGAGTTGTCAACCGTGATGGCGAGATCATGGAACGGGCAGTCCTTCCCCGGGAGGAAGAGCAGCTCCGTCTTGCCGAGGTTCAGCTTGAGGTGGTGATCCGTCATCCACACTGATATGTCTGCCAGACATGCAGAGATGCGATTCGCCACCTGGTCATCAGAAGGGGGAAAGGAGAAGATTAATTGTGTGTCGTCTGCATAGCAATGATAGGAGAGACCATGTGAGGTTATGACAGAGCCAAGTGACTTGGTGTATAGCGAGAATAGGAGAGGGCCTAGAACAGAGCCCTGGGGGACACCAGTGGTGAGAGCGTGTGGCGAGGAGACAGATTCTCGCCACGCCACCTGGTAGGAGCGACCTGTCAGGTAGGACGCAATCCAAGCGTGGGCCGCACGGGAGATGCCCAACTCGGAGAGGGTGGAGAGGAGGATCTGATGGTTCACAGTGTCGAAGGCAGCCGATAGGTCTAGAAGGATGAGAGCAGAGGAGAGAGAGTTAGCTTTAGCAGTGCGGAGCGCCTCCGTGATACAGAGAAGAGCAGTCTCAGTTGAATGACTAGTCTTGAAACCTGACTGATTTGGATCAAGAAGGTCATTCTGAGAGAGATAGCGGGAGAGCTGGCCAAGGACGGCACGTTCAAGAGTTTTGGAGAGAAAAGAAAGAAGGGATACTGGTCTGTAGTTGTTGACATCGGAGGGATCGAGTGTAGGTTTTTTCAGAAGGGGTGCAACTCTTGCTCTCTTGAAGACGGAAGGGACGTAGCCAGCGGTCAGGGATGAGTTGATGAGCGAGGTGAGGTAAGGGAGAAGGTCTCCGGAAATGGTCTGGAGAAGAGAGGAGGGGATAGGGTCAAGCGGGCAGGTTGTTGGGCGGCCGGCCGTCACAAGAAGCGAGATTTCATCTGGAGAGAGAGGGGAGAAAGAGGTCAGAGCACAGGGTAGGGCAGTGTGAGCAGAACCAGCGGTGTCGTTTGACTTAGCAAACGAGGATCGGATGTCGTCGACCTTCTTTTCAAAATGGTTGACGAAGTCATCTGCAGAGAGGGAGGAGGGGGGAGGAGGATTCAGAAGGGAGGAGAAGGTGGCAAAGAGCTTCCTAGGGTTAGAGGCAGATGCTTGGAATTTAGAGTGGAAGAAAGTGGCTTTAGCAGCAGAGACAGAGGAGGAAAATGTAGAGAGGAGGGAGTGAAAGGATGCCAGGTCCGCAGGGAGGCGAGTTTTCCTCCATTTCCGCTCGGCTGCCCGGAGCACTGTTCTGTGAGCTCGCAATGAGTCGTCGAGCCACGGAGCGGGAGGGGAGGACCGAGCCGGCCTGGAGGATAGGGGACAATAGAGAGTCAAAGGATGCAGAAAGGGAAGAGAGGAGGGTTGAGTAGGCAGAATCAGGAGATAGGTTGGAGAAGGTATGAGCAGAGGGAAGAGATGATAGGATGGAAGAGGAGAGAGTAGCGGGGGAGAGAGAGCGAAGGTTGGGACGGCGCGATACCATCCGAGTAGGGGCAGTGTGGGAAGCGTTGGATGAGAGCGAGAGGGAAAAGGATACAAGGTAGTGGTCGGAGACTTGGAGGGGAGTTGCAATGAGGTTAGTGGAAGAACAGCATCTAGTAAAGATGAGGTCGAGCGTATTGCCTGCCTTGTGAGTAGGGGGGGAAGGTGAGAGGGTGAGGTCAAAAGAGGAGAGGAGTGGAAAGAAGGAGGCAGAGAGGAATGAGTCAAAGGTAGACGTGGGGAGGTTAAAGTCGCCCAGGACTGTGAGAGGTGAGCCGTCCTCAGGAAAGGAGCTTATCAAGGCATCAAACTCATTGATGAACTCTCCGAGGGAACCTGGAGGGCGATAAATGATAAGGATGTTAAGCTTGAAAGGGCTGGTAACTGTGACAGCATGGAATTCAAAGGAGGCGATAGACAGATGGGTAAGGGGAGAAAGGGAGAATGACCACTTGGGAGAGATGAGGATCCCGGTGCCACCACCCCGCTGACCAGAAGCTCTCGGGGTGTGCGAGAACACGTGGGCGGACGAAGAGAGAGCAGTAGGAGTAGCAGTGTTGTCTGTGGTGATCCATGTTTCCGTCAGTGCCAAGAAGTCGAGGGACTGGAGGGAGGCATAGGCTGAGATGAACTCTGCCTTGTTGGCCGCAGATCGGCAGTTCCAGAGGCTACCGGAGACATGGAACTCCACGTGGGTCGTGCGCGCTGGGACCACCAGATTAGGGTGGCCGCGGCCACGCGGTGTGGAGCGTTTGTATGGTCTGTGCAGAGAGGAGAGAACAGGGATAGATAGACACATAGTTGACAGGCTACAGAAGAGGCTACGCTAATGCAAAGGAGATTGGAATGACAAGTAGACTACACTTATCGAATGTTCAGAACGTTAAGCTTACGTAGCAAGAATCTTATTGACTAAAATGATTGAAATGATACAGTACTGCTGGAGTAGGCTAGCTGGCAGTGGCTACGTTGTTGACACTACACTAATCAAGTCGTTCCGTCGAGTGTAATAGTTTCTACAGTGCTGCTATTCGGGGGCTAGCTGGCTAGCTAGCAGTGTTGATTACGTAACGTTACGTTAAAAGAACGACAATAGCTGGCTAGCTAACCTAGAAAATCGCTCCAGACTACACAATTGTCTTAGATACAAAGGCGGCTATGTAGCTAGCTAGCTACGATCAAACAAATCAAACCGTTGTACTGTAATGAAGTGAAATGAAAATGTGATACTACCTGTGGAGCGAGGCGGAATGTTGACCGGGTTGTTGAAGTTCAATTCGGAAGACGTTGGCTAGCTGTTGGCTAGCTAGCAGTGACTCCTACGTTAAGGACGACAAATAGCTGGCTAGCTAACCTCGGTAAATTAAGATAATCACTCTAAGTCTACACACTCTAAACTACACAATTACCTTGGATACGAAGACAGCAAAGACAACTATGTAGCTAGCTAACACTACACTAATCGAGTCGTTGAGTGTAATAGTTTCTACAGTGCTAGTGGACGTTAGCTAGCTGCTGTGCTAGTGGACGTTAGCTAGCTGCTGGGCAGAAAGCAGTGTAGACTACGTTAGGACGACGAAATACGATAATTACGCAATTATCTTTGATACAAAGACGGCTATGTAGCTAGCTAAGAAGAAATTGCTAAGATTAGACAAATCAAATCGTTGTACTATAATGAAATGTAATGAAAAGTTATACTACCTGCGGACCGAAGTGTAGATGCGACCGCTCGCTCCAACCCTCCAACCCCAACCCGGAGATAGCCTTTGCAGGCTATCTCTGCAGTAGACTGCAACTCCTCCCCCTTTGGCAGTTCTATCTTGACGGAAGATGTTATAGTTGGGTATGGAAATCTCAGAATTTTTGGTGGCCTTCCTGAGCCAGGACTCAGACACGGCAAGGACATCAGGGTTAGCAGAGTGTGCTAAAGCAGTGAGTAAAACAAACTTAGGGAGGAGGCTTCTGATGTTGACATGCATGAAACCAAGGCTTTTTCGATCACAGAAGTCAACAAATGAGGGTGCCTGGGGACATGCAGGGCCTGGGTTTACCTCCACATAACCCGCGGAACAGAGAAGGAGTAGTATGAGGGTGCGGCTAAAGGCTATCAAAACTGGTCGCCTAGAGCATTGGGGACAGAGAATAAGAGGAGCAGGTTTCTGGGCATGGTAGAATATATTCAGGGCATAATGCGCAGACAGGGGTATGGTGGGGTGCGGGTACAGCGGAGGTAAGCCCAGGCCCTGGGTGATGATGAGAGAGGTTGTATCTCTGGACATGCTAGTTGTAATGGGTGAGGTCACCGCATGTGTGGGAGGTGGGACAAAGGAGGTATCAGGGGTATGAAGAGTGGAACTAGGCGCTCCATTGTGAACTAAAACAATGATAACTAACCTGAACAACAGTATACAAGGCATATTGACATTTGAGAGAGACATACAGCGAGGCATACAGCAATCACAGGTGTTGAATTGGGAAAGCTAGCTAAAACAGTAGGTAAGACAACACCAGCTAATCAGCTAGCACAACAACAGCAGGTAAAATGGCATTGACTAGGCAACGGGGCCGACAGATAAAACATAAACAAGCAGAATGAGGTACCGTGATTAATGGACAGTCCAGCATGCATCAGCTATGTAGCCAAGTGATCAGTGTCCAGGGGGCAGGGAAGCTGGATTAGTGAGTGTTATCCAGGTTAAAAAAAACTAACAACAGGTGACCAAGAACCCAATGGTCCCTCTGACAGAGCTCCACAGTACCTCTGTGAAGATGGGAGAACCTTCCAGAAAGACAACCATCTCTACAGCACTCCACCAATCCAGGCTCTATGATAGAGTGGCCAGACAGAAGCCACTCCCCAGTAAAAGGCACATGACAGCCCGCTTGGAGTTTGCCAAAAGGCACCTATAGATTCTCAGATTCTCAGATTCTCAGATTCTCAGACAATTCTGTTGTCGGATGAAACCCAGATTGAACTATTTGGCCTGATTGCCAAGCGTCACATCTGGAGGAAATCTGGCACCATCCCTACGGTGAAGCATTGTGGTGGCAGTATCATGCTGTGGTGGTGTTTTTCAGAGGCAGGGACTGGGAGATTAGGAGTCAGCATCAAGGGAAAGATGAACAGAGCAAAGTACAGAGAGACCCTTGATAAAAACCTGCTCCAGAGCACTCCGCTCCAGTCTGAGCACACAACCAAGACAATGCAGGAGTGGCTTCGGAACAAGTCTTTGAATGTTCTTGAGTGGTCCAGCCAGAGCCCGGAATTGAACCTGGTCGAACATCTCTGGAGAGACCTGAAAATAGCTGTGCAGCGACGCTCCCCATCCAACCTGACAGAGCTTGAGAGGATCTGCAGATCCGAATGGGAGAAACTCCCCAAATACAGGTGTGCCAAGCTTGTAGCGTCATACCCAAGAAGACTCAAGGCTGTAATCGCTGCCAAAGGTGCTTCAACAAAGTACTGAGTAAAGGGTGTGAATACTTATGAAAATGTGATATTTCAAAGGGTTTGAATACTTTCCCAATGCACCGTACATTCATCTAAAACCCTGGTGCATCTGAAATGTACTCTATTCCCTGTGTAGTGCACTTCTTTTGACCCATAGTCCTCTAGTCAAAAGTAGTTCACTATATCTAAGGATAGGGTGCCACTTGGGTAAGAGCCCTGTGGCTGTCTCCCTGGCCTGCTAGCTGTTCTGTTGTGTTCCGCTGGGCAGATGACTCAGTCATCAGCCAGGCCGTGAAATGTAGTGGTTTTACTAGTAGGCAGCCATTATGTCCTGTGTGGTATATTTTAAACAGCACTACTCAAACAATGGCTCCCATTGTACATGTACTGTAGCCCTAACCCGTAACCCACCCTCTCTGTGAGCTCCTTTTGTTTTCAAAGCAGCCAACCGTCACCGTTAAATCCATCTATCTCCTTAATGGATATTTTTTTGGATAACTTAGTTCGGAACCAACACTGGCAATGGTGTGTGTGCGTGTGTGTGTGTGTGTGTGTGTGTGTGTCTGCACAAGTGTGTGTCTGCACAAGTGTGTGTCTGCACAAGTGTGTGTCTGCACAAGTGTGTGTGTGCGCTAGTATCTGTGCGAATGTGTGTATACACGTGTGGATATAGCAGGAGGAGCCAGGCAGGACACACGGGCCCTTATAAAGCAAGATTAATAACCCACCGCAAATGATGTCATAGTTAAGTGTTTTCCTTTGTATTTACACATCCGCCTGGGCTGTCAGACCGCTGCCTGGTCGTCTCTCTGCTGAGAAATGAAAATGGCGCATCCTGACACTAATGCATCACTAGAAATATTTGAGATGAATAAAGAAGTCCTGGCATGCTATTCCCTTCCTCTCCTGTCCTGCCTGCAACAGAGAGGCATCACAAACACTCCATTTGACATTGACATAAAGGCAAACGCGTCTCTAGTCTCTCGTCTCTTCTCTAGTCTCTCGTCTCTGCTGAATGCAAATAATGTTACTTTCAATCTTTTTTTCCTATTCGTCCTTTGATGGAATAGCAGGGAGGGGAAGGAGGAAGGGTGGAAGTCTCCTTAGTCAATGCAAACTAATGAGACATATTAATGACATTAGACCTTAATTCAATGTCTGCATAATTCATAATAATTGATTGCTGCTGCTTTAAAGGAGTACCTTTTTCAGGAGAAAAATGATCCCATTAGTACAGGTTTAATACAAATCTAAGCTGTCAAAACACCCAGCTCTGACTCCATCCCCACTATGTTAATTGTCATAAGCATTTCAGATTGATTAGTCTTACATTTGGAAGTGAGCTTTCGTTCATAATTTCCCTTGTCTTAAGTAGACATGTCACAGAGAGGATTTTTTCAAGGCAGCAGAATTGGAATACCTTCCCTTGAAATAACTTTTTATACGCCACATAGCTGAGGGGGGATTCTAAACATAATACATTTTCAAGATCAATAGTTAATTTTGAATAAACCCAGATTTGTATATATATATATATATATATATATTTATTTATTTATTTTACATATTGGGGACATATGGAAGGATATGACTGTTGTGTAACAACATAGTAACTAATGTGCTGTGGAAATCAGCTTTACTTATGTTCTTCCATTTTGTATGACTTTTCTAGATGACTAAAATCTATTTTATCCTCGGTAATCAGAAGTGTTGACGTAAAAACACACATCACAAATGTTGAATAAAGAGTTATACAGGTAACTGCCAAAATAAAGGAAACACCAACATAAAGTTTTCAATAGGGCGTTGGGCCACCACAAGCCAGAACGGCTTCAATGTGCATTGGCATAGATTCCACTTAGTGTGTGTAGTTCTATTGGAGGGACGAGACACCATTCTTCCACGAGAAATTCCATAATTTGGTGTTTTGTTGATTGGGGTCGAAGACGCTGTCTCAGGTGCCACTCCAGAATCTCCCATAAATTTTAAATTGGGTTGAGATCTGGTGACTGACACACACACACACACACACACCTTTTAAACCCCCATGCTCCTTTGAGACCCCTCTTTCAAAGTCACTAAGATCTCTTCTTCTAGTCATAGTAGCCAAAACAATGAGCACCTGGGCATTTTGGGATATTTTTTTTTAAATTATCTCAGGAACCACACCTGTGTGGAAGCACCTGCTTTCAATATACTTTGTATCCTTCATTTACTTAAGTGTTTATTTTTGTCAGTTGCCTGTATGTTCTCCTCATCAGTCTGTATGGTTGTGAAATGACTGGTCGGTCATGACCTTTGGCCCATCATTTTATGTGTAGAAATCATGGTCGTTAGAAATGGAGTCTATTGAGGCCATATAAGTAAGTTCAATGGAGTGTATTATATGTAAAACGCCATATGGTCCGGGCAGATCCTCAAGGATAAAATCAGTAATTTGATTCATTTCGAACATGTATTATACTCTTCCTACCGCCTCTGCTTCGGCCTCTCCATGTTATAGACATACTGTATGTTTATGTAACCTAGTATCCTTATACCTTTCAACTGTGATTAGTCCTGTATCATCTTTACAATCCTCATTACATTAGAAGTATTGTTTTCACAAGTAAATATTTCAGTCATGTAATCCATTTGAAAAGCAATGATGTGTGTACAGTATATGGCTAGCTTCACGGGTTCTTAAGAGCTCTGCATAGCAGCACTGCATGGTATCCTAACCAAGCAGGGGATTTTGATAAATAACAATTGAATTTTGTTCCAGCTGTGACATGTTGATTGATCAAAAACCTCATGGCTAAGGCCTCCCTTCTCTCCCATCTTATTTATCCTTTGTCAAATGGTTTCAAAATCAATACCAGCCTTGTACACAACCATTTCTGCTGCAGGCACTCAGAGGAAGAAATAGGAAGGAAAACACACCTGCTCTCTGGGTGATTGTTACTCATTTTTCCTGTCAAAGCTGTTTGAACACAGAATAATTATTCGGTGGTATGGTTGCAGGGCACGGCAGATTATTCTACAATCCATTTAGATAACTTGGGAGAGGGGTCGGAAAATGAATCGCCCCAAACCAGACAAGTTGATCTGGCAAGGTGATACATCTGAGACCTGGGAGAATAACTCAGTTTAAAGATGCTACATGGACCGCCACATAGACTGGATTGCAGTATTGAAGCCAAGGGACCAAGCCTCTCCTTACTGTGCGGATAGGTCAAGGCCTATGTCTTCAGCGAGTTATGAGAGGCCACGCTCTTTAGGCCTGGTGCTGACAATGGCTGCAAAAACCCATCTTTTAAAATGATTTAATTGTTTACCCAAGCTTAATATCATATTTTGCTACATTAGTTGTCATTGTTTTTAATGTTTTGCGTTGTCTTTATTGTGCAAAATGGTATCAACTTTCTCTTATAAGTTAGAAATCCAATATTTACTTTGTAATCAACCCTGCCCCCTTCCAGTGATCATGGTGGTGACATCATAGTAATGAACACCAGAGCCTTATATTGAGAGGTCCTACATTATGGTGACATGTAGTAATTTGTTTTGCAGAGAAGATGTGCTTCTGCATGTCATTGTGTACAGCTTCATCCCACTCCCAGTGTCATGGTGCCGTCTGCCACAGCTGTCTGTCTGTGAGGGGAGCTTTCTCTCGTCTATTCAGCCTGGACCCTCAGGGCAACCCAGCCCTCTGCCTCTGGGGACAACATAATGATGTGGTGAAATATAGGCCAGGATCAGAGACAACATGACAAATTGAATGGAAAGATGTGTCTTGTGCGTCTGAAATGTAGGCAAAGACTGTAGTTGATGATGGTCCTAGTTGGTTTATGGCTGTTGTTGAGTGTTTGGTGATTTGGTCTTGTAATTGCTCTCTATATAGCATTCAAATACATTGTAATCTATGCATTGGTCCATTCATAGTCATTGGTACGTTGATATAAATACTTTATCAAACTTGTTGTATTTCCTTAATTCTACAGATATGGATGTCTTCTCTCAGGTCCTACTGCTATAATCGTCCCACAGTTCTCATTTTATGTCCTTTACCAGTTGTTTAGTTGACTGTCAACGCTGTAAGGCTCCTGCGCAAAAAGGGGGGAACACACTTCTGAATAAGTGTCCCAATGCCAGGCTCGATAAATAACTTCTACAGTGTTTATAAAAAGAAACAGGCTTTTATGAGCCATTCGTGAGGTACTTGAAACGAGCTCGGAGAATGACTAGTCTAAAATGTTAATGAGTTTATTGAAATTAAAGTTTAAACCACTTGGAGATATTACTGTTAACCTGTCTGGCGGTTGGCTCCACAGCTGTAACCCAAGCACACAGTCTACATCCCAAATGGCACCCTGTCTACTACAGAGTGCACAGCTCGTGACCTTCCTGTGGGCCGTGGTCACAATTAATGCACTGAATAGGGAAAGGGGTGCCATTTGGGATGCATCCACATTGTAAGTTAGCTTGTCAGCTTCCATAGCCTGTGACGGAGGGCTAAAGAGTGTTTATCAGACTGGATGGCTGTGCCCCCAAGACAACCCTTTGCTGAAACACTATACACATCATAACACTGTCTGTCTAGCACATGATTTGTTGCAAGGTCAGCGGTTAATGGATACTCACTCATTTTTCTATAGATTTTCAGGGGTTGTTAAGGGACATTTGGATGGGTGCATATCATCAACATTTCTCTCAATATTTGGAGAAAGTTTATTATTGACTGTACAGTATGCAATATGATTTATACATGTGTAGTAGTGCATTGTGTCAGTCAGTACCTGGAATACTGTATTAACTGGAGAGCAGGGATAAAGCAGATGGTACAATCATAGCTTCCAGTCTTGAGGAGTGCCCTTTGGGCTGACATCTCTGCTGGCTGCTGGCTGCAGTGTGGTCATTAAAGAATGAGGGATGGAGGGATGAGAGATGGAGGGGTGAGGAATGGAGGGAGGAGGAGGAGGGAGGATTTGATCCCTGTTGCTTGGACAGCTGGGGGACATTACATTTTACGCTGAAATGACCATCCTCTTCAGCCATTAGTGAGGGACGCTCCAGGAAGCACCTCCCTGGCCTCAGCCTGTATGTACACTTCACAATTAGCCTGAATTGGATGGAAGTCAGTCAGAGCCAATGAAAAACATTCTCGTTGTTCTGTTCTCCCCTCAGTCAGCACAGCTCAGCTTAGCTTGGTTAATTATTATTGTTTTGGAAATCCACTCCAGTACGGATGTCATAGCAGAAGAGTTTGTTTGAGGGAAGTAGCAGTGTTGTTGTGGGTGTTTGTACAGCTGCCTTGGCTGATTGGCATGGAGGCGGATGAGGGTGGGAGTAGGCAGAGGCAAGTGAGGGGGTAGCAGGAAGTGTCAAGCGTTCCTGTGCCGACTGGCGGCCACACCCAAAGACACCCAGAAGTTTGCACCAGAATGTCAAATCTGCAGCTTACTGTGAAAAAAGGGGTTGTAAATGTTTATTTGAATACTGTACACCATAACGAATATATTTGGCAGCTTAACAAGTCAGACAGCAAAAAACAACATAGTAATATGACACTAAATTCTTACTTAGTTTTGCAGTGAAGCACAATGAACTTAAGTCAAATGTTTTGATTTGTATTTGCCGTAAATCAAAGTCAACAACATTAAATAATTGAGAGGGAAATGTTAATTACCTACTTGAATATCGTGATTATATTGGGTGACTATATTGGCTGTAGACATCTTCATTATTTCCTTAGAGAGGATAGCTAAGAGCACTTTGTCAAACTAGGTGATGCACACCTCTTACTGGGTGACATCACAATCAATCATGTGAATTTTGGATCTCTCAATCTGCAGCTCCTCAGCTCTCCATCATACTTCCCCTAGCTCTGTCAGACAGCCACTGTAACACGCCGCAGAGCCATAATGGACTTCCTCCATTAATGAAAAAATAACATATCACACAATACAAATGAGTGGTGAGAGAAAAGTGAGAGGAGTTCAGAAATGCTGAGAGATAATTAGACTGTCCGGTGGCGGTGTTGCGTATGCTAGATTGATGGATGCTCTATAATTACCTTGGTGTTATTATTTCAGGGCCAGACAAAAAGAGAACCTGGTTCCTCTTGCTTTGAGCGCCGCAAATTCATTAATCTCATTAATGTGTGGAATTAATATCATTTTATCAGACATTCCAGAGCTGCTGGTTGTGTGTGTGGCTGGACACATCAATCTAATATAAGACACAGCCTGAGCTCGCTGATCTGCCTCCCAGTCAGGGGAAAGTGTGTGTGTGTGTGTGCGTGCATGTGTGCAGGTGTGTATGTGAGTATTTGCATGTGTATTTTTTGTGCTCTATTTTGTATTATTAGGACACCTATGTTATTTTGCGTCTCCTCTCCTAGAGCAGAATTGACTGGTGTTTCAGTGCCTTGGCTGGATCACCTGTAATATACCGTTATGCACAGTGCGATGAGTGGGAAATTAGTGCCTAATTCACCTGTCTGCTATTTCACCTGTCTACCACTTAGGATAATTGAACCCTGGCAATTGGAAGATTTTGAAACGGTATTCTGCCATACTAATATAGAAAGTAATTTGCCAGGCTGTTTAGCCTCTAACCCTCTGACTCTCCAGCTATTAGGTGCCTTATGGTAATAAGTTGTAATTTGCCCAATTCCAAACACATTATTATGAAAAATATGTCTAAAAGCTTTTGTGAAATCTTTAACTATAAATAGCATTCCCACTATCAGATGTTAAATGTGGCCTTGCTGGTGGTGCTCTCATGTTGAATTGATATAGATTCTTACCAACATTTTGTGAAGAACAATATTACATTTTAAGAATATTGCAGAATGCAGTATACACATCTCACCACAGAGACACTACTACACTACCCTTCCCAGTCTCCATGCAGGTTCAGATTTGTCTTGTCTGTTCAGTGTGTTTGTGGAGACAGCAGTGTTCCCGTAATAAGAGGAGGACACTACTGTATTATCTAGAGTGGATGTGGGGACGTCTCTCCAACAGCAAGCCACCAGCAGAGTAGAGCAGGTGCTGCACCATGATCTGACTGGATGTGGGAGGAGCATGTTTCCTGAACACAGACCAGACCACCAACCTAGAGGGCAGCAGGGGAGATGAAGAGATAGACATATGGTAACATTGGATATTGCTTGTGGGTTGCAGATTTGTTTACTCTTTTACCCATTTCAAAATATCCTGTCCTAAACACTGTTGATTTGGGCGTTTTACCATTACACATGTAGCTTGGATAATAGTAGTCCACCATTAGAAAGGTAAACTATATAGCCCAGTTTTATAAACACTTTATAAACACACATTTCTCAAGTCACTCATATAACCCATTCCTAGAATGCATTATATTGTCGAAAGAAATACAGGACGATCAAACTAGTCTGCCATCATCCACTGCTATCCTCCGTTGTCTTCCCTGAGACCTGCCATCCCCTGCTCTCTCCCTATCATAGTCTTATAATGGAAATGTAATGGATTCCGTAGCCCCTGACGACATCATATCCAATGGCCCTGGCTCACTGCAGGTGGTTCAATTTGTCCATGGCCAGAGGAAATGGGATCTTTACACCCAATTTGAGGTGAAGTGACTCAGGGTTTACATGTAGGATATCCCGTGACCCTGGCGTAATGATCTCCAGGCTGCAGGTGGTCCGACTCTCGTGTGGCAGTGATGGGGCCCATAAACAGATGTAATCACATTCTTCCATGCAGTCTCGCCCCAAACCATAACCCTCCTCTCAGACAGGGACCATCTGCCTACAACACTGACTGACTACACACACACATTATGCAAATGGACTCCGCTCTGACTGACTCTTAATGAAGCACTCCTGTATGTGTGAGTGTCCCTTTTTTACCCGGAGAGGAAAGGTCTGTGAGGGCCATGTTACATCACTGTAAAGGTCTGTGAGGGCCATGTTACATCACTGTAAAGGTCTGTGAGGGCCATGTTACATCACTGTAAAGGTCTGTGAGGGCCATGTTACATCACTGTAAAGGTATGTGAGGGCCATGTTACATCACTGTGAAGATCTGTAAGGGCCATGTTACATCACTGTAAAGGTCTGTGAGGGCCATGTTACATCACTGTAAAGGTTTGAGAGGGCCATGTTACATCACTGTAAGGTCTGAGGGACATGTTGTGTCAGTTCAAAGGTCTGTGATGGCCATGTTACGTCACTGTAATGGTCTGTGAGGGCCATGTTACATCACTGTAATGGTCTGTGAGGGCCATGTTACCTCACTGTAATGGTCTGTGAGGGCCATGTTACATCACTGTAAAGGTCTGTGAGGGCCATGTTACCTCACTGTAATGGTCTGTGAGGGCCATGTTACATCACTGTAAAGGTCTGAGGGACATGTTGTGTCAGTTCAAAGGTCTGTGATGGCCATGTTACGTCACTGTAATGGTCTGTGAGGGCCATGTTACATCACTGTAATGGTCTGTGAGGGCCATGGTACATCATTGTAATGGTCTGTGATGGCCATGTTACGTCACTGTAATGGTCTGTGAGGGCCATGTTACGTCACTGTAATGGACTATAAGGTCCATGTTACGTCTCTGTAAAGGTCTGTGAGGGCCATGTTACCTCACTGTAATGGTCTGTGAGGGCCATGCTACGTTTCTGTAAAGGTCTGTGAGGGCCATGTTACGTCACTGTAAATGTCTGTGAGGGCCATGTTACGTCACTGTAAATGCGTACTGTAGAATGTGTTTCATTAAGGCAAAGCACATGATAAAACAAACAGTGTGTTTCCCAGCTCTTGGAACCGGCCTCCCCTTGTCCAGAGGCGCTTGACCCTGAAGGGCTACCAGACTTGATTGGGAGGCGCCTTCCCATCCACAAACACACACATGTACACACAAACACATCCACACACACGTAGACACACACACACACACACACACACACACATACTGACGTGCGCACAGAAACACACTAATGTGCACGCACACACACACACACGATGCAATCACACTGTCATGTGTGTGCCATGTGAAGAGAGTTTAGAAGGCTTGTCGGGGGCATGTGGTAACTCTGACCCACGACTACAGAAGGGAAGCATGGCATGCAGTGTAAGCCATCACAGAAAACAGCTGTTCACGCATCCTTTCTCCTTTTAATGGCACTTCCGCTGCATCCCATAGGCTGTCTGGGCTTGGAATACAACAGCTACTCCTTACCAAGTACAAACGCGGTTTGTGTTTAATTGTTGTCAGATTTTCCCTTCCCCCTCCCATTGAAAGCTTTCCAAGCCCTAATAACGGAGTGGTTTGGAGAGCAGAGGCAGAACTCCATGAACACACTTGGATTCCTCAATGCCGATTCCAATGTTCTGCATATTGCCCAAATGCCTAGGCCTCGGGGAAGAAAATGTGAATAAATCATAAGGGAAAGAACTGGTTAATAAACAAGGATATATGGTTGGTTGGAATATCTACTTTTCCTTTACAGATGTGTGCCTTTGGCCTAATTGTTCTAAATCAGGGATGGGCAACTTTGATGGGGGTGGGGGCCACAAAAAAATCTGAACTTGCGGTTCTGCGTACACACATCCATACCCCAACCTTGCAAGCAAATCATTTTAGCAGCCCCCCTCTTGACAGGGGAGAGAAAAGTTTTTAGAATAAATTTCCTGCAAATCCACACATTTTCGCATTGGGCATAAAGAACATGTTGCGATTTTAAAGCAAAACTAACTCTATGGGGCAGATAGAAGATTTTGCCATTTTATAATCCATTTCATGCAATTTTGATAATTTTGTCACTGGAGAGAGAGAAAATGTAGCACTTACAGCATATTTCCTGCAATTCTACACATTTTGCCATAGGGTGGAGAGAAATGTGTGCAGTTTTTAATATGATATCTGAGTGAGAATGACTAACAAAATCAATGGGGGCCTCCGGTCGGTGATTCGAACATGATTACTACACGTTTAGATGGCCACTGGACTAATTTACCAATTTAAAAATACGTTAGCTCACATGGGCTAATTGAGGGACTGTCAGTTACTGAGGGACTGTCAGTTTTCAGCTAATTGAGGGACTGTCAGTTTTCAAGAGAAAAACTGAAGACGCACAACCAAATTTCTAAATTGCACCTTCTACTATTTTTAAATTGCACTTCTACTATTCTAACTCTGAACAGTAATTCGAGAACAGTTTCCCCCGTGGGCCTTCAAAAGAGGGGTCGTGGCCTGCCAGTTGCCCATCCCTGTTCTTAATTAAATTAAGGAAAGAATGTGGAAATGTGTGCCATTGGAGTTGCTACAGATACAGTACTTATTACTGTATAGTACGGTATGGCATATTAATTTAATTAAAGGGACACTTCAGAGTTTTGGCAATGAAGCCCTTTATTTACTTCCCCAGGGTCAGATGAACTCATGGATACCATTTGTATGTTTCTACGTCTAATTTGAAGGAAGTTGCTAACTAACGTTAGTACAGTTGCTAACTAGCTTTAGGACAATGAGCAGTTAACACAGCTAAGATGCTAGCAGTTTCCAGCAATCACTGGAAGTGTTTGGTAACAGCTAGCACGCTAGTAGTTACCAAAGCTAGCATACTAGCAGTTACCATAGACTTCCAGTCATTGCGTTAATGCTAGTCAGCATTGGCTCGCTAAACTACCTCTAAGTTCCTTCATACTGTACAGTGAGACATAAAAATGGGATCTATGAGTTCTTCTGATTGGGGAAGTAGATAAAGGGCTTCATAGCAAAAAGTATCCCTTTAACAAATGCAGTAGCTGAAAGCCTGTGTCCTGATATGTTGGTACAGTAGGTAGTTGTAGATGAGGCTCTGTTGTTTTATTTAAATGTAATTTTAATTGAACCTTTATTGTTCAGTTCCTCCATTGCATAGCAGCAGGGTGGCTCAGAAGATTAGGCTAACAGGGGTCACATACACAAAGACTATTACGTCTCATTACCTGTGAACATAGTTTACCTCTCTCTCTCTCTTTCAGGGTGTTGAGAGTGAGTCGTGGTTCTGGACACTGAAAGCCGCAGTCCGCTCCAGTCCGCTCCAAGTTGTAATTATTTTGCCTCTATGGCCTATTTATTGTCTACCTCCCTACTCTTCTACATTTGCACAGACTGTACATAGATTTTTCTATTTTTCTTTTCTTTGGTGTTATTGACAGTACGTTTGTTTATGTGTGTTGTTGTGTTGTTGTTTTTGTCACACTGCTTGCTTTATCTTGGCCAGGTCAGTTGTAAATGAGAACTTGTTCTCAACTAGCCTAAAGGTGAAATAAAATAAAATAAAAAAGTCTGGACAGCATAGAGTCTTGTCCCTGCAGAGGGATTGGGAGGAGGAAAGCTGAGTATGTTAGTGTTGTTGTTGATGTAGATGTAGTATAGGGCTGTCCAGGCATGCCTGAGACAGATTATCTTTGGGGGTGGACGGACTGAAGGGGGGGGGCGGACTGGGGGGTGGACGGGGGGGTGGACGGAATGACCAGCCGGTAGTATGAATCCATGAAACCTGCCATCCAGGCCTTAATTTGAGACCATTAATCATGCCAGGCTGTCCTGCACTGAACAGACATGTGTTTTACCTCTGCAGGCCTGCTTGGCTGCTGTGGAGGTGTGTGTGGACTGTGGAGGTGTGTGTGGACTGTGGATGTGTGTGTGTGTGTGCATCTGTCTGTGTGAGTGAAGCCTCTTAGGCCTGCTGGGCTTAGCCCGGTGCTGCTCACACATTCAGAGTTAGTTTAATGATGAATTAGCTCTAATTATGACTCTTTAATCAAATCAACATTACTTTATCTTATTCATTTTATTTCTGTAAAATCATGTTGTATTATAGAAGTTTGATTACAGTGAGATAAATGTTTCTAGAACGTATACTGTTAAGTGCTGTGTGTTTTTCCTTCCTTCATTCTTTGTCCCATTCCCCCATCACTGTAATATCCGTAGTACAGACAGTCTGAGGTTTAACTTGGTAGTATGAATTAGAGGCAGGAGTGTATTTGAAAGTCTGATATCGTGACCCTTGTCCAACAGCTATGGATTCCACTAACACAAAATCTATAGTGGTTGATTTGTTGAACCTTTATGATCTGAACCCAAACCTCATAATGTTCATATTCTGTACAACCTTGTGCTGATGAGGGAGAGGATGGGATAAAGAGCATGGCTGTGGGGTCAAAGGTAGAGAGAGAGGAAGAGAGCGAGAACAGGGATGGGTGGGTTGAAAACCATTAGAGTAATCAATCCTACTGTATCTGGAAGGTTGCCCACACATGCAATAAAGCCATAAATGGCAATAGGAATTAAGCAATGTTTTATGTAACTTAAGAACTCCTAACTACACCATATTTTATTATATTAGAGCTGTCAAACTATATGTTTTCCATTGAGTTAATTGTATGATTTGCTATGATTAATCTCTATGAATTGCATATTCAGAATTTGCACATCTTGAGCTGTAATTTAATATTTTTTTATACAAAAAGCATTACAGGAACATTGGTGTCTTGATTTTGTCCAAATGAATGGTTAGCAAAAGCAGGTAAATTGATAAAGCACACTTTCTTTAACCTAAATCTCAACTTGTTTTGACATCACATTGTTGGTTTTAGCTGTCGCGATTATGTATTTTCCACAAAGGCAAGGTATATATATATATGTACAAGTGCAAGTATCTGAATGTCCTTGAGTGGCCCAGCCAGAGCCCGGACTTGAATCCGATCAAACATCTCTGGAGAGACCTGAAAATAACTGTGCAGTGACACTCCCCATCCAACCTGACAGAGCTTGAGAGGATCTGCAGAAGAGAATGGGAGAAATTCCCCAAGTACAGGTGTGCCAAGATTGTCGAGTCATAGCTAAAAAGACTTGAGGCTGTAATCGCTGCCAAAGGTGCTTCAACAAAGAAAGAGTAGAGGGTCTGAATACTTATATAAATGTGATAAGTTCAGTTTTTATTTATTTAAAATAATTGCCATAATGTCTAAAAAACAGTTTTTGTTTTGTTATTATGGGATATTGTGTGTAGATTGATGAAGAATAAAATCAATGTATTCATTTTAGAATAAGGCTGTAACTGTCACGCCTTGGTCATTGTATTTTGTGTTTTCGTTATGTATTTGGTCAGGCCAGGGTGTGACATGGGTTTATATATTGTGTTTTCGTTATGTATTTGGTCAGGCCAGGGTGTGACATGGGTTTATATATTGTGTTTTCGTTATGTATTTGGTCAGGCCAGGGTGTGACATGGGTTTATATATTGTGTTTTCATATTGGGGTTTGTAGTATTTGGGATTGCGGCTGAGTAGGGGTGTTGTATAGGCTTGGCTGCCTGAGGCGGTTCTCAATCAGAGTCAGGTGATTCTCGTTGTCTCTGATTGGGAACCGTATTTAGGTAGCCAGGGTTTCACTGTGTATTTCGTGGGTGATTGTTCCTGTCTCTGTGTAGTTTCACCAGATAGGCTGTACTTAGGTTTCACGTTCCATTTTGTTGTTTTTGTATTTGTATTTGTCTCAGTATTATTATTGTAAACGTCATTTGTTTCATTAAAAAACATGAGTAACCAACACGCTGCATTTCGGTCCGACTCTCTTGCGACAAACGAAGAACGCCGTTACAGTAACAGCAAAATATGGAAAAAGTCAATGGGTCAGAATACTTTCCGAATGCACTGTATATATATACATATTATTATTATTATATTCTATATTGCACTATATATCCTATCTTTTAATTTTTTATTCTTCCACTATATGATGTACATTATGTTAGCGTTGTTTTCCACCCCTGTATAGCTTGTTATATCTTCTCAGTTTAAACTCATTTTCAAAAAGTCACCCAATTTCCCTCAATTTCCCATTTTCTTTGGCTTTATTTGGTTTTGAGTTGACATTGCCTCAGTGGAATGTAGAAATATTATGGTTATGAATAAGTGGTCTCTTTGGTTCAGGTGTATAGTGCCCTGCCTTGTTCCTCTCCAGTTGGTCAGCCAAGGGTCACTTAACACAGCAGCAGTACTGATACCTTCCTGCTGTTTGCATTCAATTACCATCATGAACCAGCTAAATTAAAAATCTCTTAAGGTGTATAACTACCTTGTTAGTTCTCCCTGCATCCCTGACATTTTTCCATCCGACCTGCGAGGCAGGCAGTTGCCGTGGTGTGCAGACTAAATATTACTCCAACAAAAAAAAGTTGTATCACCACATTGGCAGAATTCTTAAATGAAATGAAATGATAATTAGGCGTGTTCTAAAATAGAGTGCCATTACAGCTGGAGGTGTCAGAAAAGCCATGAAGAGGCATTAATCACAGCTAGTCCTTACACACGCACGCACACACACACACACACACACACACACACACACACACACACACACACACACACACACACACACACACACACACACACACACACACACACACACACACACACACACACACACACAGATCCTCTCTTTAACACCTTGCACCAGGGACAGAACCATGGCAGACCTCTAGGGAAACTCTAATATGTTTTTCATACACATTTTGATTTCATCCCAGTGCGCAGCCTGAATGAAAACGACATCTGACTCACAGAAAACCATTGAGTTCTGCTGGACGTTGCCCATCTGTCTAGAGTAATTGAGCAGATCTTCAGGAGGGGGGCTGAAAAGTTATCCATGCAACAGTTGAGCCATTGTGAATCCCCATTTACTGCACAGGTACTCCAGGAGAGTCTTCCTGTCATGTGGCTAAGGGGCTATATTGTTAAGTTGGAGTGCTCCAATATGCTGCTCCACTTCATGGGCTGTCCATTGTGATTAGATGAGGACATCCTCCCTTATTTTTGATTAATGTAGACCATTGTTTTGTGTTTGTATAGATTGACTAGGAAGATAAAATAAAATACAAAATAAAATACAAATTGTAACGGGATCATAATTCTGTGCTGAATTAATTTCTTTGCTCAGACAAAGGATGTTTTGATTGGAAGGTCAAATCCAGGGTCACTTTTCCCTGAGATAAAAGGAGGAAATGACACAGTAAATGGCTGTTGTCATGGTGGTCTGCTGTTCACAAACTTACAGCTGCTTCTGCTCAGGTCAATGCAGGGGACGAGGGGTCGCTGGGGTGGAACAGACAGAGAAAGAGGGGGATGATGGGGAGGAAAGACAACTGATAAAGGGGTAACTCAAGACTAGGAGTTGTATGTCATTACATTTCAGGTGTCAAACGACCTCAGCTCGAATGATTTTGAATCAAGATTAGAGTGTTGGTTAACACAGACACTTTTAGGGTTTTGTCCTGCCCATGCAAAATGGATAAAAGATCTTCTGTGCTGTCATGTGATGTAAGATCCCCGATGATATATTAACTGTGTAGCCTGCCGTTTATATTTTATGGAGTACTGTTATATCACAGAAACCGCAGCAGCAGAAAATATAAGAGTAAAAATCCCCTTGGAAACCATGAAGAGTGAGCCTGGCCTGCGGGAAGTATTTTCCCTGGCCTTTTCTGTGATGTGTTGAGTGCCGTCCTAATCAAAAATCAATGCGCCCCACTTGAGGAGACCCACATGCCCCGTGTAGCAGGTTATGTAATCTGATCATATCAATCATAACTGTGTTAGAGGCAATCCATCTGACTTTCACAGGGCCGGGGTCAGAGTGGGGGGGGCTATGTCTCCCCCGCCATCAATTACCACTTATTATGGGGGGCTTACTCTGCCGGAGAGCTGTGTAGCCCTCCACCATAAATAATATTAACAGGGCCAGCCCATGAATCAATAGCAGTACAGTTCTATTGCCCCAGCCCTAATGGAGGCTTCCATAGCTCTGCAGCCACGATCAATGGCTCTGGCTCCTCTAGTGCACAGTGTGGGGAGCATGGGGGGTAAATCTAGCTCTGTTGTTAACGCCCTGGGGTCTCGAGGAGGCCTCTCACAGCCCCTCTGTCTGTCTCTGTGTCACTGTCTCTGTCACTCTCTCTCTCATTCTGTCTCCTCTCCACCTCTGTCTCTGCAATATCTTCTCAAGTGTAACGCACCCCCCTATGAGGCTTTCACATGCTACAGTAGGTCTCCAAGGCCCCAGATCACACTCTGTCTGTCTGACACTTTCACTGTCTCTCTGTCTGTCTCTCTGTCTGTCTCTCTGTCTGTCTGTCTGTCTGTCTGTCTGTCTGTCTGTCTGTCTGCCTGTCTGCCTGTCTGTCTGGCTGTCTGTCTTTTCTGTCTGTCTGCGAGGCAGGCAGTTGCCGTGGTGTGCAGACTAAATATTACTCCAACAAAAAAAAGTTGTATCACCAAAGTTGTGTCTCTCTGCCTCTATCTGTCTCTCTGTCTGTCTGTCTCTCTGCCTCTGTCTGTCTGTCTGTCTGTCTGTCTGTCTGTCTGTCTGTCTGTCTGTCTGTCTGTCTGTCTGTCTGTCTGTCTGTCTGTCTGTCTGTCTATCTGTCTGTCTGTCTGTCTGTCTGTCTGTCTGTCTGTCTGTCTGTCTGTCTGTCTTTCTCTGCAGTCTCATCTATTTAACCACCCCATTTGAGGTTGTTACATGTTAGCTGTGTTGGTGTCTCACTCTCTCAGGCTCACAATCTGTCTCTGGGTCTGTCTCCATCACTGCTCCTCTGTCTGTCTCTTCTCCGTTGTAATACACCCCCTTTTGAGGCTCTCTCTGGCCTCAGCTTAGTAACAGGGTTGAGCTTACTCAGAGGAACTGTCGGAAATGTGTGTCAGAAAGAGTGATTATGTAGAAATAATGAGTCCCTTAATTATTATTTTTCCATCCTTCTCTCCCTCCCTCCCTCCTTCCCTCCAACTTTCCCTGACTTCCTGCTAGCTGGAATGGATGTAGTGTGAGGAGGATGAACAGGTTGTAGAGGAGAGAGAGGGGGGGGGGTCAGGCTGGTGTGAAGGGAAGGTGCAGCTGTCTGCCGTCTTCTCTCCATCTCACTGTGTCATAAACAGCTGTCAGAGACAGATAGAATGAGGTGTTTCCAAACAGCTCTTCTCAAATATGAAGTTTATCTGCCATGCATGGCGGTTTGGGAGTGTTGCGGCAGGGGTAGAGGGGGTGACGGGACGAGAGTGGGATAGGGTGGGGTGGTGAGGGGTTGAGAGAGGGTTGGGTGTGGCATAATTATGGAAGGAGATCATTTACGAACAAGAGTGCAAACAAAGATTAATTAGCCTCATCATCTGACTGTGACCTTAGCTCTCTAGAATCATTGCTGCATGACCTATTCTGCCATGAGCCAATCATTCACCAGGGTCTACTGAATGCTCCCTTCTTTGCCCTGCCCGGCAACCGGGGAGAGAGTAAGTTAAGTGGCCAACCCAACCAACCAGCCCGCAGGGCGAAGTTAGCCTAGATGGGTGGCCACAGCAGATGTGTCATTGTAAGATATGGAAAGCTACTCTGAGCTCTCGAGACAAAACAAAACAAAGGTCTTATCATGTGTCGTTGATCCAAATGCTTATTTTTATGTAATGTGATATTCATACATGTAGTACGTGGATCTGGTATCTACCAAATATTTAATTTTGTCTAATTTTAAAATACGTTCTCAGTTGAAGTTAGGAGGACCTTTTTGAACATCTGAGGAAACTATATCACAAGCTAATCATGGACTATGTGTGTGCCTCATCTTGTTTGGTGTGCAAGCCCTGTCCCTATGCCCAGTCGAACCTCAGTCAGCAGTGACTTCAAATAACTAGCCCTGTGCTGACCTGTAGACTTCAAAGCCTGATCAAGCCTCCCCAGACAAGGAATCTGTAGTAGAGGCAATTTGTTAAACAGGAGAGAGGTTTAGAGTGATTTGGGAGGCAGGGAGAGCATGTCGTTTCTCAGTAGTACTGGGCTGGCTAACCCACAGATCAGACCCTCAGCAGGACACAGGTGATCATTGTGGTAACCACTGTCAGACATCCCCTGTCTTATCCACACCGGGTGGATTTTGAAGTTGCCAATACTAAGCTGCTCAGATCAGAAAATAGCCATTGTTCTTTTCCCTGAGAAGAAGACAAGTTCATTATAGCCATTAATCAAAGCAGATGGGTCCAGTGTGCATTAGCTACATGTCATGTTACCCTAAATAATGATATCGGGTATGGATTTGTAAAAAGATGCAGAGAAAGGACCATTCTCTCTTCTTCTCCTGTCTTCTTTGAGTAAACGACGGTTGAACAAGGAGGAAAATGCATCTATAATTAATGAAAAGTCCCATAAGTGGTGTGTTTGGCAGACAGAGTCATAAGCAAAATAACAAAGAAGCCCTTTGAGAGGATGAGAGAGGTTTGCTGTGGCAGCATTTGTAGAAATCTGTGGTAGGAGGTACGACAAGAAGATACACTCCTCGTTCACAGTATAGAAGGTAGTCTCATCTTCATGCCTCCTCTGTGGAATACAAGCTTCAATCAACTCTCATTGACTCTCATGTCACAGGCTAGCTAGACGTGTCTGAAAATGATCAGACAGAGAGGCAGACTACAGTTTCCAAATGTCTGCTTTTGTTCTTAGAAAATAAAAAGTATTTTAAAAACCTGGTAATTTGAGTTTGTTTATTTTTTTTTTAAATGCTGTTACTGCAAAGTTACAATTTCTCATGAACGCTTGTATTTCAATCATAATCAAAATCCAGAGACATTCCCATGTAATGTTTCGTTTTCATGCTAAATGACATTTTCCCCATTTCAAATCAAACTTCAATCCAAAGTGAAAATGTTTTCTTGAGTTTATGTATGTGGTAATTTTCAGTAATTAAAAGTGCATACTTTTTTGTTTTCAAGATGTGCCATTTTAATCAATGTCCTATGAGGCAATCCAATCCACTCCCTTGATGAGTACGTACAGTTAGGATAAGTACAGTATTTACGTCCGCAATCGTCACAGCTGGCTGAAACCTGTCAAGTTAAGATGTATGAGTGGATATTTAAAACTGACATGATTTCATGGTAAAGATGGAAACTGTTATTGTTGTTTGATTATTGAACCTTTTGAGGCGACTACATAATGCTTTACTCTGGATTTAGGGTTCAATTTAAGCCTACTTATTTATGTAAGCAGGAAAATTATGTTTTGAAAACTGTCTCTCTTTTAAAACACTGTAAACAAAGGCTATCAATCATAAACCTTGACAGCTATAATGGATACCAGAGATTGTTAGCGCTAGGCTAACACAGGCCGATGCTTTGACTGTCAAACAACAAAATAATTGGGAAGGGTTAAGGGGAAGTCATTTTCAATTGTATAAACTCTTTCATTGCTTTAAAAAAAATCTGTTTAAAACAACTTGTTTCCCAATTATCATACAAAGCTCTGGAAATATACTTTTTTAAAGGTTTTGAGGTTTGAAGTGAGGACTGGGATAAAGAACAATCTGTTGTGTGTGTCTGAAGAATATTAGTAGGGGTTGTGAACAGTAGTTTGTATACAGTTCATGTACCAGGATATATCTTTCATATATCCATCCTGCCATAGTCTACTATGCTTTCTAAGATCCCTGGTGGAATCAGCAGTTGTGTTAGTGTGCCTGTGTGGTCTCAGTGCCTCTTCCCTAGTCCACGTGTAGAGTATTACTGAAGGCGCCTCAGCCCTGTAGCATGGTCCTGGTAACAGTGGAGAAAGTCTACTAGTGAGTACTTCAAGCTGTGTGTGAAGAGACTATACCAACCCTCCCTCTGTGTCCTAAGGCCTTAATCATTCATTTAAATACAGAATAGACAACAGAGTTAATGTGTTCTTTCTATCATTGAATTGTGTTCAGAAGATTCTCTCTTATTCTCTTTCTTCTCTCTCTCTCTCTCTCTCTCTCCCCTCTCTCTCTCTCTCTCTCTCTCTCTCTCTCCCCTCTCTCTCATAACCCCTCAGGGATAATGCCTCAAGCACTTTGATTGGCTGTTGTTCTATATTGATCGAGTTCCGGATAATGTTTCATGCCAGTGGTGGTGGTTCCAACAGAAACACACTGAATATCTCATAGGATGCAGCAGTCAATCACAATATGCCTCCGCTCTGATCTCTCTACATTTCACTGTTTTGATCATTGTCCCTGACAAAGATGATGTTTTTCCCATAATAGAGATTTGTTATACAGACAGGTGGTGAGAAACAAAATAGTCAGACGAGGGAGGCTGTGATCTGTCTATGGGAGCCTGTCTGACCTGTAAACCGGCCTGAATCTCTCCGTCTGTCAGTGTTTGGGGCTAATTTCCCTGATGTCATGAGTCTGGCTAACCCTGAGAGGCAGATCACAGCTTTTTATGGGAAACCATATCAATACTGCCCACGCTCCAGACACAGGGTTATGACTGATCTGCTGGGGAAATGTATTAAAGCTGCCACCCTAACAAATACCCTGGAGATGGGTGGGTGGGAAGGTGGAGAAAGAGATGGAGGGATGAGAGGAGGGTATGTGCTTCTCTCCCTCCTTCCACATTATCGAATGGAGCAGAATAGATTTTATGGAGCCAGGAGGCCTGCTGTTATTGACCTGTGGCTGACATCTACTTTTTAGTTTCATAACATAATCAGCACTTGACACATGATTATAATAACTCAATTCAATTTAATGCATTCTCCTGCAAACAAATAGATTTTTTTTTACAGCTCCCAGAACCAATTACATTAATACCGGTGCATAATTAGTTTACACATTAGTAAATTACTGACAGATTAAAAGTGAAATAGTGCAGTTCATACTCAGCTGCATAACTGCCAGAGAGGAAATTAATATGGATTCAAATGCTCCTTAGAGACTCAAGCAGTAAAAGGAAAAAAAATAAATAAAAAGCAACAATCTATAAAGCAAAGCTTGCAGAAGGAAATGCTCTCTGCAGGCCTGGTGTTAGTTTCCAGTTGGGATATTGAGGGCCAGGTAATTAATATGGTCCCTAATTAGATCTGCATATGAAAATCGATGACTCCCGCCTCATGGGGAGGGTAACAGCCAGGGACTCGGGGCCTGTAGGCATGCAGAGACCAGAGCAGCTTAATCTCAAAGCCTTCCATTCAGCCTGCCTTCCGAGCCTTCAGCCCTGGACATGGCACGCAGCAGAGGTTTGTTTTAATGCTGCATACCTCTGATATTATATGTGTCTGTCTACAGTACAGTGTGGGTGGTAGTGGCCATGGTAGTGCCAGTATTTTCACTGCCCTACACCTTTACCTCACCCATAGTGTGCATGGATTTGTGACCCTATGTGCAGATATGGAGACATGGCAGAGAGCAGGTACGCATCATGTACCCAAGGAAACATCCCTCGTCGGTTCTGTGAGGCAGATCCCTGCATGGCGTCTCTGCTTCTCCTCTACTGAAGAGTTGTGAACAGATCAAACAGACTCCTTTCAGTGCAGAGCTGCTTGATGACATTTTATCACTAACTCTTCAGCAGAAGAACTGCTTGATGGCACGCTATCGCTAACTTTTCAGCAGGGAAGCTGCTTGATGGCATGATAACATTTCAGCAGAGAAACGGCTTGATGGTACGCTATTAGCTATTGCTAACTTTTCAGCAGAAATGTATTGCTCTGACCTTTGATGTCCCCCAATTGATCCAATGTCCTGAGTGGCCGTTTCCCCAGAAACAAACATGTATAATTGGTATTGGGTTCCAATGGTTCTCTCTCAATGTCTTGGGATGCTTTGCAGCAATATAAATCAATTCACACTTATAGAAACAATATGGGCGCATTAGTGCTGACTGCTGGTCATTTGAAAAGGGTCTGGGAGGGAAACTTCAATAGACTATGATTAGGCACAACCAATCTATCTTGATCTATCTATCCTGAGTCTTCTAATATCAAGCAGAAGCTAAGGAAGATGAGGAAATGTCAATCATACTCGATTTTTACTTCCCAAGGTGTTTCAACTCCAGAGTCTTCAATTTGAGGGACGGGTGTTTTCTTTTTCACTAAACAAAAGAACAATGACATCAATATAATCAGGGGAAAGAAAGATGCATTTAAATAGGTGCTGTAGTCTATGAGGAAAACAAATACTTGACTACTGATGTTGTATTTACCACCTTGACATTCTACTGTATGCAATCTGCCCTCAGAAGTCTCTCACACCTTATTAATGGGCATAAATGCTTTAAGTATATTTAGCAAAGGTGAGACAATGAACATATGGCTGAGAAAATGTTGTGCTTTCTCATTACATAGACACAGGAGATTTCTGAGGCATGCATTCATGTGTTTTGACACTGAAGACGTTTTAGGTGCAAGTGCTTTAGGCTCTTCAGTATGGTGTCATTTGTTGTCTGCTTCAGTTAGCTATGATAGCGAGCTACCTTTTCACAGTTGTCATGTTTGGGAGAGTAAAAGTCGTACATCAGCAGCAGTAGTCTGAATTAACACATGCAATATCTCTTACATCTTTCCCAATTACAACGTCGTAAAAAGCGCCATTTGTATTGAGTCAGTAATCCTTGTATCGTTTGATCTGTGCTTAAATATCTTTTCAAATCTCAAAGGTGACCTAATCTTGCTCCTTTTTGGACATGACTGAGAGAAAATGAAAGCAGACTAAGACAATTCCCCCATGATGAATATAGATATTTACATAATTCCCCCAGTTCCTCTCAACATTGATTTGTTTCATTTTCCCAACATTTCTCTCCAGCCCGCTGGTCTAGTTAGTGGTCTTCATACCAGCCTTTGATGTTGTCTGCTCGGAGCCACAGTAAAGCATGGAGAACTATCCTTTAGCTAATTATCCTCAAGGTCTAATAACTGTGGGTTGAGGGTCTACAGAGGAGAGCTGCCTACAGAGGAATCTCCTAATCATTCTCTCTAAATATCTTTAGTACACTGAGAGACTCTGGTTGCCTACTGGAGTTTTAACCAACCTCTACTGTAACTATGGGGAGCACGAGGCAGTGGTGTGGCTTTACAGTTGTGGATTCAGTAGTAAATCAGTGTATTCTATATATTGGATGCTGCTGCTTTAAAGCCTTGTGGATCAATCTCAGGAGTTACAGGCACAGCTGGAACCCAGTCTGATTATGCCTCTAACAGAGCACCCAGGTTTATGTGCCATATTTTTCCATAACTAATTAGCTCGAAAATCAACATGTGTAGACTGCTAGCACTTTCAGTGAACTCCTCACACATTAGAGCTGTGATGCTACTGAAACTATAATATGAATGAATGGGAGAGAAGCCATTTGAGTAATTTACCTGGTTCACAATTTATGTTCTCCTATTTCGGAAATTACAACAATGGACATATTAACAGCATATTTAATGCAGTTATGCGTACGACACGGCACTTAATCTTAATTGCCTCTTCTGCTAATTGATGTAGAACAGTAAAAGGGGAACAGCTGAATTACACACATTAATTTGTCATCCTCCACTCTGACCCTCTCTCCAAGGAAACACACCTAATGGTTTTTGGGCTGAGGAGCCTGGGTGAGGCTTGGAGGAGGCTCGGGGGAGCCTCGGAGGGGGCTGAGAGCTGGGGGGAGGTTGGGAGGCTAGGGAGGAGGCTTGGGTACCTGTCCACTCAACCACGGGCCGGCCCTGCTGCTGTTTACTCAGCTGCAGGCTTTCTCTCTCTCTCTCTGTCCAGTCTGAGGGCACAGGAACAGGTCGCTAAATATTTCATTTCCCAAGTAAAACACGCTTCCCCTCTTCAGTTATAAAAAGAAACAGATCACAGTGATGAATGTGCAATCAGCCTGATGAACTCATTATTAGACGTCCAACTGGATCCTCCGAAGGGAAATGAGGGCAAGACAGAAAAGGTTGTTTATGTCCCAGATATACTTGCTGCCAGCTGGGTGTGTGGAGCTGTGGAACTCTATGGAACTCTGTGAGGCTGTGCTGTGAAGCCTCGAAATGTGAATATGTGTCGTGTGAGGTCAGGGATTTTTCCCAGATGCACCTGGGAAGAGGGATGTTTAGCATTTGTGATGGGATGTTATACAAGTTGGGACTGTGGTATAGTAACTGATTCATTCTCTCCCACCCTTTGTTTACCTCCCGCTGCTCTCTCTTTTCTTCCCTCTCTGTTTGACTCTCTCTCTCTCTCTCTTCCTTCCCCTCTTTGCTGACCCTTGGATTGCCAGCAGATGGAGCTGCAGTCTCTTACCAATCCTCCTACAAGAGGATGAACAAGACAACACATGCTGCATCCGCTCACGCACACACCACACTCTTTATTTTTAAAAAGGAGTCCGGTTTAGTTCCTGAGTTGAAGCAAATGTTTGTTGAAATAAGTGGAGATTTCCTGGTTTTCTTTAGCAGTAAAAAAGGAGAAAAAAAGTTTATTTATTGGTTGAGCTCGGGGTGTTCTGTGATTACCTTACTTTCCCTCTGCTGTGATCTTTCTTTTTTTTGTTGCTTTGCTTTCAGATAATGTTTTCCGTTCCAGTTACCTGTTCCAGTTACAGAGAGGGTGCCTGCTGGTGGGCTGTGTGTGGCTCTGTGTAGGGACTTACTCTGATGGAACGTAACGCAGCTGGTAGGATGTTCTGCATGGGCTAAAGATCAGAGCTCTGTAGAGAGGCTGCGCTGAGTGGCATTATGAATGTAAGTAAGAGCAGCACTGACTGACTTACATATTTATAAGCACACAGAGGAGAGGTGTCTGGGCTGAGGAGAGAGGAGAGCATGCTGGTTGTTCATATTAACGGCTAATGATTAAGCTGAACATCAGGCCATCAGCCACTGGGCCTTGTTGTCAGATGGAACATAGATGCTATTTAGCTAGGATTTGTCATGTGAAATATTTAATATAGTATTATAATAATAATATTGTAAATTATATTTTGTGTTCATTTATGTTCATTGTTGTTTGATATCCTTAAATTGTTTGATATCCTTACTTGTACGACTTTTATGTTTGTTTTAAATTGTTGTGACACAGTTTAAATTTTCATGTCGAGTAATTTGTCTGTACCCTGTAAGGGTAAGGTCGGTCTGTTCAGAGCAGAGCAGAGAGGGCATAGCGTGTAAGCCATTGAGAACAGGAATGTGAGAGAGCATTATTGCTCACACTTGATGTGAATAGAAAGGGGTTGAAGAAATGACAGCGTTACAGTGGGTGGTAGGGCCTCAGTACAGCCTGGGAGGAAATGGAATGAGAAAGTGCAGTCAGGCAGACCACTCATTCAGCATGACAAATGGGAAAGGCCAAGGGGATACCTGATACCACACTGTGGGCTAGCAGCATGCACCTGCCTGGCCAGGCTCCATGTGCATGCCACTGGAAGTCATGTTAACGCTAATAATAGTCATAGTAAAAATGCTGCTATAAATGGTGATAATAGGAAATAATTGTAATAATAATAATACCAATAATATCAACAATAACAAATATCCTTTTGAAGTTATAAATAATTTAATTCAAAAGTATTTTAAAATGTACTTACATTGAAATTGATAGATTCATATTCATTGTGAAAGCGTGTTCTGAAAAGAAAAGGAAGTGATTCAACTTATGTAACTGTTACTGTATCATCATCAGTTAAGCTTCATTAAGTACCTTTACATATTCTTTATATTTTGAGCTAAATATAAGTGTAAAATATGTATATTTTATTGTAAATGTTATTGTAAATGTATAATTATGAAATAAACAATCATCCATCAATAATATTCTTAGTTTACAACTCAAGACGTTAATACGTTCAGAAAATACAAGCCATTTCAGTATAATTATTGTAAAAAAATATGGAAATAACAAATTCACAATAACACAGCAAAAAAAAAATCTATTTGTTTTATCAAGAAAACTATGATAAACACATTCTCTAAGTCATGGAAAGGCAGACTTTCCTCTCTCCAGCAGAATTACAGTATCCATGTCAGAGTGCTGCTGATGAGTGTGATTACATGTTAGACTGTGGAAACAAAACATCCCAGTATTTGTATGAACAGTACACCTCCCGTGACATACTTTGATTGGCTTTCCTCAGTAACTACTGCAGATCCAGGTTCCATCTGAAGACTACTCTGATCTACTTTCCTGTCTGTCTGTGCAGAACAAGATTGTTGTCACCAACTTTCCGCTTTGGCTTGCTGCATTGTACTCTATTCCTACCTGGTTAAATAAAGGTGAAATAAAAATAGATCAAAACTTCATTCATCAGTTAACAGTACTTGATTTATCAGTTAATAGAATTATAAACATAGGATTATGCATATTAAAATAAAGCACATTTGGATTGATTAGGTGGTGAAATAAATCCTCATGATTTATGCTAATGCCATTTAGTGTTCAGATTCCACCATTGCAGGGTGGGGCTCTGAAGAGCAGTCATGTGCCTCAGTATGTCTCTACTGTACTGATACACCTACTATCATATGAATTATGATGTCAAAGAAAAATTAAAAGCAATAATTCCTGCTTTGTCTTTTATTTTCGTCCAGCTTCAGCTTTCCTCAGCTTTGCTTAAACAGAAAGGCATTAATGAGCACACACAGAGTTAATGAATCTGTTTCTACAGACAGACAGGATGTCACAAGCCACATGTCATGAGGTTTACATCTAAATGAACTCAGATACCAAATTCCACTGGCATATTAAATCTATGAGAGCTGTCTAGAATTGGAAGGGACAGGGAGTGCAATAATCCAATTGTAGGACAGGACACAGCGAGAGACATAGTGGAGAGGACGAGAGGTGGTCTGTATGTCTCTCTGTCTACACAGCTTGTTCAGATTGGCTCGGTAGAATGTGTTTCACCCACCCTGATATGGTCACTCTGGATGGGGTAGTCAGTGAGGAGGACTCCCCTCCTCCGCTCTCACAGCCAGGCAGATAAACTGTGGTCACTCAGTCAGTCAGGGGCGTCAGGGTGCATGCAGCGTGTCGTAAAAATACTCAATCTGGTCTCCCATTTCTGTGTTTATATTGGGCAGGGGAATGACCACAGACTGACAGTAGAAGGCCCTGCTCTCTCTGTCCAAAGGACAAAAATAATGGTCTGTTTTCTCTAGACAAATACATGACCTCATTCTCCCAATTTCATGTCAATATGTTTTTTTGGGGGTGCTCATTCCGTAGAAAAGAATAGAGAATAACATAGAATATGAACAGCATGTTAACTTTATAGAGGTGTTTATAGTTTTTTTTACTCGTATTGTGAGTATTTATTATAGTTTGTTGTAGATAAACAGAATAATGCATGTTTATGTAATGCGTGGATGTGGATAAGACTGAATACTGTAGGTGTGAAAATAATGCAAAAAGTATGACATTCACAGAAAGATAAATGACATTGACAATACACATTACATTCATATATACTGTATGTATTCAATATTTTGTATTTCACTATAAATATAGAATCATTATTTAAGGGGTTGATCTGAACATCCTCATATTTGACGATCACCAACCTTGGAATCAAAGGATTCCGATATGACAAGAGTGGATGTCGGTTTGTTTTCGTGTTAGTCAGTGTGTTAGTGTGTGTAGACGCCCACACTTGTTAGAATAAGTGTGCTAACTCCTGCCTGTGTGTTTGTGTGGGCGTCTACATTATATCCTACCTAGTCATGAGGCTGTAATGAGTTAGTTCCTCCTCACCCCAGGGTGCTGCTGTGGGATAGGACACTGCCCCATGGTTTCTAGTTGGCTTTGTCATGTGAATTGTGTTGAGTGGTGTTGCATGGTCCTGTGGAGCTCTGTTGATCCAGTATTTACACAACGGTGACCAGGGTAGTGTTGTGCAGGTCAGAGTAGATGGATTGGGGGAACTACTGTGTTCCACCTTCCTGCTACAGCAGAGCACAGGTAGAGCACCTGTGTAGTAGTGAACACCACTTCCAAAGAGAATCACACCTAAGGAGTCCATAGGCACACTGCTACGTTTTGTCTGTCACAAAGTAGTTGGAAAATGCAGATGAACACCAGCCGTCTCTGGCAGTTGTGTTTCATTTTAGCCGTTCCCAATTAGCTTCATGTATTTTTGAAATATTATTTTATTGTACTGAAGTCAGTTGAAGTCAGTTGAAGTCTGCCTAGTTTTGTGCTGACGTTTATAAAGCAAATTGGACAAACCACAGAGAATTATGAGATGTGCAGAAAAAGCAATAGTTTGCATAGGATACATTTTCTTTATTTCTAACCTTCTATCCCAATTTACTGAACTTTTACATATCAGTTGCATGATATATTGTAGCCATATCATTGGATGAAAGTCAAACAGAAATAGACAGCTATTGTACTATTTTAAAAGTCCTGAATGTCGTATTTGTTGAACTATAGCAAATAACATCTAAAAAGAAAATATATGTTTGACATATTTATTGTAGTAAATAAATCTGGTTTCTAACATTTCAGTCGGAATTCCACTTAAAAACGAGGGTCTCTCTACCTTGCAACTTTATTTGTAAAATAATATTGTGTGGTGACCTTTCATTGCTTTAGTCTGTTTCACATGTTCAGACTTGTTTGCATATGGCTGCTTCTCATAGTCGGGTCAATATCCCTGGCCTGTTTCCCACTGGATTTACATGCATTCTCTCACTGTGGTCATATTGTGTTTCAGATCCTCTGAGTTGCTTTACTTTTTATTCGAAAGAAACACAAGCATCTAAGCTAATCGCATATTAGTCAGAATCATTTTCTCTCTGAAAAAGAAAAGTGCCATTTCTAAACAAATCTGTGATTTCATTGGATTGCATAGTAAAGTATCACAATAAAACAAAAAACAATATGAGTAAAAATAAAAGCATATGATTTGTCAAATACAATCAAATCAAAATGTAACTTCTTTGGGTTTTATTTATTTATTTGATTTTCATTTAACCTTTATTTTACTAGGCAAGTCAGTTAAGAACAAATTGTTATTTCCAATGAAGGCCTAGGAACAGTGGGTTAACTGCCTGTTCAGGGGATTCCCTTTGGCTCTGTAATAACTTTATAGTGGGGTAATCAACGACTGGCTGACCAAATCATTACAATTTATCACTTGGGTTCAATGTGGATAAAACTATTTCACAACCTATATTTTCAGAAAAACATATATTTGTGGGGTAATCCAGCAGAGAGCAGAGAGTCGTCATCCTATGCGTATATACAGGTGAGGTTGGAAGTTTACATACACTTAGGTTGGAATCACTAAAACTCGTTTTTCAACCACACCACAAATTTCCTATTAATACCGAACAATAGTTTTGGCAGGTCGGTTAGGACATCTACAGTGTGCATGACACAAGTAATTTTTCCAACAATTGTTTACAGACAGATTATTTTACTTATAATTCACTGTATCACAATTCCAGCTAATTGACATCATTTGAGTCAATTGGAGGTGTACCTGTGGATGTATTTCAAGGCCTACCTTCAAATGCAGTGCCTCTTTGCTTGACATCATTAGAAAATAAAAATAAATCAGACAATCAGCCAAAAAATTGTAGACCTCCACAAGTCTGGTTCATCCTGGTATGCAAGTATGAACACCATGGGACCATGCAGCCGCCATATTGCTCAGGAAGGAGACGCATTCTGTCTTCTAGAGATGAGCGCACTTTGGTGCAAAAAGTGCAAATCAATCCCAGAACAACAGCAAAGGACCTTGTGAAGATGCTGGAGGAAACAGGTACAAAAGTATCTATATCCACAGTAAAGCAAGTCCTATATTGACATAATCTGAAAGGCCGCTCAGCAAGAAAGAAGCCACTGCTCCAAAACCGCCATTAAAAATGCAGACTACGGTTTGCAACTGCACATGGGGACTAAGATCGTGTCTTTTGGAGAAATGTCCTCTGGTCTGATGAAACAAAAATAGAACTGTTTGGCCATAATGACCATCGTTAAGTTTGGAGGAGAAAGGGGGAGGCTTGCAAGCCGATGAACACCATCCCAACCGTGAAGCACGGGGGTGGCAGCGTCATGTTGTGGGGGTGCTTTGCTGCAGGAGGGACTGGTGCACTTCATAAAATAGATGGTATCATGAGGATGGAAAATGATGTGGATATATTGAAGAAACATCTCAGGACATCAGTCAGGAAGTTAAAGCTTGGTCTTCCAAATGGGTCTTCCAAATGGACAATGACCCCAAGCATACTTCCTAAGTTGTGGACATCCACTTCAAGGTATTGGAGTGGCCATCACAAAGCCCTGACCTCAATCCTTTAGAACATGTGTGTAGCAGAACTGAAAAAGCGTGTGCATGCAAGGAGGCCTACAAACCTGACTCAGTTACACCAGCTCTGTCAGGAGGAATGGGCCAAAATTCACCCAACTTATTGTGGGAAGCTTGTGGAAGGCTACCCAAAACGTTTGACCCAAATTAAACAATTTAAAGGCAATGCTACCAAATACTAATTAAGTGTATGTAAACTTCTGAACCACTGGGAATGTGATGAAAGAATAAAAGCTGAAATAAATAATTATCTCTACTATTATTCTGACATTTCACATTCTTAAAATAAAGTGGCCATCCTAACTAACCTAAGACAGGGAATTTTTACCAGGATTAAATGTCAGGAATTGTGAAAACTGAGTTTAAATGTATTTGGCTAAGGTGTCTGTAAACTTCCGACTTCAACTGTATATATATATGTATATATAAAGTTGCGTACATGTTCAGTACCAGTATCAGTACCAGTTTGGACACACCTACTCATACAAGGGTTTTTCTTTATTTTTACTATTTTTTACATTGTAAAATAATAGTGAACACATCAAAACTATGAAATAACACATCATGGAATCATGTAGTAACCAAAAAAGTGTTAAACAAATATTTGAGATTTGAGATTCTTGAAAGTAGCCACCCCTTGCCTTGCTGACAGCTTTGCACACTCTTGGCATTCTCTCAACCAGCTTCACCTGGAATGCTTTTCCAATGGTCTTGAAGGAGTTCCCACATATGCTGAGCACTTGTTGGCTGTTTTCCTTCACTCTGTGGTCTAACTCATCCCAAATCATCTCAATTGGGTTGAGGTAAGGTGATTGTGGAGGCCAGGTCATCATTCTACAATGTAGAAAATAGGAAAAATAAAGAAAAACCCTGGAATGAGTAGGTGTGTCCAAAATTTTGACTGGTACTGTATTTTATTAAAGGGATAGGTAACTCAAATGACAAAGTTATCGGTTTCCTTACCATGCAAGCAGTCTATGGGCACGTTATGACAGCAATTCAGGTTTGGTTTAGTTTCCCTGGCACTGTTTTCACATGCTAACATGTGACTAATTCAACATTTTCTTAAATTATGTACAATTGATTGTGAAGCTTATTAAAGTCACAAATAGAGGTTTTGAAAATGATGCACGAAAAATGCTAATATTGGTCCCATGACTTGAATGGGATTTGTGCCACAAATGCTAAAAGATTAGCATGTGGAAGTGGTGCCGGGGAAACTAAACCAAAGCATGGATTGCTGTCATACCTTGTTCATAGACTGCTTACAGGGCAAGGATACCAATATGTCATTTTGTAATTTGTGTGAATTATCCCTTTAACTTTAACATTTTGTTTTTGCTCGACTCATTTAGTGTTTCTTTTCTATGAGAACTTTCAAATATCCCTCGCAGATCCAAACTAGAGATATATTTTTTTATTGATGATAAGCAAGTGATTGTATTTGGCTCATCCCGTGGTTGGCATGTGTTCAGTGGTACATTGCATTACTTGTACTGTCTAGCAGAGTCATATGAGGCCATCCCATGTATGACGAGGTCAGGGACATCTGTTGTTCTGATGCTCAACAGAGCAAACAATATGTTTTGAATTAAGATCATGTGTGTTGATTAAGCCTTATCTTTCTTATTTACAAAATCTATATTGATTTAAATATGCTTTGTAGATTAAAGTGGATGAGTTAATCTGTTGGTCTCCCCCATGTTGTCTCTGAGCTGCGAGGGGGAGAGGAGTTATAATAATCCAGAGATATAATCCTATGATTCTTTCAAGCTTTTTTGTGTTGTTAAATGCCAGGCATTTGTTTTGATTTAATATCATCCTAATCTGCATTAGCTGCCAGTTGATCGCTGTAAGGTTCTTTCTGCTTTTTGTAAAAATGTTGTTACTGACATAGCATTGTTCTGTTCACTGTTCTCTACCTATATAATACTCCAAAAACCCAATTCATGTTAAGTTCAAAAGAATACAAGATAAAAATCGCTAACAATTTTAGAGCACTGAGGGATCAGCACTTTTTTTTAAACCAAATTATCTCAGAATCATATTTTTTTTGCAAATAGAACATTATAGTCCCAAGCTCTTGAATTGCTAACATAAACTTAAATGTTAGTGTCGTAAACCATGAAGTGCTCAGTAATTATTAGGGAACTAATCTGTGTTGCAATACTGTAGATTTATCGTGTGCATGTCAAATCTGGATGTTTTACATGAAAGGTTTGTTATTATCCTGTTTGGTTATTATGCTGTTTGATGTGATGCACGAATGTTGAGAATTGTGGATGCTGACTGAAACATGCCACTTGCATTATATTCAAAATTCTTCTGAACACTCAGTGTTTCTTCTTCTTCTTTCTGTCATCCTTTGATGATGCTGCTGATAATTAATCATAATTTTTTATTTCATAAATGATTTGATTGACAAGAATGAGTCTTGTCATTAATGTGTATTAAAAGTCTATGAGGTACATGCATAGCTAAGTCTTATTCTTATCTCTTATCCAGGAGGATAATCAGGAAGAGCATACAACCTAAGCCATGAACTATGTGTGTTGCAGAGGGCAGCACCTGCGTGGGGAACCTTTTAGGATGTATTGTTCAGTAAAAGGTTTAGCCAAACTATCTGTACAGATTCCAACAGGTCATTCTGGGAATCTTTTTTAATAGGTATTTACTGTCATAGCTAGTTTAAAATAATTGAACTGTCATATAAAGCTTATCCTCATTATTTTCCAGTGCTATTTTTACTCTGTTGTTTATTGTAAGTAGATTCAGTTCCTGGAAGATCTCTTTACTGCCTCTGACATGCCCTGTCCAATATTATTAGGTGCTATGAGTTCAGCCTGTGCTAAATCTGTTAATGCATAAGACCATAAGAGCCTCTTATGTTCCAGGCAGGTCGGGGTGAAGACACATCAGATTAATATTTGATCATGCAGAAGGGCCCTTAATCAGATCTGCTTATTCCCTCAGCTGAGTGCTCCCCAGCAATTATCATAATTGTTGCTGCTAAACATGCTTGTCTTTACGGCTGCCTGCCTGGTTGACTGGATGCCGGCTGGTTGGGTGTGAGTGAGACTAACTACGTGGTCCTTGAGAAGGGGATTCCAGCACCAAACCCAATTAATGCTCAAAACGGACGGCTGGGCTGGGCTGCAGAGGGGAGGGGAGGGCCTATGGAGGGCCGAGGCTGGGCTGGCCTCGCCTGTTCCTGCCCACTATTAGCGCTGTGCTCCAGAGTGTCTCTCCAGTCTCTCTACTATACCTCCTCCACTGTACCTCCTTGAGCTACCTGGAGCTCTAGAGGACACACTCCTGTCTCAGTAATACCCTTCTCAGCTACCACAAGAGCCTCGGCTGATAAGAGTGAAATCAAAGCTGCACATCACAAGGAAAATGACTATTAGGGACTAAAAATATCTCTATTAAAATGCACAGCTTATAGATGTTCTCCAGGCCGCCTGACTGACTTACTACCTGACTGCCTGACTGACTGCCTGACTGCACAGTTCATCCTGCCTCAACTCCCATTCTCTGCTTCCTCACCGCTGCCTCTCTCTCTCTCTCTTGGTCACCTTCCGCGTCTGTCTCTTCGTCAATCTCTTCATCTGGATCTCTTTCTCTGTCCTGTACTTGTTTTTAATGTTTCTGTAAGCCTTATGTTTCCCTTGCAGTGATATGGAAAGAAAGACAGGATTTGGCATTAACACATCAAATTCTGTTTTTTTTTAAATTATTGTTATGAAATTATTACTTGTGCTTGAATTAATAAATATTTTAATATGTAATAATAATAAATAATTATTTTATATCTTATATTTACTTAACAATGTTTAATGTGTGTTAAAGGTATACAGGAAATGATAATTTAGCATACTGTATACCTTCTAACTGAAACGGACATAGTCAGGATGCTACCCAGCTGTACCCCCACTGTGAATAGTGTGGGAGACATCCCCTCATGCCACCCAGCTGTACCCCCACTGTGAATAGTGTGGGAGACATCCCCTCATGCCACCCAGCTGTACCCCCACTGTGAATAGTGTGGGAGACATCCCCTCATGACACCCAGCTGTACCCCCACTGTGAATAGTGTGGGAGACATCCCCTCATGCCACCCAGCTGTACCCCCACTGTGAATAGTGTGGGAGACATCCCCTCATGCCACCCAGCTGTACCCCCACTGTGAATAGTGTGGGAGACATCCTCTCATGCCACCCAGCCATACCCCCACTGTGAATAGTGTGGGAGACATCCCCTCATGCCACCCAGCTGTACCCCCACTGTGAATAGTGTGGGAGACATCCCCTCATGCCAACCAGCTGTACCCCCACTGTGAATAGTGTGGGAGACATCCCCTCATGCCACCCAGCTGTACCCCCACTGTGAATAGTGTGGGAGACATCCCCTCATGCTACCCAGCTATACCCCCACTGTGAATAGTGTGGGAGACATCCCCCCATGCCACCCAGCTGTACCCCCACTGTGAATAGTGTGGGAGACATCCCCTCATGCCACCCAGCTGTACCCCCACTGTGAATAGTGTGGGAGACATCCCCTCATGCTACCCAGCTGTACCCCCACTGTGAATAGTGTGGGAGACATCACCTCATGCCACCCAGCTGTACCCCCACTGTGAATAGTGTGGGAGACATCCCCTCATGCCACCCAGCTGTACCCCCACTGTGAATAGTGTGGGAGACATCCTCTCATGCCACCCAGCTGTACCCCCACTGTGAATAGTGTGGGAGACATCCCCTCATGCCACCCAGCTGTACCCCCACTGTGAATAGTGTGGGAGACATCACCTCATGCCACCCAGCTGTACCCCCACTGTGAATAGTGTGGGAGACAGCCCCTCATGCCACCCAGCTGTACCCCCACTGTGAATAGTGTGGGAGACATCCTCTCATGCCACCCAGCTGTACCCCCACTGTGAATAGTGTGGGAGACATCCCTTCATGCCACCCAGCTGTACCCCCACTGTGAATAGTGTGGGAGACATCCTCTCATGCCACCCAGCTGTACCCCCACTGTGAAAAGTGTGGGAGACATCCCCTCATGCCACCCAGCTGTACCCCCACTGTGAATAGTGTGGGAGACATCCCCTCATGCCACCCAGCTGTACCCCCACTGTGAATAGTGTGGGAGACATCCCCTCATGTCAGCCAGCTGTACCCCCACTGTGAATAGTGTGGGAGACATCCCCTCATGCCACCCAGCTGTACCCCCACTGTGAATAGTGTGGGAGACATCCCCTCATGCCACCCAGCTGTACCCCCACTGTGAATAGTGTGGGAGACATCCCCTCATGCCACCAAGCTGTACCCCCACTGTGAATAGTGTGGGAGACATCCTCTCATGCCACCCAGCTGTACCCCCACTGTGAATAGTGTGGGAGACATCCCCTCATGTCACCCAGCTGTACCCCCACTGTGAATAGTGTGGGAGACATCCCCTCATGCCACCCAGCTGTACCCCCACTGTGAATAGTGTGGGAGACGTCCCCTCATGCCACCCAGCTGTACCCCCACTGTGAATAGTGTGGGAGACATCCCCTCATGCCACCCAGCTGTACCCCCACTGTGAATAGTGTGGGAGACATCCCCTCATGTCACCCAGCTATACCCCCACTGTGAATAGTGTGGGAGACATCCCCTCATGCCACCCAGCTGTACCCCCACTGTGAATAGTGTGGGAGACATCCCCTCATGCCACCCAGCTGTACCCCCACTGTGAATAGTGTGGGAGACATCCCCTTATGCCACCCAGCTGTACCCCCACTGTGAATAGTGTGGGAGACATCCCCTCACGCCACCCAGCTGTACCCCCACTGTGAATAGTGTGGGAGACATCCCCTCATGCCACCCAGCTGTACCCCCACTGTGAATAGTGTGGGAGAAATCCCCTCATGCCACCCAGCTGTACCCCCACCGTGAATAGTGTGGGAGACATCCCCTCATGCCACCCAGCTGTACCCCCACTGTGAATAGTGTGGGAGACATCCCCTCATGCCACCCAGCTGTACCCCCACTGTGAATAGTGTGGGAGACATCCCCTCATGCCACCCAGCTGTACCCCCACTGTGAATAGTGTGGGAGACATCCTCTCATGACACCCAGCTGTACCCCCACTGTGAATAGTGTGGGAGACATCCCCTCATGTCACCCAGCTGTACCCCCACTGTGAATAGTGTGGGAGACATCCCCTCATGCCACCCAGCTGTACCCCCACTGTGAATAGTGTGGGAGACATCACCTCATGCCACCCAGCTGTACCCCCACTGTGAATAGTGTGGGAGACATCCCCTCATGCCACCCAGCTGTACCCCCACTGTGAATAGTGTGGGAGACATCCCCTCATGTCAGCCAGCTGTACCCCCACTGTGAATAGTGTGGGAGACATCCCCTCATGCCACCCAGCTGTACCCCCACTGTAAATAGTGTGGGAGACATCCCCTCATGCCACCAAGCTGTACCCCCACTGTGAATAGTGTGGGAGACATCCTCTCATGCCACCCAGCTGTACCCCCACTGTGAATAGTGTGGGAGACATCCCCTCATGTCACCCAGCTGTACCCCCACTGTGAATAGTGTGGGAGACATCCCCTCATGCCACCCAGCTGTACCCCCACTGTGAATAGTGTGGGAGACATCCCCTCATGCCACCCAGCTGTACCCCCACTGTGAATAGTGTGGGAGACATCCCCTCATGCCACCCAGCTGTACCCCCACTGTGAATAGTGTGGGAGACATCCCCTCATGTCACCCAGCTATACCCCCACTGTGAATAGTGTGGGAGACATCCCCTCATGCCACCCAGCTGTACCCCCACTGTGAATAGTGTGGGAGACATCCCCTCATGCCACCCAGCTGTACCCCCACTGTGAATAGTGTGGGAGACATCCCCTTATGCCACCCAGCTGTACCCCCACTGTGAATAGTGTGGGAGACATCCCCTCACGCCACCCAGCTGTACCCCCACTGTGAATAGTGTGGGAGACATCCCCTCATGTCAGCCAGCTGTACCCCCACTGTGAATAGTGTGGGAGACATCCCCTCATGCCACCCAGCTGTACCCCCACTGTGAATAGTGTGGGAGACATCCCCTCATGCCACCCAGCTGTACCCCCACTGTGAATAGTGTGGGAGACATCCCCTCATGCCACCAAGCTGTACCCCCACTGTGAATAGTGTGGGAGACATCCTCTCATGCCACCCAGCTGTACCCCCACTGTGAATAGTGTGGGAGACATCCCCTCATGTCACCCAGCTGTACCCCCACTGTGAATAGTGTGGGAGACATCCCCTCATGCCACCCAGCTGTACCCCCACTGTGAATAGTGTGGGAGACGTCCCCTCATGCCACCCAGCTGTACCCCCACTGTGAATAGTGTGGGAGACATCCCCTCATGCCACCCAGCTGTACCCCCACTGTGAATAGTGTGGGAGACATCCCCTCATGTCACCCAGCTATACCCCCACTGTGAATAGTGTGGGAGACATCCCCTCATGCCACCCAGCTGTACCCCCACTGTGAATAGTGTGGGAGACATCCCCTCATGCCACCCAGCTGTACCCCCACTGTGAATAGTGTGGGAGACATCCCCTTATGCCACCCAGCTGTACCCCCACTGTGAATAGTGTGGGAGACATCCCCTCACGCCACCCAGCTGTACCCCCACTGTGAATAGTGTGGGAGACATCCCCTCATGCCACCCAGCTGTACCCCCACTGTGAATAGTGTGGAAGAAATCCCCTCATGCCACCCAGCTGTACCCCCACCGTGAATAGTGTGGGAGACATCCCCTCATGCCACCCAGCTGTACCCCCACTGTGAATAGTGTGGGAGACATCCCCTCATGCCACCCAGCTGTACCCCCACTGTGAATAGTGTGGGAGACATCCCCTCATGCCACCCAGCTGTACCCCCACTGTGAATAGTGTGGGAGACATCCTCTCATGACACCCAGCTGTACCCCCACTGTGAATAGTGTGGGAGACATCCCCTCATGTCACCCAGCTGTACCCCCACTGTGAATAGTGTGGGAGACATCCCCTCATGCCACCCAGCTGTACCCCCACTGTGAATAGTGTGGGAGACATCACCTCATGCCACCCAGCTGTACCCCCACTGTGAATAGTGTGGGAGACATCCCCTCATGCCACCCAGCTGTACCCCCACTGTGAATAGTGTGGGAGACATCCCCTCATGTCAGCCAGCTGTACCCCCACTGTGAATAGTGTGGGAGACATCCCCTCATGCCACCCAGCTGTACCCCCACTGTAAATAGTGTGGGAGACATCCCCTCATGCCACCAAGCTGTACCCCCACTGTGAATAGTGTGGGAGACATCCTCTCATGCCACCCAGCTGTACCCCCACTGTGAATAGTGTGGGAGACATCCCCTCATGTCACCCAGCTGTACCCCCACTGTGAATAGTGTGGGAGACATCCCCTCATGCCACCCAGCTGTACCCCCACTGTGAATAGTGTGGGAGACATCCCCTCATGTCACCCAGCTGTACCCCCACTGTGAATAGTGTGGGAGACATCCCCTCATGCCACCCAGCTGTACCCCCACTGTGAATAGTGTGGGAGACATCCCCTCATGTCACCCAGCTATACCCCCACTGTGAATAGTGTGGGAGACATCCCCTCATGCCACCCAGCTGTACCCCCACTGTGAATAGTGTGGGAGACATCCCCTCATGCCACCCAGCTGTACCCCCACTGTGAATAGTGTGGGAGACATCCCCTTATGCCACCCAGCTGTACCCCCACTGTGAATAGTGTGGGAGACATCCCCTCACGCCACCCAGCTGTACCCCCACTGTGAATAGTGTGGGAGACATCCCCTCATGCCACCCAGCTGTACCCCCACTGTGAATAGTGTGGGAGAAATCCCCTCATGCCACCCAGCTGTACCCCCACCGTGAATAGTGTGGGAGACATCCCCTCATGCCACCCAGCTGTACCCCCACTGTGAATAGTGTGGGAGACATCCCCTCATGCCACCCAGCTGTACCCCCACTGTGAATAGTGTGGGAGACATCCCCTCATGCCACCCAGCTGTACCCCCACTGTGAATAGTGTGGGAGACATCCTCTCATGACACCCAGCTGTACCCCCACTGTGAATAGTGTGGGAGACATCCCCTCATGTCACCCAGCTGTACCCCCACTGTGAATAGTGTGGGAGACATCCCCTCATGCCACCCAGCTGTACCCCCACTGTGAATAGTGTGGGAGACATCACCTCATGCCACCCAGCTGTACCCCCACTGTGAATAGTGTGGGAGACATCCCCTCATGCCACCCAGCTGTACCCCCACTGTGAATAGTGTGGAAGACATCCCCTCATGTCACCCAGCTATACCCCCACTGTGAATAGTGTGGGAGACATCCCCTCATGCCACCCAGCTGTACCCCCACTGTGAATAGTGTGGGAGACATCCCCTCATGCCACCCAGCTGTACCCCCACTGTGAAAAGTGTGGGAGACATCCCCTTATGCCACCCAGCTGTACCCCCACTGTGAATAGTGTGGGAGACATCCCCTCACGCCACCCAGCTGTACCCCCACTGTGAATAGTGTGGGAGACATCCCCTCATGCCACCCAGCTATACCCCCACTGTGAATAGTGTGGGAGAAATCCCCTCATGCCACCCAGCTGTACCCCCACTGTGAATAGTGTGGGAGACATCCCCTCATGCCACCCAGCTGTACCCCCACTGTGAATAGTGTGGGAGACAGCCCCTCATGCCACCCAGCTGTACCCCCACTGTGAATAGTGTGGGAGACATCCCCTCATGCCACCCAGCTGTACCCCCACTGTGAATAGTGTGGCAGACATCCTCTCATGCCACCCAGCTGTACCCCCACTGTGAATAGTGTGGGAGACATCCCCTCATGCCACCCAGCTGTACCACCACTGTGAATAGTGTGGGAGACATCCCCTCATGCTACCCAGCTGTACCCCCACTGTGAATAGTGTGGGAGACATCCCCTCATGTCACCCAGCTATACCCCCACTGTGAATAGTGTGGGAGACATCCCCTCATGCCACCCAGCTGTACCCCCACTGTGAATAGTGTGGGAGACATCCCCTCATGCCACCAGCTGTACCCCCACTGTGAATAGTGTGGGAGACATCCCCTCATGCCACCCAGCTGTACCCCCACTTTGAATAGTGTGGGAGACATCCCCTCATGCCACCCAGCTGTACCCCCACTGTGAATCGTGTGGGATACATCCCCTCATGCCACCCAGCTGTACCCCCACTGTGAATCGTGTGGGATACATCCCCTCATGCCACCCAGCTATACCCCCACTGTGAATCGTGTGGGAGACATCCCCTCATGCCACCCAGCTGTACCCCCACTGTGAATCGTGTGGGATACATCCCCTCATGCCACCCAGCTATACCCCACTGTGAATAGTGTGGGAGACATCCCCTCATGACACCCAGCTGTACCCCCACTGTGAATCGTGTGGGATACATCCCCTCATGCCACCCAGCTATACCCCACTGTGAATAGTGTGGGCAACATCCCCTCATGCCACCCAGCTGTACCCCCACTGTGAATAGTTTGGGCAACATCCCCTCATGTCAGTCAGCTGGAGAGGAAGGGACACGGCACACACAAGCCTTCTGCTTTGTTATAGGATCAGTAGGATAGATGTGATTTCAGCCCATCGGTATGTGGAACTCTTAGCACTCACGGTTCCCGAAAGTCATACTCAGGCAGAAGTGTGCCTGTCCATGTGATTACACACTGTAGCCAGTCCTGTTAAACAGGGGAGGGCTCACAGACTCACAGGCTCACATACACACAGGACACACACACACACACACACACACACACACACACGCACACACACAGAGGCTCACACACATACAGGACACACACACACACACACAGGACACGGGCTCACACACATACAGGACACACACACACACAGGACACGGGCTCACACACATACAGGACACACACACACACACACACACACACACACACACACACACACACACACACACACACACACACACACGACATTCCCCACATTTTTAGTCCCCAAAATGTGCTGATTATTTGTAGATGTTGTTTTCTATACAGTAACAGTGCATCTGAAGGTACTTGTGTAGGTAGAATGGTTAATTGACACATCATTGCAGTTTTACTGCAGTTCATTGCATTTTTAAGTCGGTGTAACAGAGTTTGAAATGTGAAAACGAACCACTACATTCTGACTTTCCTATAGTCCTCCCCATCGTTTTTAAACTATCTCCGATTAATAAAGTGTCAGCTAAGCAGTTTGTCATAAACATGTCCTCAGAATAAATGAGTCTTTTGGACTGAGTGTTGTCTGTATGAAAGCCATCTATCGTTCTGAAGGCATGCCACTGTGTGGAGGAAACACTGGAGAGAGATTGCATCCCATTAATCTGGGCTGACTGGCTGGAAATTGCATCTTTGTAATGAGTATTAGGTGTGCATCTACATGAATTAAAGCTGAATGAGTGGCTGATTGATCACATACTCCCAAATGATGCTCCTCCCGTGATCATTATTGTTTAAAAGTGACTATATCATATCAGGATGATTAAAAACCAGGCTCTGGAGGGAGAGGGAGAAAAAAGAAACATGAATCAGGAAATTTGACTCAGTATTTGCTAGAAGCTGCAATGTATTCCCAGTTCCAGTTGTTCTTGTTCTACAATGAAGAGTTGAACAGAGGCAGGAGTGATGGCTGTTTATCTACCAATGTTAAACATCTGCTTTGTAGAGATACAGTACAGTAGGCTATGTCATCCTTTGGTATTCAGGTCAAAGTCCATCTCACTACCTGTGTGGTCTGTCCCCTGTTTTCCTACTTGATCTTCATGTATATTTTCCTGTTTCCCAATAAACTGCCCTGCCCTTTGAGACCTCAGACTGGACACTGCTAAACCCTCTGAGCCATGCCCAGTCTGGATGGTGTTCCATTCTAAACATGGACGCCATCCGTCTTGCCAGCGCATAATCTGAAAGCAGTACTCATTTAACAAGTCCATACCAGATTCAGACACCACACATTCAGTGAACAGACCGCTGGAAGGATCAGTTTTTTGAGGAATCTGGCAACATGAAAGGGTCTGTAAGGGTAAACATAGTGCACAGGGTATGTTTGAAGTCTCGCCAAAAGGTTCAGGTGTTTTTATAGACACTGAGGCATTTATGCGGTCTAAACTATATGTCTGGAGTCGCCTACACAATGCTGCTACACACAACCCCATGCCAGATATTACTTACTTCATAAAGTAGAGTGAAACGGCAGGCAGCTGAATTGGTTCAGTTTGAGTCACTTACATAAAATGTTGATTGTTCAGAACTCCCCAGTTGTGTACAGTACTGTATGCCTAGGGCACTGTGTCATCACATCGAAACAGCTGGCCAGAACACATTATCTGTTCCAAGTTACAAACATTCATTCAACGTGCAATTACTACATCCTGAAACTTTGAAAGTAGCTTTTTATCAGTGATTGCTGCAATTGTTACAAAATGGGCACTGTAATTTTCCAGAGTTGGATTTGGCACATGTGGGGTGTAGAACACCTTATTTAGTAAAGATCCGACTGAAGAGAGAGTCGTCACCTTGTTTCTCGACATATTTACTGTACCTGGACACGATAATGTTCCACTATAATGTCTTTGTGGTAATTATTCTGCCAAGCACCCTGTTGGGGTAATTATACTAAAACCCTAATGAGCCGCTGCATCAAGATGTAAACCCTTAAAGCCTCAGCATCCTCCTCTTTCCTCACCTCACCTTTGTTTCAGAGATGTACTTATCTGGCCATTTCAATTTCATACCCTGCAGTGTACTGAGGTGTACAATAATAATACATTGAGTTGCCTGAGGTTAGTAGAGTTAAACTTAACTAAAGCAAGTTGTGTTCTTAAAAGATATTAGATTTAATGATGCAAAAACAAGTACTTGCAGCCAGAAATTAATTTGTAAATGCATTGTTCAAGAAATGAGATATCAATATTATATTTTTTTCATTTTATTTTTGCTCTGCCCCTACATAGCTGTGTATGGTTTGCAGGAATGTACATATGGAGAGTGATGTTTGAATGTTTTACTCCAAATGTTTACAGAAAGGTCCTAAAAAATGGGCATTGTAAGTGCAGTGGTAATTTTGCTTTGTGCATGGAAGGTCATCAGACAGACCACTCACCATATTACAACAACAGAGAAGAGAAGTCTTTCCCTTGATTCAGAGGTACGTCTTCTTATTCAGCATACTGTGTGTTTTCCAGGGACAAAGCTAGTCCAGCGCTAATAGTTTCACTGTGTCTGCCCTTTTATGACTGACATAGCAATAGGCAGATTGTACAGATATTTATGCCATCTGCAGCTCAGAGAGATAATTAAAGTATATAAATTAATCAAGTGCAATTAATTAGAGGCTTTATGTTCACAGCAGTACATCTCTGCATGTATAATTTATATTTATTGATCTGTTTGGTTTCATTAGCCTATGTGATAACACTGGAAATGCATTAGAGGGGAAAATGCACAATTAGCATGCTGCAAGGTCTGCTCGTAATTGATAGATCAGCGCTCGTTCCCCGCAGATATAAAGCTGTGTAAACTGTCATAAGCAGTTACAATCGATGACTGATATTTTGAGCCATATCTCCACGTTGATAAATGTTGTTTTTGAAAGCAGCCCCCACGCTTAATGGGAGGCTGATAGGCATGCAGAATTTACTGTTTAATCAGGCTAAAGAATTTATTGCGGTTCCTCCGTAGCCTGGGAGTGTGTGTTGTTGGTTGGTTGAAATGTATGATTGGTCTCTATAAGTGCTATGCTGATGTTATTTGCTCCAGTCAGCAACCAATATGGCTGAAGCATTAAGAGCTTTGTGCTTCCCAGCTGATTTTTCATTGACTCTGCTGCCATCGTTCATCACCGGCCTGTTTCTCTCCACTCTCCACTACGACTATCTGACTGAGGAGAGAGGAACCAGGCTAGGTAGTCAATATTCATCCCCACTGTTTTCACTGCATTCACAGTTTCCTTCTGCAGTACAACCACTATGTATACTATCTTCAAAAATACATGTTTTATTCAGTAACAGTGCGCGGAAGCAACTAGAAGGACCCAGAGGGGTCAGAATACATGTATTACTGTGAGGTATTCATTGAATTACAGAGATGACATGTAGATTGACCCACAGAGGACAGATCCACATTCAGAATGACAGTATCTAGTTCTGTTGACCCAATGCTTGTGTTTCACTGACCCCGCCAACCTACTCTATGTCCAGAAGGTGCTACCTTGACAACCTGAAGGAGGATAAATGACAGTGCTGCTCTACACTACTCATTTTCATAAATGAGGTTAAAAAGGTTCCATCTCCACCTCTTGAATTGATTATGTGTTTATTGATAAAGAATTACCCCAATGTGGTCCTCCAAAAAATGATCATGCTTTATTAACTGCACTTCCTCTCCACATACTGCAGCTTACTTCTGTTCTGCCTGCTCAGGCCTCAGCCACGACAGCCTCACAATATTCTCATAAACCATTTCATCATAAAGATGGAATCATCTTCAAAGAGTAGCTCCTATTTGGTGTAATTACATATTTGTAGTGTGTTGTTTGGTGTAGTGACATATTTGAAGGCACTGCCATGGCGTGTTGAGTCAGTGATCATTCATGTGGCTTGAAAACAGAATTACAGTAAATAGGTAGTGTGTTTATGGGCACCACATGTAGTCCACTGAGACCAGCTTCTGTTTATTCCCTGGGTTTAGTGTGAAAGAGTATCATTTCCTCTCTCATGGAGAGATGAGCCTCTTCTATACCTTAGATACCCAACCTTGCCATTGTCACCCTGCTTTATTGTATGACAGGAACTGGAGCAGGTTAGGAAAGGATATGCAGTTTGGAAGTGAGCCCTTTTATGTATTCGACAGTTTGCTATTGTGGTTTCTTTGCCTAGTTACCCACACTCCTTGATCTGGCAAACACTGTGCCACACCCACAAACGTTAGTTTAATGAGTCTGGATCTGAGTACCTCCCCGACCCTTCACCGAATGTGAACACGTACGGGGATGTCTGATTGGTCCAGAAACCGATGGGTTGAGGCAGAGCTAGAACACACGTGGGTAAAGCAGCGATTTGAAAATTCGTCATTGGCTTTGATACTCAGATTGGTTAGAGATAATCCAACTGCTGATTACTTTGTTTTGTACAATGCCCCTTGTACGGCCTCGTCACCACAAACCATCAATCAATCAAATTTATTTATAAAGCCCTTCTTATATCAGCTGATGTCTCAAAGTGCTGTACAGAAACCCAGCCTAAAACCCCAAACAGCAAGCAATGCAGGTGTAGAAGCACGGTGGCTAGGAAAAACTCTCTAGAAAGGCCAGAACCTAGTAACGAGTTCAATGGCGGCAGTCTCAGACTAAAGTATGTAGCGAACGACAGAGCAGCTGAAGAATTTAGTTTGCGTCGTCGGGCTAGGGGTTTCTATGCCCTGTTTTGCAGCTGGAAGCCAGACTTCTACATACATTTTTGCACTGTGTCTCAGGCAATTTCCTCTCCCTCTGTCACTGTTAATGGTCACAGAAACACCACCCCCTGTTTCAGGTTGCAGGGCTGTGCTGTAGGAGAGGCAAGGGATCTGTGCCTTATAGTGAGCCACTCAGATTCTCAGTCTTTTGTACACCTGCTAGTTTCCTGTTCTTTTGTCCTATATTTATGGCTAGTAGTCTATCCATGGTTTAAATGATTAGGGCTATTGAAATTTTGCTGTACCGATGCATATATAAAAATGTTTATGATTTGTTTCCTATAGTGATTTCATTTTGTTTTTCACCTAGATGAGAGAGATTGTTACGTTTTCAAATGTTAAGCTAGTGGCAAAAATTTCAACATTTAGTATTTAAGGTGAGCGAGTGTCTGTTCTTGAATAATGCAGAAACAGATATGTTTGGCCATAAGTAACAGAAACCCTCTAACCTTCCCTCCTCCCCTCTCAAACCCATCTCTGAATCCAACCCTGAGATGGTAACAGAAACCCTCTAACCTTCCCTCGTCCCCTCTCAGACCCATCTCTGAATCCAACCCTGAGATAGTAACAGAAACCCTCTAACCTTCCCTCCTCCCCTCTCAGACCCATCTCTGAATCCAACCCTGAGATAGTAACAGAAACCCTCTAGCCTTCCCTCCTCCCCTCTCAGACCCATCTCTGAATCCAACCCTGAGATAGTAACAGAAACCCTCTAGCCTTCCCTCCTCCCCTCTCAGACCCATCTCTGAATCCAACCCTGCGATAGTAACAGCTGGAAATGTTTGTGGCTGGGCTCTTCTCTTCTGTGGCTGGGCTCTTTCCCCCGCCGTTCCTCTGACTGTGGTGTGGAAGGAGTGTGGGCTGGGCTGGGCTGAGAGCAGAGTAGGCCCATATTGACACTGCTGGTGGACCACTGTATCCCTTTAAAACCACTATGGGGGCTATCTGATTTCCCTGCAATGGATCCCCAGAGAGAGAGGCAGCTTCCATTTTTCTTAACTTGTGTATAAGTAAACTGGCTGGTATAAGACCTGGCTGGGAGGTCAAATCAATATCTGCTATTTATTACATAGAAATGTGACACTCCTTCTTAAATGCTCCTGTCCCCAGTGATTTAGCCCAGGGCCTGCATTCTGTCTGCCCAGTGTCAGTGTGTATGCATGCCACGGAGACGATCGAGCCGGGTGCTTTACGACCGCTGCGGCCAAATTGTCTTTTTCTCTGTGACTCGCCTCGTGTAAACAAAGATGGGTTAATATGTTCTTTGATGACAGTTTTATGTAAAGGCTTTTAGGCAAGGAGTGTGTATCATATTTACTGTAAGTACACTTCAAGTACAAAGACAAGTTAATGCAGCATGAATTAGTAAGGATTGTAGTCATGAACAGGTCATCTTTTTCAATAAAGTGCATAGAAATAAATATGATTGTTATCTTGCTAGTCCTAGATACAAATCCACTTGTTTGTATTCTGCTGCATAGGCCAGTGTAGAGCACTGGGACAATGATACTGATTAGCCCTTTAAGAAGTGATACAATTTGTATTTCTGTGGGAAGCAGCAGAGGTCTGTTTATTGCGTGACAATGTGATATTGTGCTCCTCATGCTGTCTTAATTGGAAACAGTCTCTCCCCACAAAAGGTGCACAAGGCCCTTGATTTTTGTAAGGCAATCTCACCCCTCCTCCCTCCTTCCCTTCCTCATTCCCTCCTTCTCTTCTTCTCTCTTGTGGAGGAGTAGTGAAAACCCCTAAAGCATTTCCTTAATCCTCCAGAAGACCATGCTGTCCCACTAAATATGGTACCTGTGGACAAACAATAGATTTTTCTATAATAATAATGTTGAAGTGTTCATTATGAGTGTCTAATGGAGCTAGTGGACTCGGCCTGACTAGACATACAGGGAAGCTCTCCTTTTGATCAGCAGCATGGGGTTAATCCATGGGAAGAAATAATGGAGCTATCGGAGAGGGAGAGGGAGTATCGAACTGTGTTGAATTTACAGCCGAGAGGGCTCAGTAAAAGGATGATTTTTAGAGCCTCTCGCTGCGTATTGAAGGAAAGACTGTCTGACAAGTCATCAATGAGCCCTGGCGCTGTACTAAACTAATGAAAGCCGCATTTGATCTTCTCCGAAGAGGTTCAATACCACTCCTGCTATTATTTAAGTCCTCAGCTTCACCCAAACCTGTTTTCAGATCCACAGAAATCGTTAGATAGCGGCGACAGAGTGAACTGTGTTTGTAAGTATCTGATGAGAGAAGGAAGTATTTTAACAGGTTATAATGTATCCCTGATGTAGGCATCTACTGGATACTTCCTGGTCTCTGGATATTCCTCTCTTTTCTTTTTATACCTTGGCCATTTGGGTAAAAATATTGCCCATGTCCTCATTATTATCTACATTTTCTAGTTTGTAATTTCCTTGACAAAAACGGACCACCTAATATCTGCCTAATGGACCAACCGGGTAATGTAAAATGCATATGAAAACACTATTGAGTCACATTTTATTCAACCACTCAGCAGAGTGCTGCATAGTCTGTGTTGGTGTGTTCTAAGTTTGAAGAAGTTTCTCATATACCATTTATAAAACAGAAATATTTTCTTAGCTGTGGTGAATCTAACGTGCCGTCATTTTACTCATAACTGATGGAACCGCAGTTATATCTCAAACCCTCTACAGTAGGGTGTCTGTCAATCTTAAGTATACCATCATAAGGCTATTTTTATGCTGTGGCCTTGTCTATATTTCACCTTTTGTGCTTTGAGAGGAGCCCACCTGAAAGTCAGCAGAGAAATTCTGCCCACAAAAATGATATAATCTTATCTTTTGTTTATAGATTTTCCAGAAATATTGAAATCTGCCAGTGCTGTATTATTTTCTCATTGAAGCAAAATGAAAATAAAGCCCAGCTGTTGAATTTATATTTGAGCTCCAACATTAAGAGGCCATCCCGACCGCACTGGAGAGACGGGCAGGATAAACGATTTGGTCTGAGTCTTTGCCAGGGAACGAGGCAATGCGTCATCTGCTAACTTCAATGCTGTGCTCTGCACTGCAAGCAAAACAACCCCCTGCACTTGAACTGGAGTGTTTCAAGGTTATGTTAACTGAAACATGCTGAAGTAATAATATAAACACAGTGATAACCGGCAGTTTGGAAGATTTCAATAATAAATCAGAGACCATAGAAGGCCTCACTGAAATGTGTGATGACATAGGATTGGGCAAAACAATTACTCTCTGCCTATAAACACAAGTGCTGCACATGGAATTCCTCATTTATGAAGACCCCCTCTCCACCACTGTAAATAGATCATCGTAACCTAATTTGTAATGTCTCCATAACTTAAACCACATACTCATGTGTCTCTTATGTCTCCCTCAAGTCTGTGTATAACTGTTCATCTACTAAGCAGAATCGTCAGCGTGGCTATATTCTGTGTGGACAGTCCCCGTGTCTTCCAGTCATGTCAGTTTAGAGAGGCATGTCTAGGGCTATTGCCTATTGCCAAAAGCCTAGTCCAGGAGCTGAGTTGTAGCAGGAAAAGAGGGAGGGAGGGCCAGAGAGAGAGGGAGATATGGGTGGGGGAGCTGTGATGAGAGAAGGATGTATGGAGGGAGAGAGGGAGAACGAGAGAGAAGGAGGTGGGGAGGGAGGGAGGGATGTATGGAAGGAGAGAGGAAGAAGGAGGTAGGGAGGGAGGGAGGGAGAGAAGGAGGGAGAGAGGGCAGCCAAGGCAGTGCAACGGTTAGGTCTGCTAATCCTCACATATATATTCTCCTAATTAATCCTGATTACAACTTTTTAATCGCCCTGCTCGGCCTGCCCTGAAATAAAGTGACACTTGCTAATGAATTAAACCTGCAATTTACAATTGCTCCACTATTCCCTCCACTGGTTCCCACAGCCCTGTCCCATGTGTCCAACATTAATAGTAGCAGCCCCCCTAGTCAGTCAGTTAGACAGTTAGTTTAGTTCAGTGGTGTATGATGTGGTCTCACTTCACTCCGTGCTAGTTAACTGCTCAGCGTTTGGATGACACCTGCACCCTTTTATGGGGACTGGGACATGATGGTGGTAGGGGTGTGAAGGGAGGGAAGTAGTCAGTCCCCCTTCCTGCAGTTAGATGAATGAACTATAAAGGTGGAAATGAAGGTGTCAAATGTGAAATAGTAATATGCTGTTTGCTAGATATTGTGAAACCCTGATGAAGACAGCTTGTCTAAGTGATTTCATGTAATGTATCAGAACTACAGTGTCTGCTTTTCTTCTTTTCCCAGACTTCCCAAGTCTTTGCTCTTGAGGAGGAAACATTTAGTAGTCAGAGTATGTGCACAACAGAAGTATATCTTTAAGCCCCTGACATTGAAAATGAAAAGGATTTATAACGGTTTGTGTGACTCCTTGCCTTATTACCTTTCAGAATGTGATCAGATCAGACCCACTGGGAAAGCCGTGTCAAGTCCAATCAAATCTGTTTAAGTCCAAAGAAGGTATAACCAGATAGGCTAGATACACTGACCTGGCCCTTTACTTCCGGGTCAGTGGCGGCCGCTGCAGCAGCCAGCAACAAGGCCAGTCAGGCCACAGCAGTAATGGTTAACAAATGAACTCGTTCCCCCTGTGGTTCGGCCCTCTGCCACCCTCATTTAAGTCAGTCCATCCCTGTGAGATGGGATCCTGTGAAGCAGTGATTGTTTCCACGATTAGGTGGAGTGGAGAGAACCAGAGCCGTGGAGCCATGGATCTATCTCCATCCCTCCTATGGAATCCACCCTCACACACCCTCCCACAGCCCCTGCCTGAAAACAATAGCCAGCTGTCGCCCGCCTGCTGATGTACCTTTGATCAGCCAAATGAAGGCTGCTGGCATTTCTTATGGAGTGGAGATTGCTTATCGATTTATATCAAAATATTCATGTTAATCCCGGGGCAGCACAGACTATTTTCAGGCCGGGTTAGCAATCAGAGCTGCCTGTCCTGTCTGAGACAATCTGCTGAGCTGGGATGTCTAATCAGCCTGGGGTCCTGCAGTCAAATGCACTTTGCTGTTTAGATTTGGACCCCTGACATTGATGGAGGAGTCCAGAGAAAGGTGTTGACAAACCAAATTGTTTGTTCCAGCACTATTTTGCCAGAGATCAAGTCCAGAGTAATGTGCAGTGAATTTGTTCATTACGTGACCAAGCCGGGCCCAGCCAAGCAGAGGAGAGGAGAGGAGAGGTGTGGGGTTGATTTCACCACTATCACTGCTCTTGGAGAAGAGGGTTTAACAGTATTTGTGTGTGTTGATGGGGGGGGGGGGGGGTTGCAAGTCAAGGAGGTTGAAGGAGCTTGGAGAGCAGAGCAGTCAGTTGGCTTTGTGTTAGGGCACCGTTTGGTTTCTGCCCTGAGAAACTGTCATGGGAGGCTCAGGCAGATTGGATTATTTCAAGCAGCAGCCAGGACAAGACGTCTATGCTCTCTAAACTAGTCATTACTCAGTCTAGTCTGTTCACACAAGCTGAGATTGTACACTCTCCCAGTCTTTGTTTGGAGTTTCTTGGTCTTGTTAAAAGGTAGGCAGTAGGCAGACAATGGACCCACTGAGTATCCCAGGTGAGATTCTGCTTTTCCAGACACCTTCACAGACAACATTCTAACGAATAACCTTGCTTCAAGTGGTCAAGAATCTTGTCTTGACAATTATGTTATTAGTGTACATGATCTACATTACTACAGCACATGCATACAGTTTACTGGACAGAGACAGTTACACATTTGAATTAAAACTCCATATGCCTGGTATCAATTTTAATTTCTTAATCTGATTATGTCAATATTAATATTAGTATTACAGCAGCATTAAGCATTTATTTAGGCCAGACGTGTTTGCATGTGTGAATCAAAGAGACACAAATAAAATACCATAAGGTTTTCATACCATCAGACCATCAGGGCCCTCCTTCCCTTGCCTGGCACGACTGTTCCTAGATTACAGTAGATTCTTTTTCCTTACTTCCTGCAGAAAAGCTCCTCCCCCATTCATCCCTGTGACTAAGGCTCCTTCTAAATCTTTCTCAATATGGTAATGCTGTCATGCAGTTATTGCCAGAGGAAATCTGTGAAGAAAAAGCATTGCCAGAGCGGAGAGATTATCCCTGTAGAGGGTAAAGGGCTAATGTCCTGGCCATATGGCCCAGACTGACTGAGACTAGCTCTAACTGTCATGTCCTGTAGCGAGTCTAGTGTTCTGTTGCTTTAAGGTCAATCATACATCAGGTATTAGTGTCAGGTGGGGATTAATGCTTCAATGTTCCTTCACCTCAGACACAACATGGGCGGCAGGGTAGCCTAGTGTTTAGAGCGTTGGACTAGTAAACGAAAGGTTGCAAGTTCGAATCCCTGAGCTGACAAGGTACAAATCTGTCATTCTGCCCCTGAACAGGCAGTTAACCCACTGTTCCTAGGCCGTCATTGAAAATAAGAATTTGTTCTTAACTGACTTGCCTAGTAAAATTAAGGTAAAAAAAAATGGCTGTACAGTTACAGTACCTGGGCTGGGGATTTGGCACACTGCCTTCCACCCGCCCTCCACTGCACCAGGGCATTCCTTCCTGGTCTGGAGCTAGACCTGGACCAATCACTGCAGAGCTCAGAGTAGAACATGCAGCTATAATGTGTCTCTGGCCTGGCTGTTTACTGTTTACCAGGCTGACACCGTGGTTAAGTCTTCCTGTTTGTTGTTTGTGTTGTTGTTAATGCTGTTGTTGCTGTCTGGCAGGGTTATTACCTTGGTTGACTGACCCATACATTCTCTCTCTGGTTGATTTAGACTTGACTTTCAGCAGCAAAACACAGGACTTATAGTACACTGCTGTCTGATGTATTATCCTATGTCTGTAATCAACATTTACTCTAGTTTCACCTCTGATATGAAGCGCCTTGTTTTACATGTATTGGTAATTCATAGATATGTACTTGTATACTCCAGTAATTTATAGATATGAATATGCCAAAGCAGCAATAGTTGTATGTAGAGAATAACAGCTAGGCATAACCACATTTCATCCTATTATTGTTGGAGTTTAGCATTTTATTATCCCTCAGATTGATAATGCTTCCTTCTGCCACACTATGGGCAATGTACTGTACTCAGAGCCATATATTTAGAGAATTGGACCAACCTTTACAATGTTGTATATTGTTCTAATTCTAGACATTAAGTTACAAAGCATTGTTGATATATTCCCCATGTAATGTTCATGGGGAGGGAACATGGCTGCTATAGAATGTTGAGGTGTCATGTAAAGGCATCATAATGCAGAAACTGCATTGTCCCGACTCTGTAAATACTCTCTGAATGTACTGTATCTGTATGGTAATGCACTTAGACCATGGTGTGGAGGAATGTGTAGTCATTCATCAATGTTTAAATGAGAAGTTGCTTGCAGAGTTTGAGTAAATTGAGTTTTTGTTCTCAGTCCAAGGTCTATGCCAGATATCTCCTTTTGATCCATTACAAAATAAACCCTAGCTTTCTTTTCACACATTCAAATACACAATCTGACATAGTATTAAACAAAGTGGCAATCTCCCATTGGGTGTATATCAAATGCACTGCATAGTTGAACCTACTGCTGTGTTGAGGATGAGACAATATGTTGAGGTGAAGTTCGTAAGGTGCATATGTACAGTACAATACAACACTAACTAGGATGTAAGGTGCAGGTGTCATCTAGTCTCTCGCTCTCTCTGTCACCCTGTGACATAAACAGCATTTGTCTGGTATAAAAGGTGGGATGGATCCACGTGGGGCCGACGACAACAACGCAGCAGATGGATGGGCTTTTTCATATGTGTAAATAGTCACAGCTAGCTATTAACATACCTCTGTGCAGATGGCAAGCTGTAATAAAGCACAGACGATAACACAAAACCGTCTCCTCCTATGGCTGACACAAAGACCATGTTTGTTCATTTCTTACATACAGTGCAATATGTTCTGTAACACGTGGGGACAATAACTCAAGGGAATATTTAGGAGCTCCTGAATAGTAAACATTTTTTAATGTAGCTGTAAAATTGTAATTTGGGTTTACTCAGTTTCATACCTATCATATTCTGAGTTTTGTATTTTTCATGAGAATTTTTTTTTAATTTAATGACTGATCATGAATCTCATGATAACAAAATGTTTCTACTTTTTTGTTCTGTTTTTTGAGTGTGTGTATGACATGAAAATGTACATGTGTTTGTGTTTGTCTGGATAGTGTGCAAGTGGTTTCAAACAGAATCACTCCAGACTGCAGCAGTGGCGGGTGTAGCAGTAGAGACTGGCCCACAGCTGGACCCCCTCCAACTGGCTGAACTACTGCTCTCTGACTCCACTGACTAGAGAGAAGAGTAGAGGGACTGGTCCCCCTCCAACTGGCTGAACTACTACTCTCTGACTCCACTGACTAGAGAGAAGAGTAGGGGGACTGTTCCCCCACCAACTGTCTGAACTACTGCTCTCTGACTCCACTGACTAGAGAGAAGAGTAGAGGGACTGGTCCCCCACCAACTGTCTGAACTACTACTCTCTGACTCCACTGACTAGAGAGAAGAGTAGGGGGACTGTTCCCCCACCAACTGTCTGAACTACTGCTCTCTGACTCCACTGACTAGAGAGAATAGTAGAGGGACTGGTCCCCCACCAACTGGCTGAACGACAGCTCTCTGACTCCACTGACTAGAGAGAAGAGTAGGGGAACTGGTCCCCCTCCAACTGGCTGAACGACAGCTCTCTGACTCCACTGACTAGAGAGAAGGGTAGGGGGAATGGTTCCCCTCCAACTGGCTGAGCTACAGCTCTCTGACTCCACTGACTAGAGATAAGAGTAGAGGGACTGGTCGCCCTCCAACCGGCTGAACTACTGCTCTCTGACTCCACTGACTAGAGAGAAGAGTAGAGGGACTGGTCCTCCACCAACTGTCTGAACTACTGCTCTCTGACTCCACTGACTAGAGAGAAGAGTAGAGGGACTGGTCCCCCACCAACTGTCTGAACTACTGCTCTCTGACTCCACTGACTAGAGAGAAGAGTAGAGGGACTGGTCCCCCTCCAACTGGCTGAACTATTGCTCTCTGACTCCACTGACTAGAGAGAAGAGTAGAGGGACTGGTCCCCCACCAACTGTCTGAACTACTGCTCTCTGACTCCACTGACTAGAAAGAAGAGAAGGGCAACTGGTCCCCCTCCAACTGTCTGAACTACTGCTCTCTGACCACTGATTAGAGAGAAGAGTAGAGGGACTGGTCCCCCTCCAACTGGCTGAACTACAGCTCTCTGACTCCACTGACTAGAGAGAAGAGTAGAGGGACTGGTCCCCCACCAACTGTCTGAACTACTGCTCTCTGACTCCACTGACTAGAGAGAAGAGTAGGGGGACTGTTCCCCCACCAACTGTCTGAACTTCTGCTCTCTGACTCCACTGGCTAGAGAGAAGAGTAGAGGGACTGGTCCCCCTCCAACTGGCTGAACTACTGCTCTCTGACTCCACTGACTAGAGAGAAGAGTAGAAGGACTGGTCCCCCTCCAACTGGCTGAACTACTGCTCTCGGACTCCACTGACTAGAGAGAAGAGTCGGGGGACTGGTCCCCTCCAACTGGCTGAACTACAGCTCTCTGACTACACTGACTAGAGAGAAGAGTAGAGGGACTGGTCCCCCACCAACTGGCTGGACTTCAGCTCTCTGACTCCACTGACTAGAGAGAAGAGTAGATGGACATCGTGATAGACCCAGACAGAGAGAGGGTGACCAAGATCAAGAGATGGAGAGATGGATAGACAGACGGAGAGGGGGAGGGGGAGCAGAGAGACTGGTCCCCCACCAACTGTCTGGAGGAGTGACAGAGACTGCTCTCTGGAGAGGGAGAGGGGGGGTAGAGACTCCAGAACGAGAGAGACGGAGAGGGACTGGGGGGAGCTCTCTGACTCCACTGAGAGAGAAGAGTAGGGGGGACTGGCTGAACGACAGGAGAGAGACTGAGAGGGAGGGGAAGGACTGGCTGAGCTCTCTGACTCCACTGACTAGAGAGAAGAGTAGAGACAGGCTGAACTACTGGGAGAGGAAGAGTAGAGGGAGAGGGAGAGAGAGAGAGAGACTGGGGGGAACTACTGTGAGTAGAGAGAAGGAGAGAGGGAGAGACGTCTGACTACTGGACTCCACTGGGAAGAGTAGAGGATCAAGAGAGAAGGAGAGAGAGAGGGACTGGTCCCCCACCAACTGTCTGACTGCTCTCTGACTCCACTGACTAGAGAGAAGAGGGAGGGACTGGGGAGGATTAGAGAGAAGAGTAGAGGGGTCCCCCTCCAACTGGCTGAACTACAGGACTCCACTGAAGAGAAGAGTAGAGGGACTGGTCCCCCACCAACTGTCTGAACTAGACTGACTAGAGAGAAGGATAGAGCTCTCTGACTCCACCCACCAAGATGGAGACTGGGAGGAAGAGTAGAGGGAGAGAGGGAGGAAGAGAGACTGATAGAGAGAAGGGAGGGAGACTAGGAGAAGAGGGAGACTCCACTGACTAGAGAGAAGGAGGGACTGGGGGGGAAGAGAAGAGAGGGGGGTCCCCCTCCAACTGAGGGAGATGGAGAAGAGGAGGGGAGGACTCCAGGAGAGACAGAGTAGAGAGGACTGCTCTCTGGAGAGAGAGAGGGGACTGAACTATTGGAGGGACTGGTCCCCCACCAAGGACTCCAGAGAGAAGAGAGAGGACTGGTCCACCTAGAGAGAAGAGTAGAGGGACTGGTCCCCCCAACTGGCTGAACTACAGCTCTCTGAGAGATCTGACTCCACTGACTAGAGAAGAGTAGGGGGAGAGAGAAAGAGTAGAGAGAAGAGTAGACTGGCTGGAGCTCTCTGGACTAGAGAGAGGGAGGGGGAGGAGCTAGACAGACTAGAGAGAAGAGAGAGACTGACTAGGGAGGTAGGGGAAGAAGCAGAGAGAAGAGAGAGAGATGGAGAGGGAGGGGAAGGAGTAGAGAGAAGAAGAGAGAGACAGGGAGGTAGGGGAAGGAGTAGAGAGAAGAGAGAGAGATGGAGAGGTAGGGGAAGGAGTAAAGAGAGAAGAAGAGAGAGACGGGGAGGTAGGGGAAGGAGTAGAGAGAAGAGAGAGAGAGATGGGAGGTAGGGGAAGGAGTAGAAGTAGGAGTAGGGAAGAGAGAGAAGAGAGATGGGAGGGAGGGGGGAAGGAGTAGAGAGGGAAGGAGTAGAGAGAAGAGAGAGAGATGGAGAGGGAGGGGAAGGAGTGGAGAGGGAGGGGAGAGAGAGAGAGAGAGATGGAGAGATGGGAGGGGAGGGGAAGGAGAGCGAGAGAGGGAGATGGAGAGGGAGGGGACAGAGTAGAGAGAAGGAGAGAGAGAGACGGAGAGGGAGGGGAAGGAGTAGAGAGAAGAGAGAGAGATGGAGAGGGAGGGGAAGGAGTAGAGAGAAGAGAGAGAGATGGAGAGGGAGGGGAAGGAGTAGAGAGAAGAGAGAGAGATGGAGAGGGAGGGGAAGGAGTAGAGAGAAGAGAGAGACGGGGAGGTAGGGGAAGGAGTAGAGAGAAGAGAGAGAGATGGAGAGGGAGGGGAAGGAGTAGAGAGAGGAAGGGAGAGATGGAGAGGGAGGGGAAGGAGTAGAGAGAGGGAGGGAGAGTCAGACAAAGGGGAGACAGTGATGGATAAACAGAGAGGGAGGGAGGAAGAGAGAAAGACAGAGGGAGGGGAGACAGACAGTGGGAGTATGTGACAGAGAGAGAGTGTTTGGCGTCAGTGTTCAACTGCACCAGGACGGCTACTCTAGAGTGCATCTGTGCATGTGTGTGTGTGTGGAGCCCAAGGACTTGTCGCCTGTCTGCTGGTGTCTGTGGCTGGTGGCAGCCAGCTGTCAGGGGAGCTCAGAGAGAGAGGAGCCCAGGTGAAGGCAGGGCCGACCAGGCAGGCCAGCGGCAGACAAGGGCTGGAGCCTGTACCCCTCGCTCAGTCCAAATGAATGGTGACAAGAGAAGCAGATCCATTGATCCGCTGGTCAAAGCATCCCTAAGGCTGCAACCTAATGTTCTGAAAAAAGAACCAGCAGCAACAGTTGAGGCTCTGAAGGAGAGACGAGCCTTTTCTAATGTAACTCACCTTCAATAGACCTCCTACAATTATACAAGCAGGCGTATGAAAACAATTCAGAATGAAATATAAAGATGATTTTGGGTTAAAAAAAAAATCACTTCAATGTGTTTTTTATGAAACGATACTTATTATCATTATTTCTTCTTTTTTTTCTTAATACTTCTTTTTTTTCTGCACGCGTTGCTTTTGATAATTATACATGCAGTCCAAATTAGAAGCCTCCCAGTCGCTGACTGGCACAAATTCCCCATGTAAATAAATGTATAGCGACATGTTCGCCAGGAAAAAAGTCTGGGAATCAAAAAATACCTCCAGGAGGTGTTGTTCATTAAACGTGTAACTTTTCTAGCTGCTACATGCTACAAATAAAATGAGATACTTTCTTCTGGGAGAGTGTACCTCACTGACAACGTTGAAGTGAAAATTGCCAGAGTTCTTTACACATTTCCGTGACTTATTGCCATTTCCTAAGAATTTCCAGACGTGTGTGAATAATGCCTGGGAGCTAGGTACATATGTTAAGAGTTAACAAGCAAATACGCACCAAATATGTAATGTAAGATGCAACGGAAGAGGTAAGAAAGGCAGTGTTTGATGTAGCCTTTTAAAACTAGACTTCAGTTGAAGACTTTATTATTACAGTATTATTTAAAATGTTACCACATTAATATTACTTTCTCTCGTCCGACTACTGCTATTTTACTACTATCAATTACTTCATAATACTAGTGAAAATTAACGGAATAAACAATAAGCAAAAAAATGCTTTTCTTGATAACAAATATGAGTTTCCAGTCAAATATTTACCACTTAATTATTTTGATATGAGATGTGATAGTTGCTGTGACACTTGTGATTGGCTGGTGAAACCTGAACCAGGCCGTTGCCGTGACGCTGTGACAGACGTCCCTCCACTGGGTGCAGCATGCAGCTGATTGATTGGTCGTGTGGGTCTAGAGGAGATGATTGATGGATTGAGGTTGGTGAGGTGACAAACAAAGCAACGCCTGGCCCATCAAGGTGCAGCCCTGTCACTGACAATAACCCCTGATTGCCTCTCCCTCCCCTCTTCCCTCTGTCCACCACACCGACCCCTCCTCAGGGGCTGCCTCCTGTCCTCCCTCCCTCCGCCTCTCTGACCAGTAGCCCTGAGCATCCAGAGTCAGGTTTCATATGTCCATCTTACTGCTTCAACGTAAAACACATAATCAATGCACTGAAATGAGACGGATTGGTTGAGTATCTCTCACTCTCTCTGCGTCTGTCTCTCTCTCTCTCTCTCTCTCTCTCTCTCTCTCTCTCTTCTCTTCCCTCCCTCCCTCCCTCCCTCCCCTCTCTCTTTCTCTTCCACTCTCTCTCGCTCTCTCTCTATTTCTATCTAAATTATCATGGATCTCATCAGTATGCTATTGGGCCTGGTTGTCTTTGCTCAGGTCTTTCCCAAACAGGCTTCTATTGTGTGTGTGAGTGTGTATGCGTGTATGTGTGTGTTTGTGTGTGTATGTGTGTGTTTGTGTGTGTGTGTGTGTCATCCTGTCACACTCCCCTGTCCTACTCCTTTAACTCTCAGCCTGTATATAATCTCCTCGAGAGCAGCCAATGCCTCCCGGGCCTCTCTCACACATTATTCATATTACTGTTGATTCTAAAAATTAGTCGCCAGGATATCCCTTAGAGATTGTAAAGATTACAAAGCTCAACTTCAAATACTTCCCAGATTTGGTTAAACGGCGCACAGCATCCATAACCTGGTTAATACTGTTGTTAGACTTTCAGGCAGAGTGTGTGAGGGCCAAGAGAAAACCTGGAACTGTGACTGTGATGCCTTGTGAATTCTTCCACGTTTATATCTCAACTTATACTGTACTCTAGTGATGCGTTATCCACATATCTATCTGATGATATATTAACATTTAATATTGCAATTTGATTTGTTACTGTAATTTCACAAGATTTGTATACTATTTTAACGATTACAGATTTTCCACTTATAATGTCTGAGAGGCTTGCCATGGAGCTGTTCAGCTGTGTGTGGATCTGTTGAATGGTTGGTTGGCAGGTCTGTTGGCGCTGAGGTCTGTGCAGCACATTTCCTTCCTGTCCCACACATTTCCTATCTGTGGGCTTCACAGACATTTTCTTTATTTGTAAAGCATTCTGCTTTTTGAACACCGTTGCTGCTTATTTATTTATTTATGTATTAATTTATTTGCGTTTGTTTGTGTCTCAGACAGAGGTATTGGTAATCTATTGTCTCCTCTTAGTCAGAGGCTCAATAAACTGGCAACAGTACTTACTGGTGGGTCGTCATGCTGGGTGAGATACAGAGGAGGATCCCTAGCTGTGTGTGTTTCATGGATTGTAGTAAAAGATACGTATGGTTGGAGTTTGAGGCCAGTCGAGATCCTTCAAAAGATTAAGATTTTGTTGTCACAAGCAATATGTTTACATGCTCAGTCTTTTACTTAATGGTTAACATGTTTTTTTTTCAATCTACTAAGATTACGGAAAGATTACAGTTTCTTATCCTGGGGAAAATGATAGATGTAAATAGATCATCTGAATGGAGATCCAGGGTTTAATAGCAGATGCTGTCAATAAGCAATCTTTGAATAACAGACTTGTTACAAAACCCCAGCAGATCTCTTGTTATTTTGGGGTGTCACTATGAAGTGTTCCAAGATGTCATAGCAGTGGGTTGTCTGTTTTGAATGTCTTGTCCCGTCCCTTGTATATATATTGTTTTTCTTCGTATGTATTTCGTATATATTTCTATTATTTTTAATCTCATTATCCATCTACGGACTGAACATACTCTCCTGCAACCCGTCCGGTATGGATCTGCTATTTTTACACTTTTGAACCAGAACCCCTTTCAGAAGCCAGCTAACTAGCTACTAGCTAGTAGTCAGTTAGCCACTGCTAGCGGTCATCACTGTTAACTCAGACTGCCAGCCTCAGCACGGGCAACTCCTGCCAGCCTGTACAGCGCGATATCTACCCAGAGCATACCGGACTGGCTTTCTCTACCACATCTCCGGATTCCTACCGCAAGTTTTTAAACTTTTACTCCGTATCATCGCAGCTAGCTAGCTGCTATCCGAGTGGCTAACTCCTGTCTAACATCTCTGTCCTGAAGCAAGCACCAGTTAGTCTGGAGCTAGCCTCAAACTAGTCTTTGCTAGGTAAAGCCCTGCCTTATCTCAGCTCACTGGTCACCATAGCAACACCCACCCGTAGCACGCGCTCCAGCAGGTATATTTCACTGGTCATCCCCAAAGCCAACACCTCCTTTGGTCGCCTTTCCTTCCAATTCACTGCTGTCTGGAACGAATTTCAAAAATCTCTGAAGCTGGAGTCTTATATCTCCCTCTCTATCTTTAAGCATCAGCTGTCTGAGCAGCTTACCAATCACTGTACCTGTACACAGCCAATCTGTAAATAGCACACCCAACTACCTCATCCCCATATTATTACTTACCCTCTTGCTCTTTTGCACCCCAGTATCTCTACTTTCACATCATCATCTGCACATCTATCACTCAAGTATTAATGCTAAATTGTAATTATTTTCTCCTCTTCGGCCTATTTATTGCCTACACTGTTCATAGATTTTTATATTTTTCTTCTCTTTTGTGTTATTGACCGAACTCTGTGTTGTTGTTTTTCTCACACTGCTTTGCTTTATCTTGGCCAGGTCACAGTTGTAAATGAGAACGTGTTTTCAACTGGCCTACCTGGTTAAATCAATCAAATAAAAATACATAAAATAAAAATATCTGATTATCTATGACTGACATGTTCCTTTTCCCCTGTCCAGATGTTTCCAGGTGAAGCAGGGATCTATCCTAATACTGTTCCAGAGGGGATCCATGTTCTAACTGAATACTCAGACTGTAATCACACTGTCTGTAGCTAACTGGTAGCATTCACACTGGCAGAGTGACTGGCACATTACCCCTCCTGTCAGTGCCAAGGGGGTGTTGTACCCCTCTCTAACCCCCTGGGGGAACCACCTGGCTCTGTGTTGGTATCCCTCTCGATGTCGAGACATTGATCTAGAGGGGCTTCACCTTGCCTCTCCACGAGGTGAAATGAGTGTGCTGAGTAATCTATCAATGCATTACCTTCCTTACCTTGGCTGCTGATATCTGTGTGTCGCAGTTATGCAGCTAGGGGCCCAAGCAGGTTGCTAAGCAGGGGGTGTATTATAGATCACAACTAAAGCATATTGTCATTCGATGAATGTTCTAGGGCCGCCGCCCGGCACTCCACTGTGTGAAATATGTTTAATAAGTGCATAATTATGACATCTGTTACCCCCTCAGCACCTTTGAGTGGGAAATTAACGGAAGGAATAACAGGTTTAAGTATGCGTTAACACTATGATAGCATGTTTAATTGAAATATGACTTGGGAGTAATGAAGATTAAATTAAGCCTGGGGATAATCGTCTGACAGAAAGATAATTGAGTTACAATCCGCTAGCAATGAAGAATAGCCGAGGGAGAGAAGAAAAAATAATCATTCCCTTGCCTCTTATCAAATCATCTTATTTCCCCGCTGAAAGAGGAACTATAATTTCAGTCGTCAGATTAAATTCTGTGTGATTAATCAAAGAGGTAATCCACTATTTGAATGGGATCAGAATGGCATATGTCTGTCTTATGTAATTTACTTCTCTCTCTATCTCTTGGTCTTCCTACCCAGGAGGGGGGAGGGTGAGAGAGAGGGGAACTGATTGTCCTGCTAAGAGTGTAAAGGAGGGTTTTTAAGATCCCTCATCTCACTGTTTGCAAGCAACTTGATGACTAATCCAATTGGCATAAGACTGAGAGGCTTCCTGGCGAAATGTTTTCATCTCTCTTCCCTTTTTAAAATAGTACAGGATAGCGTTTATATTTGCCCAAACATATGGTGCCTGTCTGTGATGTTTCAAAGGGATTAGGGCCTGAGGGACTAAGTGGCTGTGTGTCAGCAGTGGCACCCTGTGTGTGTGTGTGTGTGTGTGTGTGTGTGTGTGTGTGTGTGTGTGTGTGTGTGTGTGTGTGTGTGTGTGTGTGTGTGTGTGTGTGTGTGTGTGTGTGTGTGTGTGTGTGTGTGTGTGTGTGTGTGTTTGTGTGTGTGTTTGTGTGTTTGTGTGTTGCACTGAACTATATTGTACTAGGAGGTGCTGCTAAAGGCTGGAGTGATACAGCATAGACACACACACCCACTTATACACCAGTGTACAACAGTGTACCAGGTGTTACTAAGATGGCGCTGAAGAACATGGCTGACGTTTTACATTCTCCCAACCAATTGTGCAATTGTTTTAACTTATTGTGTACATAATGCTGCTGTCTCTTATGACCGAAAATAACTTCTGGACATCAGAAAAGCGATTACTCACCACGAACTGGATGAAACTGTTTTCCTTTAACGAGTCCGACGAGAAGGATATCCTGCTTTCACTGGAACAGGCCCAGATCCCTGCCTTTTGCGTAAAGAAAAGATGCCAGTAAAGGAGAGGCTGATCGGGGATCCTTCTTAGAAACCGGAGGCGAGCGAGTAAGCTCCCAATGCCTTCCATTCCCCTTGCTAACGTGCAATTGTTAGAAAATAAATTGATGACCTATTATTAAGATTATCCTACCAACGGGACATTAAAAAACGTAACATCTTATGTTTCACTGAGACGTAGCTGAACGAAGAAACAGACAATATAGAGCTGGCGGGATTTTCCATGCACTGGCAGAACAGAGACGCTACCTCTGGTAAGACGAGGGCTGGTGGTGTGTGTCTTTTTGTCAAAAGCAGCTGGTGCGCAATGTCTAATATTAAAGAAGTCTCGAGGTATTGCTCGCCTGATGTAGAGTACCTTATGATAAGCTGTTGACCACACTATCTACCAAGAGAGTTCTCATCTGTATTATTCGTAGCCTTCTATTTACCACCACAAAGGGAAGTTGGCACTAAGACCGCTCTCAACCAACTCTATAAGGCCATAAACAAAGAAGAAAATGCTCACCCAGAATTGGCGCTCCTAGTGGCCAGGGACTTTAATGCAGGCAAATTTAAATCAGTTTCACCACATTTTTTACCAGCATGTCACATGTGCAACCAGAGAAAACAAATCCTAGACCACCTTTACGCCACACGCAGAAATGCATACAAAGCTCTACCCCACCCTCCATTTGGCAAATCTGACCACAATTCTATCTTCCTGATTCCTGCCTACAAGCAAAAACGAATGCAGGAAGTACCAGTTACTCGCTCAATACGGAAGTGGTCAGATGACACGGATTATATACAACAGGACTATTTTGCTAGCACAGACTGGAACATGTTCAGGGATTCATCCAATGGCATTGAGGAATACACCACCTCAGTCATTGGCTTTATCAATAAGTACACTGACGACGTCGTCCCCACAGTGACTGTACGTACATATCCCAACCAGAAGCCATCGATTACAGGCAACATCCGAATCGAGCTAAAGGCTAGAGCTGCCGCTTTCAAGGAGAGGGAGACTAATCCGGACGCTTATAAGAAATCCCGCTATGCCCTTAGACAAACCATCAAACAAGCAAAGCGTCAATACAGGATTAAGATTGAATCCTACTACACTGGCTCTGACGCTTGTCAGATGTGGCAGGGCTTGACAACGATTATGGACTACAAAGGGAAACCAAGACGTGAGCTACCCAGTGACGCGAGCCTACCAGATGAGCTAAATGACTTTTGTGCTCGCTTCGAGGCAAGCAACACTGAACCATACACGAGAGCACAAGCTGTTTTGGATGACTGTGTGATAATGCTCTGCCGATGTGAACAAAACCTTTAAACACACCGCCCTTTCTCACCTGGACAAAAGGAACAGCTATGTGAGAATACTGTTCATCGACTACAGCTCAGCGTTCAACACCATAGTGCTGATGAAGCTCATCGCTAAGCTAAGGACTCTGGGACTAAACACCTCCCTCTGCATCTGGATCCTGGACTTCCTGACGGTCCACCCCCAGGTGGTAAGAGTAGGTAACAATACGTCTGCCATGCTGATCCTTAATACACGGGGCCCCTCAGGGATGCGTACTTGGTCACCTCCTGTATTTCCTGTTCACCCACAACTGCATGGCCAAACATAATTTTCATCATAGGTACACTTCAACTATGACAGACAAAATGAGGGAAACAAAAATCCAGAAAATCACATTGTAGGATTTTTTATGAATTAATTTGCAAATTATGGTGTAAAATAAGTATTTGGTCAATAACATAAGTTTATCTCAATACTTTGTTATATACCCTTTGTTGGCAATGACAGAGATCAAACATTTTCTGTAAGTCTTCACAAGGTTTTCACACACCGTTGCTGGTATTTTTGCCCATTCCTCCATGCAGATCTCCTCTAGAGCAGTGATGTTTTGGGGCTGTTGCTGAGCAACACGGACTTTCAACTCCCTCCAAAGATTTTCTATGGGGTTGAGATCTGGAGACTGGCTAGGCCACTCCAGGACCTTGAAATGCTTCTTACGAAGCCACTCCTTCGTTTCCCGGGCGGTGTGTTTGGGATCATTGTCATGCTGAAAGACCCAGCCACGTTTCATCTTCAATATCCTTTTCACTCAAAATCTCACGATACATGGCCCCATTCATTCTTTCCTTTACACGGATCAGTCGTCCTGGTCCCTTTGCAGAAAAACAGCCCCAAAGCATGATGTTTCCACCTCCATGCTTCACAGTAAGTATGGTGTTATTTGGATGCAACTCAGCATTCTTTCTCCTCCAAACACGACGAGTTGAGTTTTTACCAAAAAGTTATATTTTGGTTTCATCTGACCATATGACATTCTCCCAATCTTCTTCTGGATCATCAAAATGCTCTCTAGAAAACATCAGATGGGCCTGGACATGTACTGGAGGAGGACAGAGGAGCCTCTTAATGAAGAAGTTACAGGTCTGTGAGAGCCAGAAATCTTGCTTGTTTGTAGGTGACCAAATACTTATTTTACACCATAATTGGCAAATAAATTCTTTAAAAATCCTACAATGTGATTTTTTTTCTCATTTTGTCTGTCATAATTGAAGTGTACCTATGATGAAAATTACAGGCCTCTCTCATCTTTTTAAGTGGGAGAACTTGCACAATTGGTGGCTGACTAAATACTTTTTTGCGCCACTGTATATGATGAAAATATTATATAATTCAGTACAGTAATATGATACTGTATGTCAAATATTTACATTTGCCATTTTAGTCTTTTAGCAGATGCTCTTATCCAGAGCGACAGTTCATTCATTTTAAGATAGCTAGGTGACACAACCACACATCACAGTATACAGGATACCAACATTCCATTCCAGCTAAACAATGGATATATAGTGTTATGCACATCTGAAATCTATGAATTAAATATCAGAGAACAGTGATATGTTATACACACATGAATGTACCCATAACCAATCATTTTTTATTTAAAAAATTACATGTAAAAACAATGATGGATGAAGCATTTTGGAAATAAACTCTTCATTTATAATCTGAAGGCCAGTCATTACAGACCCTAATGCCTCTTTAGAGTGTTGGATCATTTAGAGGGTGGTCAGTAGGGCAGTGTTGTGTTACAAGGTGAGGAGGAAGGGACAGAGGAGGCTGACCAGGGGCAAAGAGCACTTGTGGAAATCATCGCCAATTAGCGTTTTTTGGAGGAAAACACTGAGGATTGACGCAATGAACAGAGCACAGGCTACACCTCAAACACACACACACACACACATTTCCTATCATTAATGATTATATTTCTGTCACAGTATGGTGTCATAACAGGCCATAATAGAATAGAAATTGTCCTGTCACCCTTTTTCTGACAGCTCTTTTACATTATGTTCATGCATTCATTACACGTGTTGATCATCTAGACCTGTCTTTAAAGATTAAAATCATAAACATTCACAAAATCAGGGACATAACCCCCATGTCAAAATTCCTAATCCCTCTTCAGCTCACGATAATGGCTCCAGGGAAAAATGAAGAAAAAATAGAAGCTATCCTATCCATGAATCGACTGTCTGCTATTGAAGTCAGTGTCATTATCTCCAGATTGACTCTGAATTAGAACAATGGCCATTTTAAGTACCATTTCCTCCACCTCCATCTCCACTGCATGTGGTACACATTAACTTAGGCAGTTGCCATTAGGCCAAAGCTTCATGTCTGTCTCATATCATGTCCACTCTCTTGGTTAGTCTTCTGCATTTGGCATGATCCTCTGATTTGTATTTCCAGATTTTGAGAAGAAAAAGTACTGTGATGTGGCGCTGAACATGAACAGAATAGATGGATAATGTTTATGGTGATACTTTGTGAATTTATTCACATTTTAAGCATCTAGTCCAAATCTGTAAAGTGTCACCACTTCATTTGTCAGTAAAGGGAACATCCTTGTCTCTACAATGCCCAGTTATCAGCACTGTGGTCTATCTTTGTCCTGTGTGGCAGATATCAGCACCCAGACCTGTAGAATCCCCCTAAGCCCAACGACTGAAGAAAAGTTAGGGAGAGAGAAAAACACTGTAACCATGGCAGGCTGGACACCACTTTCAGTTTTGAAGCCTGTCCCTGTTTTCTTGCTGTGGGCAGAGAGCAAGTGACAGAGAGAGAAAGAGGCAGAAAGAGAGAGAGAAACAGAGCAAGAGAGTGAGCGAGAGAAACAAAGAGGAAGAAAAATGGAGAGTGTTACTCCACAGCACCCAGGGCCAGAGGAGGGGCCAGTCGGCCAGGAGGACGAGTCCCGTCCGTTCCCAGGAGCGGACTGCACGGAGGCGGGGTGACGGGAACAGGAGGCAGGGGGGCGCAGCAGCCGACACACCAGTCCAGTGCTGTGCTCTGCTCCGTACTGCCTTCCCTCAGCCCCTCAGCTGGGAAAGACGGAGATACCGGCAAATCTGTGTTTGTTCAGCCACTCCACAAATATCCCCTCTCCAGATTGTGTCTGAGAGCCGAAGGAAACAGCACTTCTGAAATGATTATTGGTGGCAGTGTCCTTCTGGGGCCACTTTCTCTAAATGTGCCAATACATTTAGCATGTCCAGCTTTGTTTTGCTTTCATTAGGGGCCTAATCTCCATCCCAGAACCTGGCCGTGGCTGTCATGAGTCAACCCTCTGTTTTCTCTGGAGCAGTGTGATTAATGACTGGACAGCACCATTACACCAACGCACTAAATCACACTATTTTCATATCTGGTAGCTAGTGCTGCTATTGACGGGATGTTGTTCATATCTAGGGATGCTGCTATTGACGGGATGTTGTTCATATCTAGTGATGCTGCTATTGACGGGATGTTGTTCATATCTAGGGATGCTGCTATTGGCGGCATGTTGTTGTGATTAAAGATGTTGTCAACAAAAATGTACCAAAGACTTCCTTGACCTTGAGGGTTGTCATAACAGAGTAAGTACACCTTTATGAATTTGCATGCGTGTGCATGTTTGTGTTAACTTTGAGTTTAATAATTTATTACAACAGTATAAAACTAAATTTAGAACAAGAACTAGAAGCATAGTTTGAGAGGATACATATCAGCCAAACCATGCAGGGTAATGTTTGCTAATGCATTCTCTGGAATGATGTTCAGTCACTCTGACCTGCCGTCGACCTTACATCTTTACAATGTGCGCATTGTTCATCGTTTGCTTTTAAAAGTCATATCCCCATAGCAGCCCGCCATTAACTAGACATTTACTGTACTTTAATTGTCTTTGAGTGCATTGATTCATATCAGTCATCTAAGTAGTCATCTTTAAAGGATATTACTCATCCTATCCTACCGCTGCCTGTGATATCATATTTTAGCTCTTTGTGTCAGCCCAGTGCTCCAGGCGTACATGGAGAATACATTTTTAAGCCCAGCAAACCTCAACAGTCATAAACACGCCTTTGCTCTGCATTATACATCCGCTAACATGAATGTGTCTGCATGACTAATGCATGACCTGGCCTGCCTGCCTGTTCTGCAGGGAAGACAGACAGACAGTGTGCTCTGGGAACAGTGAACCGTGGTGGGCCTGTTATAGAGACAGACAGACAGTGTGCTCAGGGAACAGTGAGTTGTGATGAGCCTGTTGTAGAGACAGACAGACAGTTTGCTCAGGGAACAGTGAGTCGTGGTGAGCCTGTTGTAGAGACAGACAGACAGTTTGCTCTGGGAACAGTGAACCGTGGTGGGACTGTTATAGAGACAGACAGACAGTGTGCTCAGGGAACAGTAAGTCGTGATGAGCCTGTTGTAGAGACAGACAGACAGTTTGCTCAGGGAACAGTGAGTCGTGGTGAGCCTGTTGTAGAGACAGACAGACAGTTTGCTCTGGGAACAGTGAGTCGTGGTGGGCCTGTTGTAGAGACAGACAGACTGTGTACTCTGGGAACAGTGAGTCGTGGTGGGCCTGTTGTAGAGACAGACAGACAGACAGTGTGCTCAGGGAACAGTGAGTCGAGGTGGGCCTGTTGTAGAGACAGACAGACAGACAGTGTGCTCAGGGAACAGTGAGTCGTGGTGGGCCTGACGTAGAGACAGACAGACAGTGTGCTCAGGGAACAGTGAGTCGTGGTGGGCCTGACGTAGAGACAGACAGACAGTGTGCTCAGGGAACAGTGAGTCATGGTGGGCCTGACAGACAGACAGACAGACAGACAGACAGACAGACAGACAGACAGACAGACAGACAGACTGACTGATAGACAGACAGACAGTGTGCTCAGGGAACAGTGAGTTGTGGTGGGCCTGTTGTAGAGACAGACAGACTGTGTGGTCAGGGAACAGTGTGTCGTTGTGGGCCTGTTGTAGAGACAGACAGTGTGCTCAGGGAACAGTGAGTCGTGGTGAGCCTGTTGTAGATACAGACAGACAGTGTGCTCAGGGAACAGTGAGTAGTGGTGGGCCTGTTGTAGAGACAGACAGACAGTGTGCTCAGGGAACAGTGAGTCATGGTGGGCCTGTTTTAGATACAGACAGACTGTGTGCTCAGGGAACAGTGAGTCATGGTGGGCCTGTTTTAGAGACAGACAGACAGTGTGCTCAGGGAACAGTGAGTTGTGGTGGGCATGTTGTAGAGACAGACAGACAGTGTGCACTGGGAACAGTGAGTCATAGTGGGCCTGTTGTAGAGACAGACAAACAGTGTGCTCAGGGAACAGTGAGTCATGGTGGGCCTGATGTACAGACAGACAGACAGACAGACAGACAGACAGACAGACAGACAGACAGACAGACAGTGTGCTCTGGGAACAGTGAGTCGTGGTGGGCCTGTTTTAGAGACAGACAGAAAGTGTGCTCTGGGAACAGTGAGTCGTGGTGGGCCTGTTGTAGAGACAGACAGACAGTGTGCTCAGGGAACAGTGAGTCGTGTTGGGCCTGTTGTAGAGACAGACAGTGTGCTCAGGGAACAGTGAGTCATGGTGTGCCTGATGTAGAGACAGACAGACAGACAGACAGACAGACAGACAGACAGACAGACAGACAGACAGACAGACAGACAGACAGACAGTGTGCTCTGGGAACAGTGAGTCGTGGTGGGCCTGTTATAGAGACAGACAGACAGTGTGCTCAGGGAACAGTGAGTCATGGTGGGCCTGTTGTAGAGACAGACAGTGTGCTCAGGGAACAGTGAGTCATGGTGGGCCTGATGTAGAGACAGACAGTGTGCTCAGGGAACAGTGAGTCGTGGTGGGCCTGTTGTAGAGACAGACAGTGTGCTCAGGGAACAGTGAGTCATGGTGGGCCTGATGTAGAGACAGACAGTGTGCTCAGGGAACAGTGAGTCGTGGTGGGCCTGTTGTAGAGACAGACAGTGTGCTCTAGGAACAGTGAGTCATGGTGGGCCTGATGTAGAGACAGACAGTGTGCTCAGGGAACAGTGAGTCGTGGTGGGCCTGTTGTAGATACAGACAGTGTGCTCAGGGAACAGTTAGTCATGGTGGGCCTGATGTAGAGACAGACAGTGTGCTCAGGGAACAGTGAGTCGTGGTGGGCCTGTTGTAGATACAGACAGTGTGCTCAGGGAACAGTTAGTCATGGTGGGCCTGATGTAGAGACAGACAGACAGTGTGCTCAGGGAACAGTGAGTTGTGGTAGGCCTGTTGTAGAGACAGACAGACTGTGTGCTCAGGGAACAGTGTGTCGTTGTGGGCCTGTTGTAGAGACAGACAGACAGTGTGCTCAGGGAACAGTGAGTCGTGGTGGGCCTGTTGTAGATACAGACAGTGTGCTCAGGGAACAGTGAGTCATGGTGGGCCTGATGTAGAGACAGACAGTGTGCTCAGGGAACAGTGAGTCGTGGTGGGCCTGTTGTAGATACAGACAGACAGTGTGCTCAGGGAACAGTGAGTCGTGGTGGGCCTGTTGTAGATACAGACAGACAGTGTGCTCAGGGAACAGTTAGTCATGGTGGGCCTGATGTAGAGACAGACAGTGTGCTCTGGGAACAGTGAGTTGTGGTGGGCCTGTTGTAGAGACAGAAAGACTGTGTGCTCAGGGAACAGTGTGTCGTGGTGGGCCTGTTGTAGAGACAGACAGACAGACAGTGTGCTCCTGGAACAGTGAGTCGTGGTGGGCCTGTTTTAGAGACAGACAGAAAGTGTGCTCTGGGAACAGTGAGTCGTGGTGGGCCTGTTGTAGAGACAGACAGACAGTGTGCTCAGGGAACAGTGAGTCGTGTTGGGCCTGTTGTAGAGACAGACAGTGTGCTCAGGGAACAGTGAGTCATGGTGTGCCTGACGTAGAGACAGACAGACAGACAGACAGACAGACAGACAGACAGACAGACAGACAGACAGTGTGCTCTGGGAACAGTGAGTCGTGGTGGGCCTGTTATAGAGACAGACAGACAGTGTGCTCAGGGAACAGTGAGTCATGGTGGGCCTGTTGTAGAGACAGACAGTGTGCTCAGGGAACAGTGAGTCATGGTGGGCCTGCTGTAGAGACAGACAGTGTGCTCAGGGAACAGTGAGTCGTGGTGGGCCTGTTGTAGAGACAGACAGTGTGCTCAGGGAACAGTGAGTCATGGTGGGCCTGATGTAGAGACAGACAGTGTGCTCAGGGAACAGTGAGTCGTGGTGGGCCTGTTGTAGATACAGACAGTGTGCTCAGGGAACAGTTAGTCATGGTGGGCCTGATGTAGAGACAGACAGTGTGCTCAGGGAACAGTGAGTCGTGGTGGGCCTGTTGTAGATACAGACAGTGTGCTCAGGGAACAGTTAGTCATGGTGGGCCTGACGTAGAGACAGACAGTGTGCTCTAGGAACAGTGAGTCATGGTGTGCCTGATGTAGAGACAGACAGACAGTGTGCTCAGGGAACAGTGAGTTGTGGTAGGCCTGTTGTAGAGACAGACAGACTGTGTGCTCAGGGAACAGTGTGTCGTTGTGGGCCTGTTGTAGAGACAGACAGACAGTGTGCTCAGGGAACAGTGAGTCGTGGTGGGCCTGTTGTAGATACAGACAGTGTGCTCAGGGAACAGTGAGTCATGGTGGGCCTGATGTAGAGACAGACAGTGTGCTCAGGGAACAGTGAGTCGTGGTGGGCCTGTTGTAGATACAGACAGACAGTGTGCTCAGGGAACAGTGAGTCGTGGTGGGCCTGTTGTAGATACAGACAGACAGTGTGCTCAGGGAACAGTGAGTCGTGGTGGGCCTGTTGTAGATACAGACAGACAGTGTGCTCAGGGAACAGTGAGTCGTGGTGGGCCTGTTGTAGAGACAGACAGACAGTGTGCTCAGGGAACAGTGAGTCGTGGTGGGCCTGTTGTAGATACAGACAGTGTGCTCAGGGAACAGTTAGTCATGGTGGGCCTGATGTAGAGACAGACAGTGTGCTCAAGGAACAGTGAGTCATGGTGTGCCTGATGTAGAGACAGACAGACAGTGTGCTCAGGGAACAGTGAGTTGTGGTAGGCCTGTTGTAGAGACAGACAGACTGTGTGCTCAGGGAACAGTGTGTCGTTGTGGGCCTGTTGTAGAGACAGACAGACAGTGTGCTCTGGGAACAGTGAGTTGTGGTGGGCCTGTTGTAGAGACAGAAAGACTGTGTGCTCAGGGAACAGTGTGTCGTGGTGGGCCTGTTGTAGAGACAGACAGACAGACAGTGTGCTCCTGGAACAGTGAGTCGTGGTGGGCCTGTTGTAGAGACACATTGACTGTGTGCTCTGGGAACAGTGAGTCGTGGTGGGCCTGTTGTAGAGACAGACAGACAGTGTGCTCAGGGAACACTGAGCCGTGGTGGGCCTGTTGTAGAGACAGACAGACAGACAGTGTGCCCTGGGAACAGTGAGGCATAGTGGGCCTGTTGTAGAGACAGACAGACAGTGTGCTCAGTGAACAGTGAGTCGTGTTGGGCCTGTTGTAGAGATAGACAGACAGTGTGCTCCGGGAACAGTGAGTCGTGGTGGGCCTGTTGTAGAGACAGACAGACTGTGTGCTCAGGGAACAGTGTGTCGTGGTGGGCCTGTTGTAGATACAGACAGTGTGTTCAAGGAACAGTTTGTCATGGTGGGCCTGATGTAGAGACAGACAGACAGTGTGCTCAGGGAACAGTGAGTCGTGGTGGGCCTGTTGTAGATACAGACAGTGTGCTCAGGCAACAGTCATGGTGGAACTGATGTAGAGACAGACAGACAGACAGACAGACAGACAGACAGACAGACAGACAGACAGACAGACAGACAGACAGACAGACAGACAGACAGACAGACAGACAGACAGACAGACACACAGACAGTGTGCTCACTGAACTGCGAGACATAGTGGGCCTGTTGTAGAGACAGACAGACAGTGTGCTCTGGGAACAGTGAGTCGTGGTGGGCCTGTTGTAGAGACAGACAGACAGTGTGCTCTGGGAACAGTGAGTCGTGGTGGGCCTGTTATAGAGACAGACAGACAGTGTGCTCAGGGAACAGTGAGTCATGGTGGGCCTGTTTTAGAGACAGACAGTGTGCTCAGGGAACATTGAGTCATGGTGGGCCTGATGTAGAGACAGACAGTGTGCTCAGGGAACAGTGAGTTGTGGTAGGCCTGTTGTAGAGACAGACAGACTGTGTGCTCAGGGAACAGTGTGTCGTTGTGGGCCTGTTGTAGAGACAGACAGACAGTGTGCTCAGGGAACAGTGAGTCGTGGTGGGCCTGTTGTAGATACAGACAGTGTGCTCAGGGAACAGTGAGTCATGGTGGGCCTGATGTAGAGACAGACAGTGTGCTCAGGGAACAGTGAGTCGTGGTGGGCCTGTTGTAGATACAGACAGACAGTGTGCTCAGGGAACAGTGAGTCGTGGTGGGCCTGTTGTAGATACAGACAGACAGTGTGCTCAGGGAACAGTGAGTCGTGGTGGGCCTGTTGTAGATACAGACAGACAGTGTGCTCAGGGAACAGTGAGTCGTGGTGGGCCTGTTGTAGAGACAGACAGACAGTGTGCTCAGGGAACAGTGAGTCGTGGTGGGCCTGTTGTAGATACAGACAGTGTGCTCAGGGAACAGTTAGTCATGGTGGGCCTGACGTAGAGACAGACAGTGTGCTCAAGGAACAGTGAGTCATGGTGTGCCTGATGTAGAGACAGACAGACAGTGTGCTCAGGGAACAGTGAGTTGTGGTAGGCCTGTTGTAGAGACAGACAGACTGTGTGCTCAGGGAACAGTGTGTCGTTGTGGGCCTGTTGTAGAGACAGACAGTGTGCTCTGGGAACAGTGAGTTGTGGTGGGCCTGTTGTAGAGACAGAAAGACTGTGTGCTCAGGGAACAGTGTGTCGTGGTGGGCCTGTTGTAGAGACAGACAGACAGACAGTGTGCTCCTGGAACAGTGAGTCGTGGTGGGCCTGTTGTAGAGACAGACTGACAGTGTGCTCAGGGGGCAGTGAGTCAAGTTGGGCCTGTTGTAGAGACAGACAGACAGTGTGCTCTGGGAACAGTGAGTTGTGGTGGACCTGTTGTAGAGACAGACAGTGTGCTCAGGGAACAGTGAGTCATGGTGTGCCTGATGTAGAGACAGACAGACAGACAGACAGACAGACAGACAGACAGACAGACAGACAGACAGACAGACAGACAGACAGACAGTGTGCTCTGGGAACAGTGAGTCGTGGTGGGCCTGTTTTAGAGACAGACAGACAGTGTGTTCAGGGAACAGTGAGTCGTGGTGGGCCTGTTGTAGAGACAGACAGACAGTGTGCTCCTGGAACAGTGAGTCTTGGTGGGCCTGTTGTAGAGACAGACTGACAGTGTGCTCTGGGGGCAGTGAGTCAAGTTGGGCCTGTTGTAGAGACAGACAGACAGTGTGCTCTGGGAACAGTGAGTTGTGGTGGACCTGTTGTAGATACAGACAGTGTGCTCAGGGAACAGTGAGTCATGGTGGGCCTGATGTAGAGACAGACAGTGTGCTCAGGGAACAGTGAGTCGTGGTGGGCCTGTTGTAGAGACAGACAGACAGACAGTGTGCTCCTGGAACAGTGAGTCGTGGTGGGCCTGTTGTAGAGACACATTGACTGTGTGCTCTGGGAACAGTGAGTCGTGGTGGGCCTGTTGTAGAGACAGACAGACAGACAGACAGACAGTGTGCTCCTGGAACAGTGAGTCGTGGTGGGCCTGTTGTAGAGACAGACTGACAGTGTGCTCAGGGGGCAGTGAGTCAAGTTGGGCCTGTTGTAGAGACAGACAGACAGTGTGCTCTGGGAACAGTGAGTTGTGGTGGACCTGTTGTAGAGACAGACAGTGTGCTCAGGGAACAGTGAGTCATGGTGTGCCTGATGTAGAGACAGACAGACAGACAGACAGACAGACAGACAGACAGACAGACAGACAGACAGACAGACAGACAGACAGACAGTGTGCTCTGGGAACAGTGAGTCGTGGTGGGCCTGTTTTAGAGACAGACAGACAGTGTGCTCAGGGAACAGTGAGTCGTGGTGGGCCTGTTGTAGAGACAGACAGACAGTGTGCTCCTGGAACAGTGAGTCTTGGTGGGCCTGTTGTAGAGACAGACTGACAGTGTGCTCTGGGGGCAGTGAGTCAAGTTGGGCCTGTTGTAGAGACAGACAGACAGTGTGCTCAGGGAACAGTGAGTCATGGTGGGCCTGATGTAGAGACAGACAGTGTGCTCAGGGAACAGTGAGTCGTGGTGGGCCTGTTGTAGATACAGACAGACAGTGTGCTCAGGGAACAGTGAGTCGTGGTGGGCCTGTTGTAGATACAGACAGACAGTGTGCTCAGGGAACAGTGAGTCGTGGTGGGCCTGTTGTAGATACAGACAGACAGTGTGCTCAGGGAACAGTGAGTCGTGGTGGGCCTGTTGTAGAGACAGACAGACAGTGTGCTCAGGGAACAGTGAGTCGTGGTGGGCCTGTTGTAGATACAAACAGTGTGCTCAGGGAACAGTTAGTCATGGTGGGCCTGACGTAGAGACAGACAGTGTGCACAAGGAACAGTGAGTCATGGTGTGCCTGATGTAGAGACAGACAGACAGTGTGCTCAGGGAACAGTGAGTTGTGGTAGGCCTGTTGTAGAGACAGACAGACTGTGTGCTCAGGGAACAGTGTGTCGTTGTGGGCCTGTTGTAGAGACAGACAGACAGACAGACAGTGTGCTCTGGGAACAGTGAGTTGTGGTGGGCCTGTTGTAGAGACAGAAAGACTGTGTGCTCAGGGAACAGTGTGTCGTGGTGGGCCTGTTGTAGAGACAGACAGACAGACAGTGTGCTCCTGGAACAGTGAGTCGTGGTGGGCCTGTTGTAGAGACACATAGACTGTGTGCTCTGGGAACAGTGAGTCGTGGTGGGCCTGTTGTAGAGGCAGACAGACAGACAGACAGACAGACAGTGTGCTCCTGGAACAGTGAGTCGTGGTGGGCCTGTTGTAGAGACAGACTGACAGTGTGCTCAGGGGGCAGTGAGTCAAGTTGGGCCTGTTGTAGAGACAGACAGACAGTGTGCTCTGGGAACAGTGAGTTGTGGTGGACCTGTTGAAGAGACAGACAGTGTGCTCAGGGAACAGTGAGTCATGGTGTGCCTGATGTAGAGACAGACAGACAGACAGACAGACAGACAGACAGACAGACAGTGTGCTCTGGGAACAGTGAGTCGTGGTGGGCCTGTTTTAGAGACAGACAGACAGTGTGCTCAGGGAACAGTGAGTCGTGGTGGGCCTGTTGTAGAGACAGACAGACAGTGTGCTCCTGGAACAGTGAGTCGTGGTGGGCCTGTTGTAGAGACAGACTGACAGTGTGCTCTGGGGGCAGTGAGTCAAGTTGGGCCTGTTGTAGAGACAGACAGACAGTGTGCTCTGGGAACAGTGAGTTGTGGTGGACCTGTTGTAGATACAGACAGTGTGCTCAGGGAACAGTGAGTCATGGTGGGCCTGATGTAGAGACAGACAGTGTGCTCAGGGAACAGTGAGTCGTGGTGGGCCTGTTGTAGATACAGACAGACAGTGTGCTCAGGGAACAGTGAGTCGTGGTGGGCCTGTTGTAGATACAGACAGACAGTGTGCTCAGGGAACAGTGAGTCGTGGTGGGCCTGTTGTAGATACAGACAGACAGTGTGCTCAGGGAACAGTGAGTCGTGGTGGGCCTGTTGTAGAGACAGACAGACAGTGTGCTCAGGGAACAGTGAGTCGTGGTGGGCCTGTTGTAGATACAGACAGTGTGCTCAGGGAACAGTTAGTCATGGTGGGCCTGACGTAGAGACAGACAGTGTGCTCAAGGAACAGTGAGTCATGGTGTGCCTGATGTAGAGACAGACAGACAGTGTGCTCAGGGAACAGTGAGTTGTGGTAGGCCTGTTGTAGAGACAGACAGACTGTGTGCTCAGGGAATAGTGTGTCGTTGTGGGCCTGTTGTAGAGACAGACAAACAGTGTGCTCTGGGAACAGTGAGTTGTGGTGGGCCTGTTGTAGAGACAGAAAGACTGTGTGCTCAGGGAACAGTGTGTCGTGGTGGGCCTGTTGTAGAGACAGACAGACAGACAGTGTGCTCCTGGAACAGTGAGTCGTGGTGGGCCTGTTGTAGAGACACATTGACTGTGTGCTCTGGGAACAGTGAGTCGTGGTGGGCCTGTTGTAGAGACAGACAGACAGTGTGCTCAGGGAACAGTGAGTCGTGGTGGGCCTGTTGTAGAGACAGACAGACAGACAGTGTGCCCTGGGAACAGTGAGGCATAGTGGGCCTGTTGTAGAGACAGACAGACAGTGTGCTCAGTGAACAGTGAGTCGTGTTGGGCCTGTTGTAGAGATAGACAGACAGTGTGCTCCGGGAACAGTGAGTCGTGGTGGGCCTGTTGTAGAGACAGACAGACTGTGTGCTCAGGGAACAGTGTGTCGTGGTGGGCCTGTTGTAGATACAGACAGTGTGTTCAGGGAACAGTTTGTCATGGTGGGCCTGATGTAGAGACAGACAGACAGTGTGCTCAGGGAACAGTGAGTCGTGGTGGGCCTGTTGTAGATACAGACAGTGTGCTCAGGCAACAGTCATGGTGGGCCTGATGTAGAGACAGACAGACAGACAGACAGACAGACAGACAGACAGACAGACAGACAGACAGACAGACAGACAGACAGACAGACAGACACACAGACAGTGTGCTCACTGAACTGCGAGACATAGTGGGCCTGTTGTAGAGACAGACAGACAGTGTGCTCTGGGAACAGTGAGTCGTGTTGGGCCTGTTGTAGAGACAGACAGACAGTGTGCTCTGGGAACAGTGAGTCGTGGTGGGCCTGTTGTAGAGACAGAAAGACTGTGTGCTCATGGAACAGTGTGTCGTGGTGGGCCTGTTGTGCGGTCAGAGAGACAGACAGTGTGCTCTGGGAACAGTGAGTCGTGGTGGGCCTGTTGTAGAGACAGACAGACAGTGTGCTCAGGGAGCAGTGAATCGTGGTGGGCCTGTTGTAGATAAAGACAGTGTGCTCAGGGAACAGTTTGTCATGGTGGGCCTGATGTAGAGACAGACAGTGTGCTCAGGGAACAGTGAGTCGTGGTGGGCCTGTTGTAGAGACAGACAGTGTGCTCAGGGAACAGTGAGTCGTGGTGGGCCTGTTGTAGAGACAGACAGTGTGCTCAGGGAACAGTGAGTCGTGGTGGGCCTGTTGTAGAGACAGACAGACAGTGTGCTCAGGGAACAGTGAGTCGTGGTGGGCCTGTTGTAGAGACAGACAGACAGGGTGCTCTGGGAACAGTGAGTCGTGGTGGGCCTGTTATAGAGACAGACAGACAGTGTGCTCAGGGAACAGTGAGTCATGGTGGGCCTGTTGTAGAGACAGACAGTGTGCTCAGGGAACAGTGAGTCATGGTGGGCCTGATGTAGAGACAGACAGTGTGCTCAGGGAACAGTGAGTCGTGGTGGGCCTGTTGTAGAGACAGACAGTGTGCTCAGGGAACAGTGAGTCATGGTGGGCCTGATGTAGAGACAGACAGTGTGCTCAGGGAACAGTGAGTCGTGGTGGGCCTGTTGTAGATACAGACAGTGTGCTCAGGGAACAGTTAGTCATGGTGGGCCTGATGTAGAGACAGACAGTGTGCTCAGGGAACAGTGAGTCGTGGTGGGCCTGTTGTAGATACAGACAGTGTGCTCAGGGAACAGTTAGTCATGGTGGTCCTGATGTAGAGACAGACAGTGTGCTCAAGGAACAGTGAGTCATGGTGTGCCTGATGTAGAGACAGACAGACAGTGTGCTCAGGGAACAGTGAGTTGTGGTAGGCCTGTTGTAGAGACAGACAGACTGTGTGCTCAGGGAACAGTGTGTCGTTGTGGGCCTGTTGTAGAGACAGACAGACAGTGTGCTCAGGGAACAGTGAGTCGTGGTGGGCCTGTTGTAGATACAGACAGTGTGCTCAGGGAACAGTGAGTCATGGTGGGCCTGATGTAGAGACAGACAGTGTGCTCAGGGAACAGTGAGTCGTGGTGGGCCTGTTGTAGATACAGACAGACAGTGTGCTCAGGGAACAGTGAGTCGTGGTGGGCCTGTTGTAGATACAGACAGACAGTGTGCTCAGGGAACAGTGAGTCGTGGTGGGCCTGTTGTAGATACAGACAGACAGTGTGCTCAGGGAACAGTGAGTCGTGGTGGGCCTGTTGTAGAGACAGACAGACAGTGTGCTCAGGGAACAGTGAGTTGTGGTAGGCCTGTTGTAGAGACAGACAGACTGTGTGCTCAGGGAACAGTGTGTCGTTGTGGGCCTGTTGTAGAGACAGACAGACAGTGTGCTCTGGGAACAGTGAGTTGTGGTGGGCCTGTTGTAGAGACAGAAAGACTGTGTGCTCAGGGAACAGTGTGTCGTGGTGGGCCTGTTGTAGAGACAGACAGACAGACAGTGTGCTCCTGGAACAGTGAGTCGTGGTGGGCCTGTTGTAGAGACACATTGACTGTGTGCTCTGGGAACAGTGAGTCGTGGTGGGCCTGTTGTAGAGACAGACAGACAGACAGACAGTGTGCTCCTGGAACAGTGAGTCGTGGTGGGCCTGTTGTAGAGACAGACTGACAGTGTGCTCAGGGGGCAGTGAGTCAAGTTGGGCCTGTTGTAGAGACAGACAGACAGTGTGCTCTGGGAACAGTGAGTTGTGGTGGACCTGTTGTAGAGACAGACAGTGTGCTCAGGGAACAGTGAGTCATGGTGTGCCTGATGTAGAGATAGACAGACAGACAGACAGACAGACAGACAGACAGACAGACAGACAGACAGACAGACAGACAGACAGACAGACAGACAGACAGTGTGCTCTGGGAACAGTGAGTCGTGGTGGGCCTGTTTTAGAGACAGACAGACAGTGTGCTCAGGGAACAGTGAGTCGTGGTGGGCCTGTTGTAGAGACAGACAGACAGTGTGCTCCTGGAACAGTGAGTCTTGGTGGGCCTGTTGTAGAGACAGACTGACAGTGTGCTCTGGGGGCAGTGAGTCAAGTTGGGCCTGTTGTAGAGACAGACAGACAGTGTGCTCTGGGAACAGTGAGTTGTGGTGGACCTGTTGTAGATACAGACAGTGTGCTCAGGGAACAGTGAGTCATGGTGGGCCTGATGTAGAGACAGACAGTGTGCTCAGGGAACAGTGAGTCGTGGTGGGCCTGTTGTAGATACAGACAGACAGTGTGCTCAGGGAACAGTGAGTCGTGGTGGGCCTGTTGTAGAGACAGACAGACAGTGTGCTCAGGGAACAGTGAGTCGTGGTGGGCCTGTTGTAGATACAAACAGTGTGCTCAGGGAACAGTTAGTCATGGTGGGCCTGACGTAGAGACAGACAGTGTGCACAAGGAACAGTGAGTCATGGTGTGCCTGATGTAGAGACAGACAGACAGTGTGCTCAGGGAACAGTGAGTTGTGGTAGGCCTGTTGTAGAGACAGACAGACTGTGTGCTCAGGGAACAGTGTGTCGTTGTGGGCCTGTTGTAGAGACAGACAGACAGTGTGCTCTGGGAACAGTGAGTTGTGGTGGGCCTGTTGTAGAGACAGAAAGACTGTGTGCTCAGGGAACAGTGTGTCATGGTGGGCCTGTTGTAGAGACAGACAGACAGACAGTGTGCTCCTGGAACAGTGAGTCGTGGTGGGCCTGTTGTAGAGACACATTGACTGTGTGCTCTGGGAACAGTGAGTCGTGGTGGGCCAGTTGTAGAGACAGACAGACAGACAGACAGACAGTGTGCTCCTGGAACAGTGAGTCGTGGTGGGCCTGTTGTAGAGACAGACTGACAGTGTGCTCAGGGGGCAGTGAGTCAAGTTGGGCCTGTTGTAGAGACAGACAGACAGTGTGCTCTGGGAACAGTGAGTTGTGGTGGACCTGTTGTAGAGACAGACAGTGTGCTCAGGGAACAGTGAGTCATGGTGTGCCTGATGTAGAGACAGACAGACAGACAGACAGACAGACAGACAGACAGACAGACAGACAGACAGACAGACAGACAGACAGACAGACAGACAGACAGACGGACAGACAGTGTGCTCTGGGAACAGTGAGTCGTGGTGGGCCTGTTTTAGAGACAGACAGACAGTGTGCTCAGGGAACAGTGAGTCGTGGTGGGCCTGTTGTAGAGACAGACAGACAGTGTGCTCCTGGAACAGTGAGTCTTGGTGGGCCTGTTGTAGAGACAGACTGACAGTGTGCTCTGGGGGCAGTGAGTCAAGTTGGGCCTGTTGTAGAGACAGACAGACAGTGTGCTCAGGGAACAGTGAGTCGTGGTGGGCCTGTTGTAGATACAGACAGACAGTGTGCTCAGGGAACAGTGAGTCGTGGTGGGCCTGTTGTAGAGACAGACAGACAGTGTGCTCAGGGAACAGTGAGTCGTGGTGGGCCTGTTGTAGATACAGACAGTGTGCTCAGGGAACAGTTAGTCATGGTGGGCCTGACGTAGAGACAGACAGTGTGCTCAAGGAACAGTGAGTCATGGTGTGCCTGATGTAGAGACAGACAGACAGTGTGCTCAGGGAACAGTGAGTTGTGGTAGGCCTGTTGTAGAGACAGACAGACTGTGTGCTCAGGGAATAGTGTGTCGTTGTGGGCCTGTTGTAGAGACAGACAGACAGTGTGCTCTGGGAACAGTGAGTTGTGGTGGACCTGTTGTAGATACAGACAGTGTGCTCAGGGAACAGTGAGTCATGGTGGGCCTGATGTAGAGACAGACAGTGTGCTCAGGGAACAGTGAGTCGTGGTGGGCCTGTTGTAGAGACAGACAGACAGTGTGCTCCTGGAACAGTGAGTCGTGGTGGGCCTGTTGTAGAGACAGACTGACAGTGTGCTCTGGGGGCAGTGAGTTGTGGTGGACCTGTTGTAGATACAGACAGACAGTGTGCTCTGGGAACAGTGAGTCGTGGTGGGCCTGTTTTAGAGACAGACAGACAGTGTGCTCAGGGAACAGTGAGTCGTGGTGGGCCTGTTGTAGAGACAGACAGACAGTGTGCTCCTGGAACAGTGAGTCTTGGTGGGCCTGTTGTAGAGACAGACTGACAGTGTGCTCTGGGGGCAGTGAGTCAAGTTGGGCCTGTTGTAGAGACAGACAGACAGTGTGCTCAGGGAACAGTGAGTCGTGGTGGGCCTGTTGTAGATACAGACAGACAGTGTGCTCAGGGAACAGTGAGTCGTGGTGGGCCTGTTGTAGAGACAGACAGACAGTGTGCTCAGGGAACAGTGAGTCGTGGTGGGCCTGTTGTAGATACAGACAGTGTGCTCAGGGAACAGTTAGTCATGGTGGGCCTGACGTAGAGACAGACAGTGTGCTCAAGGAACAGTGAGTCATGGTGTGCCTGATGTAGAGACAGACAGACAGTGTGCTCAGGGAACAGTGAGTTGTGGTAGGCCTGTTGTAGAGACAGACAGACTGTGTGCTCAGGGAATAGTGTGTCGTTGTGGGCCTGTTGTAGAGACAGACAGACAGTGTGCTCTGGGAACAGTGAGTTGTGGTGGACCTGTTGTAGATACAGACAGTGTGCTCAGGGAACAGTGAGTCATGGTGGGCCTGATGTAGAGACAGACAGTGTGCTCAGGGAACAGTGAGTCGTGGTGGGCCTGTTGTAGAGACAGACAGACAGTGTGCTCCTGGAACAGTGAGTCGTGGTGGGCCTGTTGTAGAGACAGACTGACAGTGTGCTCTGGGGGCAGTGAGTCAAGTTGGGCCTGTTGTAGAGACAGACAGACAGTGTGCTCTGGGAACAGTGAGTTGTGGTGGACCTGTTGTAGATACAGACAGTGTGCTCAGGGAACAGTGAGTCATGGTGGGCCTGATGTAGAGACAGACAGTGTGCTCAGGGAACAGTGAGTCGTGGTGGGCCTGTTGTAGATACAGACAGACAGTGTGCTCAGGGAACAGTGAGTCGTGGTGGGCCTGTTGTAGATACAGACAGACAGTGTGCTCAGGGAACAGTGAGTCGTGGTGGGCCTGTTGTAGATACAGACAGACAGTGTGCTCAGGGAACAGTGAGTCGTGGTGGGCCTGTTGTAGAGACAGACAGACAGTGTGCTCAGGGAACAGTGAGTCGTGGTGGGCCTGTTGTAGATACAGACAGTGTGCTCAGGGAACAGTTAGTCATGGTGGGCCTGACGTAGAGACAGACAGTGTGCTCAAGGAACAGTGAGTCATGGTGTGCCTGATGTAGAGACAGACAGACAGTGTGCTCAGGGAACAGTGAGTTGTGGTAGGCCTGTTGTAGAGACAGACAGACTGTGTGCTCAGGGAATAGTGTGTCGTTGTGGGCCTGTTGTAGAGACAGACAGACAGTGTGCTCTGGGAACAGTGAGTTGTGGTGGGCCTGTTGTAGAGACAGAAAGACTGTGTGCTCAGGGAACAGTGTGTCGTGGTGGGCCTGTTGTAGAGACAGACAGACAGACAGTGTGCTCCTGGAACAGTGAGTCGTGGTGGGCCTGTTGTAGAGACACATTGACTGTGTGCTCTGGGAACAGTGAGTCGTGGTGGGCCTGTTGTAGAGACAGACAGACAGTGTGCTCAGGGAACAGTGAGTCGTGGTGGGCCTGTTGTAGAGACAGACAGACAGACAGTGTGCCCTGGGAACAGTGAGGCATAGTGGGCCTGTTGTAGAGACAGACAGACAGTGTGCTCAGTGAACAGTGAGTCGTGTTGGGCCTGTTGTAGAGATAGACAGACAGTGTGCTCCGGGAACAGTGAGTCGTGGTGGGCCTGTTGTAGAGACAGACAGACTGTGTGCTCAGGGAACAGTGTGTCGTGGTGGGCCTGTTGTAGATACAGACAGTGTGTTCAGGGAACAGTTTGTCATGGTGGGCCTGATGTAGAGACAGACAGACAGTGTGCTCAGGGAACAGTGAGTCGTGGTGGGCCTGTTGTAGATACAGACAGTGTGCTCAGGCAACAGTCATGGTGGGCCTGATGTAGAGACAGACAGACAGACAGACAGACAGACAGACAGACAGACAGACAGACAGACAGACAGACAGACAGACAGACAGACAGACAGACAGTGTGCTCACTGAACTGCGAGACATAGTGGGCCTGTTGTAGAGACAGACAGACAGTGTGCTCTGGGAACAGTGAGTCGTGTTGGGCCTGTTGTAGAGACAGACAGACAGTGTGCTCTGGGAACAGTGAGTCGTGGTGGGCCTGTTGTAGAGACAGAAAGACTGTGTGCTCATGGAACAGTGTGTCGTGGTGGGCCTGTTGTGCGGTCAGAGAGACAGACAGTGTGCTCTGGGAACAGTGAGTCGTGGTGGGCCTGTTGTAGAGACAGACAGACAGTGTGCTCAGGGAGCAGTGAATCGTGGTGGGCCTGTTGTAGATAAAGACAGTGTGCTCAGGGAACAGTTTGTCATGGTGGGCCTGATGTAGAGACAGACAGTGTGCTCAGGGAACAGTGAGTCGTGGTGGGCCTGTTGTAGAGACAGACAGTGTGCTCAGGGAACAGTGAGTCGTGGTGGGCCTGTTGTAGAGACATACAGTGTGCTCAGGGAACAGTGAGTCGTGGTGGGCCTGTTGTAGAGACAGACAGACAGTGTGCTCAGGGAACAGTGAGTCGTGGTGGGCCTGTTGTAGAGACAGACAGACAGGGTGCTCTGGGAACAGTGAGTCGTGGTGGGCCTGTTATAGAGACAGACAGACAGTGTGCTCAGGGAACAGTGAGTCATGGTGGGCCTGTTGTAGAGACAGACAGTGTGCTCAGGGAACAGTGAGTCATGGTGGGCCTGATGTAGAGACAGACAGTGTGCTCAGGGAACAGTGAGTCGTGGTGGGCCTGTTGTAGAGACAGACAGTGTGCTCAGGGAACAGTGAGTCATGGTGGGCCTGATGTAGAGACAGACAGTGTGCTCAGGGAACAGTGAGTCGTGGTGGGCCTGTTGTAGATACAGACAGTGTGCTCAGGGAACAGTTAGTCATGGTGGGCCTGATGTAGAGACAGACAGTGTGCTCAGGGAACAGTGAGTCGTGGTGGTCCTGATGTAGAGACAGACAGTGTGCTCAAGGAACAGTGAGTCATGGTGTGCCTGATGTAGAGACAGACAGACAGTGTGCTCAGGGAACAGTGAGTTGTGGTAGGCCTGTTGTAGAGACAGACAGACTGTGTGCTCAGGGAACAGTGTGTCGTTGTGGGCCTGTTGTAGAGACAGACAGACAGTGTGCTCAGGGAACAGTGAGTCGTGGTGGGCCTGTTGTAGATACAGACAGTGTGCTCAGGGAACAGTGAGTCATGGTGGGCCTGATGTAGAGACAGACAGTGTGCTCAGGGAACAGTGAGTCGTGGTGGGCCTGTTGTAGATACAGACAGACAGTGTGCTCAGGGAACAGTGAGTCGTGGTGGGCCTGTTGTAGATACAGACAGACAGTGTGCTCAGGGAACAGTGAGTCGTGGTGGGCCTGTTGTAGAGACAGACAGACAGTGTGCTCAGGGAACAGTGAGTTGTGGTAGGCCTGTTGTAGAGACAGACAGACTGTGTGCTCAGGGAACAGTGTGTCGTTGTGGGCCTGTTGTAGAGACAGACAGACAGTGTGCTCTGGGAACAGTGAGTTGTGGTGGGCCTGTTGTAGAGACAGAAAGACTGTGTGCTCAGGGAACAGTGTGTCGTGGTGGGCCTGTTGTAGAGACAGACAGACAGACAGTGTGCTCCTGGAACAGTGAGTCGTGGTGGGCCTGTTGTAGAGACACATTGACTGTGTGTGCTCTGGGAACAGTGAGTCGTGGTGGGCCTGTTGTAGAGACAGACAGACAGACAGACAGTGTGCTCCTGGAACAGTGAGTCGTGGTGGGCCTGTTGTAGAGACAGACTGACAGTGTGCTCAGGGGGCAGTGAGTCAAGTTGGGCCTGTTGTAGAGACAGACAGACAGTGTGCTCTGGGAACAGTGAGTTGTGGTGGACCTGTTGTAGAGACAGACAGTGTGCTCAGGGAACAGTGAGTCATGGTGTGCCTGATGTAGAGATAGACAGACAGACAGACAGACAGACAGACAGACAGACAGACAGACAGACAGACAGACAGACAGACAGACAGACAGTGTGCTCTGGGAACAGTGAGTCGTGGTGGGCCTGTTTTAGAGACAGACAGACAGTGTGCTCAGGGAACAGTGAGTCGTGGTGGGCCTGTTGTAGAGACAGACAGACAGTGTGCTCCTGGAACAGTGAGTCTTGGTGGGCCTGTTGTAGAGACAGACTGACAGTGTGCTCTGGGGGCAGTGAGTCAAGTTGGGCCTGTTGTAGAGACAGACAGACAGTGTGCTCTGGGAACAGTGAGTTGTGGTGGACCTGTTGTAGATACAGACAGTGTGCTCAGGGAACAGTGAGTCATGGTGGGCCTGATGTAGAGACAGACAGTGTGCTCAGGGAACAGTGAGTCGTGGTGGGCCTGTTGTAGAGACAGACAGACAGTGTGCTCAGGGAACAGTGAGTCGTGGTGGGCCTGTTGTAGATACAAACAGTGTGCTCAGGGAACAGTTAGTCATGGTGGGCCTGACGTAGAGACAGACAGTGTGCACAAGGAACAGTGAGTCATGGTGTGCCTGATGTAGAGACAGACAGACAGTGTGCTCAGGGAACAGTGAGTTGTGGTAGGCCTGTTGTAGAGACAGACAGACTGTGTGCTCAGGGAACAGTGTGTCGTTGTGGGCCTGTTGTAGAGACAGACAGACAGTGTGCTCTGGGAACAGTGAGTTGTGGTGGGCCTGTTGTAGAGACAGAAAGACTGTGTGCTCAGGGAACAGTGTGTCGTGGTGGGCCTGTTGTAGAGACAGACAGACAGACAGTGTGCTCCTGGAACAGTGAGTCGTGGTGGGCCTGTTGTAGAGACACATTGACTGTGTGCTCGGGGAACAGTGAGTCGTGGTGGGCCTGTTGTAGAGACAGACAGACAGACAGACAGACAGTGTGCTCCTGGAACAGTGAGTCGTGGTGGGCCTGTTGTAGAGACAGACTGACAGTGTGCTCAGGGGGCAGTGAGTCAAGTTGGGCCTGTTGTAGAGACAGACAGACAGTGTGCTCTGGGAACAGTGAGTTGTGGTGGACCTGTTGTAGAGACAGACAGTGTGCTCAGGGAACAGTGAGTCATGGTGTGCCTGATGTAGAGACAGACAGACAGACAGACAGACAGACAGACAGACAGACAGACAGACAGACAGACAGACGGACAGACAGTGTGCTCTGGGAACAGTGAGTCGTGGTGGGCCTGTTTTAGAGACAGACAGACAGTGTGCTCAGGGAACAGTGAGTCGTGGTGGGCCTGTTGTAGAGACAGACAGACAGTGTGCTCCTGGAACAGTGAGTCGTGGTGGGCCTGTTGTAGAGACAGACTGACAGTGTGCTCTGGGGGCAGTGAGTCAAGTTGGGCCTGTTGTAGAGACAGACAGACAGTGTGCTCTGGGAACAGTGAGTTGTGGTGGACCTGTTGTAGATACAGACAGTGTGCTCAGGGAACAGTGAGTCATGGTGGGCCTGATGTAGAGACAGACAGTGTGCTCAGGGAACAGTGAGTCGTGGTGGGCCTGTTGTAGATACAGACAGACAGTGTGCTCAGGGAACATTGAGTCGTGGTGGGCCTGTTGTAGATACAGACAGACAGTGTGCTCAGGGAACAGTGAGTCGTGGTGGGCCTGTTGTAGATACAGACAGACAGTGTGCTCAGGGAACAGTGAGTCGTGGTGGGCCTGTTGTAGAGACAGACAGACAGTGTGCTCAGGGAACAGTGAGTCGTGGTGGGCCTGTTGTAGATACAGACAGTGTGCTCAGGGAACAGTTAGTCATGGTGGGCCTGACGTAGAGACAGACAGTGTGCTCAAGGAACAGTGAGTCATGGTGTGCCTGATGTAGAGACAGACAGACAGTGTGCTCAGGGAACAGTGAGTTGTGGTAGGCCTGTTGTAGAGACAGACAGACTGTGTGCTCAGGGAATAGTGTGTCGTTGTGGGCCTGTTGTAGAGACAGACAGACAGTGTGCTCTGGGAACAGTGAGTTGTGGTGGGCCTGTTGTAGAGACAGAAAGACTGTGTGCTCAGGGAACAGTGTGTCGTGGTGGGCCTGTTGTAGAGACAGACAGACAGACAGTGTGCTCCTGGAACAGTGATTCGTGGTGGGCCTGTTGTAGAGACACATTGACTGTGTGCTCTGGGAACAGTGAGTCGTGGTGGGCCTGTTGTAGAGACAGACAGACAGACAGACAGTGTGCTCCTGGAACAGTGAGTCGTGGTGGGCCTGTTGTAGAGAGAGACTGACAGTGTGCTCAGGGGGCAGTGAGTCAAGTTGGGCCTGTTGTAGAGACAGACAGACAGTGTGCTCTGGGAACAGTGAGTTGTGGTGGACCTGTTGTAGAGACAGACAGTGTGCTCAGGGAACAGTGAGTCATGGTGTGCCTGATGTAGAGACAGACAGACAGACAGACAGACAGACAGACAGACAGACAGACAGACAGACAGACAGAAGAGACAGTGTGCTCTGGGAACAGTGAGTCGTGGTGGGCCTGTTTTAGAGACAGACAGACAGTGTGCTCAGGGAACAGTGAGTCGTGGTGGGCCTGTTGTAGAGACAGACAGACAGTGTGCTCCTGGAACAGTGAGTCGTGGTGGGCCTGTTGTAGAGACAGACTGACAGTGTGCTCTGGGGGCAGTGAGTCAAGTTGGGCCTGTTGTAGAGACAGACAGACAGTGTGCTCTGGGAACAGTGAGTTGTGGTGGAACTGTTGTAGAGACAGACAGTGTGCTCAGGGAACAGTGAGTCATGGTGTGCCTGATGTAGAGACAGACAGACAGACAGACAGACAGACAGACAGACAGACACACAGACAGACAGACAGACAGACAGACAGACAGACAGACAGACAGACAGACACACAGACAGTGTGCTCACTGAACTGCGAGACATAGTGGGCCTGTTGTAGAGACAGACAGACAGTGTGCTCTGGGAACAGTGAGTCGTGGTGGGCCTGTTGTAGAGACAGAAAGACTGTGTGCTCATGGAACAGTGTGTCGTGGTGGGCCTGTTGTGCGGTCAGACAGACAGACAGTGTGCTCTGGGAACAGTGAGTCGTGGTGGGCCTGTTGTAGAGACAGACAGACAGTGTGCTCTGGGAACAGTGAATCGTGGTGGGCCTGTTGTAGATAAAGACAGTGTGCTCAGGGAACAGTTTGTCATGGTGGGCCTGATGTAGAGACAGACAGACAGACAGACAGACAGACAGACAGACAGACAGACAGACAGACAGACAGACAGACAGACAGACAGACAGTGTGCTCTGGGAACAGTGAGTCATGTTGGGCCTGTTGTAGAAACAGACAGACAGTGTGCTCTGGGAACAGTGAGCTGTGGTGGGCCTGTTGTAGAGACAGACAGTGTGCTCTGGGAACAGTGAGTCATGTCGGGGCTGTTGTAGAGACAGACAGACAATGTGCTCTGGGAACAGTGAGTCGTGGTGGGCCTGTTGTAGAGACAGACAGACAGACAGACAGTGTGCTCCTGGAACAGTGAGTCGTGGTGGGCCTGTTGTAGAGACAGACTGACAGTGTGCTCAGGGGGCAGTGAGTCAAGTTGGGCCTGTTGTAGAGACAGACAGACAGTGTGCTCTGGGAACAGTGAGTTGTGGTGGACCTGTTGTAGAGACAGACAGTGTGCTCAGGGAACAGTGAGTCATGGTGTGCCTGATGTAGAGACAGACAGACAGACAGACAGACAGACAGACAGACAGACAGACAGACAGACAGACAGACAGACAGTGTGCTCTGGGAACAGTGAGTCGTGGTGGGCCTGTTTTAGAGACAGACAGACAGTGTTCTCTGGGAACAGTGAGTCGTGGTTGGCCTGTTGTAGAGACAGACAGACAGTGTGCTCCTGGAACAGTGAGTCGTGGTGGGCCTGTTGTAGAGACAGACTGACAGTGTGCTCTGGGGGCAGTGAGTCAAGTTGGGCCTGTTGTAGAGACAGACAGACAGTGTGCTCTGGGAACAGTGAGTTGTGGTGGACCTGTTGTAGAGACAGACAGTGTGCTAGGGGAACAGTGAGTCATGGTGTGCCTGATGTAGAGACAGACAGACAGACAGACAGACAGACAGACAGACAGACAGACAGACAGACAGACAGACAGACAGACAGACAGTGTGCTCTGGGAACAGTGAGTCGTGGTGGGCCTGTTTTAGAGACAGACAGACAGACAGTGTGCTCTGGGAACAGTGAGTCGTGGTGGGCCTGTTGTAGAGACAGACAGTGTGCTCAGGGAACAGTGAGTCATGGTGTGCCTGATGTAGAGACAGACAGACAGTGTGCTCAGGGAACAGTGAGTCGTGGTGGGCCTGTTGTAGATACAGACAGTGTGCTCAGGGAACAGTTAGTCATGGTGGGCCTGATGTAGAGACAGACAGTGTGCTCAGGGAACAGTGAGTCGTGGTGGGCCTGTTGTAGATACAGACAGTGTGCTCAGGGAACAGTCATGGTGGGCCTGATGTAGAGACAGACAGACAGACAGACAGACAGACAGACAGACAGACAGACAGACAGACAGACAGTGTGCTCTGGGAACAGTGAGTCGTGTTGGGCCTGTTGTAGAGACAGACAGACAGTGTGCTCTGGGAACAGTGAGTCGTGGTGGGCCTGTTGCAGAGACAGAAAGACTGTGTGCTCAGGGAACAGTGTGTCGTGGTGGGCCTGTTGTAGAGACAGACAGACAGACAGTGTGCTCCTGGAACAGTGAGTCGTGGTGGGCCTGTTGTAGAGACACATTGACTGTGTGCTCTGGGAACAGTGAGTCGTGGTGGGCTTGTTGTAGAGACAGACAGACAGTGTGCTCAGGGAACAGTGAGTCGTGGTGGGCCTGTTGTAGAGACAGACAGACAGACAGTGTGCCCTGGGAACAGTGAGGCATAGTGGGCCTGTTGTAGAGACAGACAGACAGTGTGCTCAGTGAACAGTGAGTCGTGTTGGGCCTGTTGTAGAGACAGACAGTGTGCTCAGGGAACAGTGAGTCATGGTGTGCCTGATGTAGAGACAGTCAGACAGAAAGACAGACAGTGTGCTAACTGAACTGTGAGACATAGTTGGCCTGTTGTAGAGACAGACAGACAGTGTGCTCCCGGAACAGTGAGTCGTGGTGGGCCTGTTGTAGAGACAGACAGACTGTGTGCTCAGGGAACAGTGTGTCGTGGTGGGCCTGTTGTAGATACAGACAGTGTGTTCAGGGAACAGTTTGTCATGGTGGGCCTGATGTAGAGACAGACAGACAGTGTGCTCAGGGAACAGTGAGTCGTGATGGGCCTGTTGTAGATACAGACAGTGTGCTCAGGGAACAGTTAGTCATGGTGGGCCTGTTGTAGATACAGACAGTGTGCTCAGGGAACAGTCATGGTGGGCCTGATGTAGAGACAGACAGACAGAGAGACAGACAGACAGACAGACAGACAGACAGACAGTGTGCTCTGGGAACAGTGAGTCGTGGTGGGCCTGTTTTAGAGACAGACAGACAGTGTGCTCTGGGAACAGTGAGTCGTGGTGGGCCTGTTGTAGAGACAGACAGACAGTGTGCTCCGGGAACAGTGAGTCGTGGTGGGCCTGTTGTAGAGACAGTCAGACAGACAGACAGTGTGCTAACTGAACTGTGAGACATAGTGGGCCTGTTGTAGAGACAGACAGACAGTGTGCTCTGGGAACAGTGAGTCGTGTTGGGCCTGTTGTAGAGACAGACAGACAGTGTGCTCCGGGAACAGTGAGTCGTGGTGGGCCTGTTGTAGAGACAGACAGACTGTGTGCTCAGGGAACAGTGTGTCGTGGTGGGCCTGTTGTAGATACAGACAGTTTGTTCAGGGAACAGTTTGTCATGGTGGGCCTGATGTAGAGACAGACAGACAGTGTGCTCAGGGAACAGTGAGGCGTGGTGGGCCTGTTGTAGATACAGACAGTGTGCTCAGGGAACAGTTAGTCATGGTGGGCCTGTTGTAGATACAGACAGTGTGCTCAGGGAACAGTCTTGGTGGGCCTGATGTAGAGACAGACAGACAGACAGACAGACAGACAGACAGACAGACAGACAGACAGACAGTGTGCTCTGGGAACAGTGAGTCGTGGTGGGCCTGTTTTAGAGACAGACAGACAGTGTGCTCTGGGAACAGTGAGTCGTGGTGGGCCTGTTGTAGAGACAGACAGACAGTGTGCTCAGGGAACAGTGAGTCGTGGTGTGCCTGATGTAGAGACAGACAGTGTGCTCAGGGAACAGTGAGTCATGGTGTGCCTGATGTAGAGACAGACAGACAGTGTGCTCAGGGAACAGTGAGTCGTGGTGGGCCTGTTGTAGATACAGACAGTGTGCTCAGGGAACAGTTAGTCATGGTGGGCCTGATGTAGAGACAGACAGTGTGCTCAGGGAACAGTGAGTCGTGGTGGGCCTGTTGTAGATACAGACAGTGTGCTCAGGGAACAGTCATGGTGGGCCTGATGTAGAGACAGACAGACAGACAGACAGACAGACAGACAGACAGACAGACAGACAGACAGACAGACAGACAGACAGTGTGCTCGCTGAACTGCGAGACGTAGTGGGCCTGTTGTAGAGACAGACAGTGTGCTCAGGGAACAGTGAGTCATGGTGTGCCTGATGTAGAGACAGTCAGACAGACAGACAGGCAGTGTGCTAACTGAACTGTGAGACGTAGTGGGCCTGTTGTAGAGACAGACAGACAGTGTGCTCTGGGAACAGTGAGTCGTGTTGGGCCTGTTGTAGAGACAGACAGACAGTGTGCTCCGGGAACAGTGAGTCGTGGTGGGCCTGTTGTAGAGACAGACAGACTGTGTGCTCAGGGAACAGTGTGTCTTGGTGGGCCTGTTGTAGATACAGACAGTGTGTTCAGGGAACAGTTTGTCATGGTGGGCCTGATGTAGAGACAGACAGACAGTGTGCTCAGGGAACAGTGAGTCATGGTGGGCCTGTTGTAGATACAGACAGTGTGCTCAGGGAATAGTTAGTCATGGTGGGCCTGATGTAGAGAAAGACAGACAGACAGACAGACAGACAGACAGACAGACAGACAGACAGACAGACAGTGTGCTCTGGGAAATGTGAGACATAGTGGGCCTGTTGTAGAGACAGACAGACAGTGTGCTCTGGGAACAGTGAGTCGTGGTGGGCCTGTTGTAGAGACAGACAGACTGTGTGCCCAGGGAAGAGTGTGTCGTGGTGGGCCTGTTGTAGAGACATTTACATACATTTAAGTCATTTAGCAGACGCTCTTATCCAGAGCGACTTACAAATTGGTGAATTCACCTTCTGACATCCAGTGGAACAGCCACTTTACAATAGTGCATCTAAATCATTAAGGGGGGGTGGTGAGAAGGATTACTTATCCTATCCTAGGTATTCCTTGAAGAGGTGGGGTTTCAGGTGTCTCCGGAAGGTGGTGATTGACTCCGCTGTCCTGGCGTCGTGAGGGAGTTTGTTCCACCATTGGGGGCCAGAGCAGCGAACAGTTTTGACTGGGCTGAGCGGGAACTGTACTTCCTCAATGGTAGGGAGGCGAGCAGGCCAGAGGTGGATGAACGCAGTGCCCTTGCTTGGGTGTAGGGCCTGATCAGAGCCTGGAGGTACTGCGGTGCCGTTCCCCTCACAGCTCCGTAGGCAAGCACCATGGTCTTGTAGCGGATGCGAGCTTCAACTGGAAGCCAGTGGAGAGAGCGGAGGAGCGGGGTGACGTGAGAGAACTTGGGAAGGTTGAACACCAGACGGGCTAAGGCGTTCTGGATGAGTTGTAGGGGTTTAATGGCACAGGCAGGGAGCCCAGCCAACAGCGAGTTGCAGTAATCCAGACGGGAGATGACAGACAGACAGACCGTGTGCTCCTGGAACAGTGAGTCGTGGTGGGCCTGTTGTAGAGCCATACAGACAGTGTGCTCAGAGAACAGTGAGTCATGGTGGGCCTGATGTACAGACAGACAGACTGTGTGCTCTGGGAACAGTGAGTCATGTTGGGGCTGTTGTAGAGACAGAAAGACAATGTGCTCAGGGAACAGTGAGTCGTGGTGGGCCTGTTGTAGATACAGACAGTGTGCTCAGGGAACAGTTAGTCATGGTGGGCCTGATGTAGAGACAGACAGTGTGCTCAGGGAACAGTGAGTCGTGGTGGGCCTGTTGTAGAGACAGACAGACAGTGTGCTCAGGGAACAGTGAGTCGTGGTGGGCCTGTTGTAGATACAGACAGTGTGCACAGGGAACAGTGAGTCATGGTGTGCCTGATGTAGAGACAGACAGACTGTGTGCCCAGGGAAGAGTGTGTCGTGGTGGGCCTGTTGTAGAGACAGACAGACAGACAGTGTGCTCTGGGAACAGTGAGTCGTGGTGGGCCTGTTGTAGAGACAGACAGACTGTGTGCCCAGGGAAGAGTGTGTCGTGGTGGGCCTGTTGTAGAGACAGACAGACAGACAGACAGTGTGCTCCTGGAACAGTGAGTCGTGGTGGGCCTGTTGTAGAGACAGACAGACAGACAGTGTGCTCCTGGAACAGTGAGTCATGGTGGGCCTGTTGTAGAGACAGACAGACAGTGTGCTCTGGGAACAGTGAGTCGTGGTGGGCCTGTTGTAGAGACAGACAGACTGTGTGCCCAGGGAAGAGTGTGTCGTGGTGGGCCTGTTGTAGAGACAGACAGACAGACCGTGTGCTCCTGGAACAGTGAGTCGTGGTGGGCCTGTTGTTGAGCCATACAGACAGTGTGCTCAGAGAACAGTGAGTCATGGTGGGCCTGATGTACAGACAGACAGACTGTGTGCTCTGGGAACAGTGAGTCATGTTGGGGCTGTTGTAGAGACAGAAAGACAGTGTGCTCAGGGAACAGTGAGTCGTGGTGGGCCTGTTGTAGATACAGACAGTGTGCTCAGGGAACAGTTAGTCATGGTGGGCCTGATGTAGAGACAGACAGTGTGCTCAGGGAACAGTGAGTCGTGGTGGGCCTGTTGTAGAGACAGACAGACAGTGTGCTCAGGGAACAGTGAGTCGTGGTGGGCCTGTTGTAGATACAGACAGTGTGCTCTGGGAACAGTGAGTCGTGGTGGGCCTGTTGTAGAGACAGAAAGACTGTGTGCTCAGGGAACAGTGTGTCGTGGTGGGCCTGTTGTAGAGACAGACAGACAGACAGTGTGCTCCTGGAACAGTGAGTCGTGGTGGGCCTGTTGTAGAGACACATTGACTGTGTGCTCTGGGAACAGTGAGTCGTGGTGGGCCTGTTGTAGAGACAGACAGACAGTGTGCTCAGGGAACAGTGAGTCGTGGTGGGCCTGTTGTAGAGACAGACAGTGTGCTCAGGGAACAGTGAGTCATGGTGTGCCTGATGTAGAGACAGTCAGACAGACAGACAGGCAGTGTGCTAACTGAACTGTGAGACGTAGTGGGCCTGTTGTAGAGACAGACAGACAGTGTGCTCTGGGAACAGTGAGTCGTGTTGGGCCTGTTGTAGAGACAGACAGACAGTGTGCTCCGGGAACAGTGAGTCGTGGTGGGCCTGTTGTAGAGACAGACAGACTGTGTGCTCAGGGAACAGTGTGTCTTGGTGGGCCTGTTGTAGATACAGACAGTGTGTTCAGGGAACAGTTTGTCATGGTGGGCCTGATGTAGAGACAGACAGACAGTGTGCTCAGGGAACAGTGAGTCGTGGTGGGCCTGTTGTAGATACAGACAGTGTGCTCAGGGAACAGTTAGTCATGGTGGGCCTGTTGTAGATACAGACAGTGTGCTCAGGGAATAGTTAGTCATGGTGGGCCTGATGTAGAGAAAGACAGACAGACAGACAGACAGACAGACAGACAGACAGACAGACAGTGTGCTCTGGGAAATGTGAGACATAGTGGGCCTGTTGTAGAGACAGACAGACAGTGTGCTCTGGGAACAGTGAGTCGTGGTGGGCCTGTTGTAGAGACAGACAGACTGTGTGCCCAGGGAAGAGTGTGTCGTGGTGGGCCTGTTGTAGAGACATTTACATACATTTAAGTCATTTAGCAGACGCTCTTATCCAGAGCGACTTACAAATTGGTGAATTCACCTTCTGACATCCAGTGGAACAGCCACTTTACAATAGTGCATCTAAATCATTAAGGGGGGGGGTGGTGAGAAGGATTACTTATCCTATCCTAGGTATTCCTTGAAGAGGTGGGGTTTCAGGTGTCTCCGGAAGGTGGTGATTGACTCCGCTGTCCTGGCGTCGTGAGGGAGTTTGTTCCACCATTGGGGGCCAGAGCAGCGAACAGTTTTGACTGGGCTGAGCGGGAACTGTACTTCCTCAATGGTAGGGAGGCGAGCAGGCCAGAGGTGGATGAACGCAGTGCCCTTGCTTGGGTGTAGGGCCTGATCAGAGCCTGGAGGTACTGCGGTGCCGTTCCCCTCACAGCTCCGTAGGCAAGCACCATGGTCTTGTAGCGGATGCGAGCTTCAACTGGAAGCCAGTGGAGAGAGCGGAGGAGCGGGGTGACGTGAGAGAACTTGGGAAGGTTGAACACCAGACGGGCTAAGGCGTTCTGGATGAGTTGTAGGGTTTAATGGCACAGGCAGGGAGCCCAGCCAACAGCGAGTTCAGTAATCCAGACGGGAGATGACAGACAGACAGACCGTGTGCTCCTGGAACAGTGAGTCGTGGTGGGCCTGTTGTAGAGCCATACAGACAGTGTGCTCAGAGAACAGTGAGTCATGGTGGGCCTGATGTACAGACAGACAGACTGTGTGCTCTGGGAACAGTGAGTCATGTTGGGGCTGTTGTAGAGACAGAAAGACAATGTGCTCAGGGAACAGTGAGTCGTGGTGGGCCTGTTGTAGATACAGACAGTGTGCTCAGGGAACAGTTAGTCATGGTGGGCCTGATGTAGAGACAGACAGTGTGCTCAGGGAACAGTGAGTCGTGGTGGGCCTGTTGTATAGACAAACAGACAGTGTGCTCAGGGAACAGTGAGTCGTGGTGGGCCTGTTGTAGATACAGACAGTGTGCTCAGGGAACAGTGAGTCATGGTGTGCCTGATGTAGAGACAGACAGACTGTGTGCCCAGGGAAGAGTGTGTCGTGGTGGGCCTGTTGTAGAGACAGACAGACAGACAGTGTGCTCTGGGAACAGTGAGTCGTGGTGGGCCTGTTGTAGAGACAGACAGACTGTGTGCCCAGGGAAGAGTGTGTCGTGGTGGGCCTGTTGTAGAGACAGACAGACAGACAGTGTGCTCCTGGAACAGTGAGTCGTGGTGGGCCTGTTGTAGAGACAGACAGACAGACAGTGTGCTCCTGGAACAGTGAGTCATGGTGGGCCTGTTGTAGAGACAGACAGACAGTGTGCTCTGGGAACAGTGAGTCGTGGTGGGCCTGTTGTAGAGACAGACAGACTGTGTGCCCAGGGAAGAGTGTGTCGTGGTGGGCCTGTTGTAGAGACAGACAGACAGACAGACAGTGTGCTCCTGGAACAGTGAGTCGTGGTGGGCCTGTTGTAGAGACAGACAGAGAGACAGTGTGCTCTGGGAACAGTGAGTCGTGGTGGGCCTGTTGTAGAGACAGACAGACTGTGTGCCCAGGGAAGAGTGTGTCGTGGTGGGCCTGTTGTAGAGACAGACAGACAGACAGTGTGCTCCTGGAACAGTGAGTCGTGGTGGGCCTGTTTTAGATACAGACAGACAGTGTGCTCTGGGAACAGTGAGTCGTGGTGGGCCTGTTTTAGAGACAAACAGACAGACAGTGTGCTCTGGGAACATTGAGTTGTGGTGGGCCTGTTGTAGAGACAGACAGTGTGCTCAGGGAACAGTGAGTCATGGTGTGCCTGATGTAGAGACAGACAGACAGACAGACAGACAGACAGACAGACAGACAGACAGACAGACAGTGTGCTCTGGGAACAGTGAGTCGTGGTGGGCCTGTTTTAGAGACAGACAGAGAGACAGTGTGCTCTGGGAACAGTGAGTCGTGGTGGGCCTGTTGTAGAGACAGACAGACTGTGTGCCCAGGGAAGAGTGTGTCGTGGTGGGCCTGTTGTAGAGACAGACAGACAGACAGTGTGCTCATGGAACAGTGAGTCGTGGTGGGCCTGTTGTAGAGACAGACAGACTGTGTGCTCTGGGAACAGTGAGTTGTGGTGGGCCTGTTGTAGAGACAGACAGACAGTGTGCTCAGGGAACAGTGAGTCGTGTTGGGCCTGTTGTAGAGACAGACAGACAGTGTGCTCAGGGAACAGTGAGTCGTGGTGGGCCTGTTGTAGAGACAGACAGTGTGCTCAGGGAACAGTTAGTCATGGTGTGCCTGATGTAGAGACAGACAGACAGACAGACAGACAGACAGACAGACAGACAGACAGTGTGCTCTGGGAACATTGAGTTGTGGTGGGCCTGTTGTAGAGACAGACAGACAGTGTGCTCTGGGAACAGTGAGTCGTGGTGGGCCTGTTGTAGAGACAGACAGACTGTGTGCTCAGGGAACAGTGTGTCGTGGTGGGCCTGTTGTAGAGACAGACAGACAGACAGTGTGCTCCTGGAACATTGAGTTGTGGTGGGCCTGTTGTAGAGACAGACAGACAGTGTGCTCAGGGAACAGTGAGTCGTGTTGGGCCTGTTGTAGAGACAGACAGTGTGCTCAGTGAACAGTGAGTCAAGGTGTGCCTGATGTAGAGACATACAGACAGTGTGCTCAGGGAACAGTTAGTCATGGTGGGCCTGATGTAGAGACAGACAGACAGACAGACAGACAGACAGACAGACAGACAGACAGACAGACAGACAGACTTACAGACAGACAGACAGACAGACAGACAGACAGACAGACAGACAGACAGACAGACAGACTTACAGACAGACAGACAGACAGACAGACAGACAGACAGACAGACAGACAGTGTGCTCTGGGAACAGTGAGTCGTGTTGGGCCTGTTGTAGAGACAGACAGACAGTGTGCTCTGGGAACAGTGAGTCGTGGTGGGCCTGTTGTAGAGACAGACAGACTGTGTGCTCAAGGAACAGTGTGTCGTGGTGGGCCTGATGTAGAGACAGACAGACAGACAGTGTGCTCCTGGAACAGTGAGTCGTGGTGGGCCTGTTGTAGAGACAGACAGACTGTGTGCCCAGGGAACAGTGTGTCGTGGTGGGCCTGTTGTAGAGACAGACAGACAATGTGCTCCTGGAACAGTGAGTCGTGGTGGGCCTGTTGTAGAGACAGACAGACTGTGTGCTCTGGGAACAGTGAGTCGTGGTGGGCCTTTTTGTAGAGATAGACAAAGGCAGAGTCACATGTAGGGTGTTTTTGAGGAGGGGGGACTAGGTAAGAACAGGTGTTCTCCCTCTCAGGTCTCAGGTCACATCTTAACCACCCTGGGAGCCATTAGGCCTACTATACACAGCCTGCTGCTGGGCTGGCAGAGCAGAGGGTGCATGGGAGAGCATCTCAGAGGAATGGCCCATTCTTTCACTTGGGATGTGTGGATGTGTGAACGCAGAAGACACACACAGAGATATGGACACACACACATTTGCTCACTCACTGCCTTGAATAATGTGGGTAGAGGATATAGTTTGTTTGTTCCTCCTAGGAACAGTTGGCATATAGGACTTAGTAGCTCGATGATTGAGGTATTATGTTATTTTATAATACGTGGACATATGCCCTGGTTTCATGTGCCATTCAAAGTCTCTGTTTATTCATTTCATCCAACACAATGGGACATAAGTCCATACTATAAACATGACTAATTCATAGACTAACACCTGGTACTGGAAGTGTAATAAAACACTGGGTGGAATTGAAAACAAAGCTTTTCACCCATACAGTTGGTAGTGATGTCTAGAGCACTACTACTGATTGTTGAGCGTATTGTTAAGCATGAATTCAGCTTAATATAGTCTCTATCTGAAGTAGACACTATGTAGTCATTGTCAATCTTTGTTCACGTTGACCAATCGTGTTTGCCATGGCTACGACATAGTCATTATTTATTTGTCCTTTTTTCTTTAAGCATGTTGAGCATTTTCCAAACATTTCCCTCCTCTCGGTTGAATATGCCGGTCCTTCCCAATAAATGGACACCACCTGTTTCAACGGTCAATGTCATGTTAGGTTCAAGCGGGGTCTCGTTTTATTGGCCACATCGAAAGGGTTGGAACACGCCGGTCGGCTGCTTCGTTTGGCCCCACAGACCCAGTGGTAACTTTAAAAATGTTTCAGGAAGTTTGGTTCACCCTTTACGGCCTAGGACATTTCCTAGTACAGGAGTTAAGCACTCAGGACAGGAAACCATTTGCTGTGGCTGTAAGATCTCTTTAATGACTCTCTAACTAGAAACAGGCTGGCCTAATTCAGTGCCTGGAGCCAGCAGGAATGGCCTTGCATCCAGACCCCGTTAGAATATTTACTGCTTCTTCGATGGGAGTCTTTTTGACGCCGCTGCAATAAAGTTTACAAGGAACCTCTTTTAGCCTGATACAAGGCAAAGTGTGGTCAAGAAGTTAAAGAAGAAGAAAACATGGACGGAGGATGAATAATACTGTTGACCGTTACTGTTTTGGTTTGCTTTTATTTATGTGGATTAAAAGGCCGGAGCAGAACAGAGGACTGACAGAACAGAGGACTGACAGAACAGAGGACTGACAGAACAGAGGACTGACAGAACAGAGGACTGCTGCTACCAGTCTTTTTCATTAGCTTTGCCACCCATTCAATCACCTCAGAACGCCATAGGTTGATGGCCAGATTCATTTGTCTGACTGCTGTAATTCACCATGCAGCGGTAGGAGTGGTAATCATGCAGAATTGGACAGGCTTCGTTTTAATTTATGTGAAAGGGTCAATGGGGCGGCAGGTAGACTAGTGGTTAGAGTGATCAAATCCCCGAGCTGACAAGGTAAAAATCTGTTGTTATGCCCCTGAGCAAGGCAGGGGAAGAACTGTTCCTCGGGCTCCGAAGTCATGGATGTCAATTAAGGCAGCCCCCCACACCTCTCTGATTCAGAGGGATTGGGTTAAATGTGGAAAACACATTTTTAGTTGAAAAGATTCAGTTGGACAACTGACTAGGTATCCCCCTTTCCCAATGATGTCTTTTAAAAAGCTGCTGAGGCAAACATACTGATTGATGCCCTTTAAGGTTCTCCTAACTGGTGTCATCTGTTGTTATACTGGAGATCAAAGCTTTTTCATAGTCATACCATAGGAGCTACCATGTACAAACGTGCAGGTAAAACAACACATTTCACTGCACCTATCCGATGTACTGTATGTGGTAATAAACATATAAATTCACACTACCAGTCAAAAGTTTGGACACAACTACTGATTCAAGGGTTTTTCTTTATTTTTACATTTTTTTACATTGTAGAATAACAGTGAAGACATAAAAAATATGAAATAACACATGTAGTAACCAAAAAAGTGTTAAACAAATCAAAATATATTTTATATATTTTAGATTATTCAAAGTAGCCACCCTGTCCCTTGATGACAGCTTTGCACACTCTTGGCATTCTCTCAACCAGCTTCATGAGGAATGCTTTTCCAATAGTCTTGAAGGAGTTCCCACATATGCTAAACACTTGTTGGCTGCTTTTCCTTCAACCTGCGGTTTAACTCATCCCTCAATTGTGGTGAGGTTGGGTAATTGTGGAGGCCAGGTCATCTGATGCAGCACTCCATCACTCTCCTTCTTGGTCAAATAGCTCTTACACGGCCTGGAGGTGTATCTTGGGCCATTGTCCTGTTGAAAAACAAATGACAGTCCCACTAAGAGCAAACCAGATGGGATGGCATATCACTGCAGAATGCTTTGGTAGCCATGCTGGTTAAGTGTGCCTTGAATTCTAAATAAGTCGCGACAGTGTCACCAACAAAGCACCCCCACACCATCACACCTCCTCCTCCATGCTTCACGGTGGGAACCACGCATGTGGAGATATTCCATTCACCTACTCTGCGTCTCACAAAAATGTGGACTCATCAGACGAAAGGACAGATTTCCACCAGTCTAATGTCCATTGCTCGTGTTTCTTGGCCCAATCAAGTCTCTTCTTCTTATTGGTGTCCTTTGTTAGTGGTTTCTTTGCAGCAATTCGACCATGAAGGCCTGCTTCACACAGTCTCCTCCGAACAGTTGATGTTGAGATGTGTCTGTTACTTGAACTCTGTGAAGCATTTATTTGGGCATCAAAGCAAAAGGGTGGATACTTTGAAGAATCTCAAATATATCAAATATATTTGGATTTGTTTAGCACTTTTTTGGTTACTACATGATTCCTTATGTGTTATTTCATAGTTTTGATGTCTTCACTATTATTCTACAATCTAGACAATCGTAAAAATAAAGAACCCTTGAATGAGTAGGTGTGTCCAAACTTTTGACTGGTACTGTATGTATATATATTTATATATATTAGGTGTGTGTGCTGCATGTTTTTGGGGAAATAAGCGTTGTGTGTGTGTGTGTGTGTGTGTGTGTGTGTGTGTGTGTGTGTGTGTGTGTGTGTGTGTGTGTGTGTGTGTGTGAGTGTGTGTGTGAGTGCCTGCCTGCCTTTATTTGTGCGCACCATGTGTGTGTGTGTACCATGTGTGTGTCTGTTCATATGTGTGGCGTTTGAATACTCCTGCTGATTGGGAAATGAGCTGAGACCACCAGTGGTGACCAGTGTGTGTGTGTGTGTGTGTGTGTGTGTGTGTGTGTGTGTGTGTGTGTGTGTGTGTGTGTGTGTGCCTGCCCGCCTGCCTGCCTGCATATGTGCGCACCATGTGTGTATGTGTTCATATGTGTGGTGTTTGAATACTCCTGCTGATTGGGGAAATGAACTGAGACCACCAGAGGTGACCAGTGTGTGTGTGTGTGTGTGTGTGTGTGTGTGTGTGTGTGTGTGTGTGTGTGTGTGTGTGTGTGTGTGTGGACCCGCCGTGACCAACCCGGCAACCCAGTGACTGACTGACAGACTGGGGGAGGCCAAAGTGACAAGGCCTGCTCCCGCTTCTCCCCCCTCCTCTCTCTCACCCACCACCCCATCTCTCTTTAATAAGCCCAGGTTGTCTTTTTTCTAAAGTGCCACCCTGTCTGGTCAAACTGACACACTTCAGTTTCACTGCATTTTCCCTTTTCTCTTTCTTCCTCTGTGGATTTAAACAAATGCAGTCAAAGCCAATTAGCTGGGAGTGAGAACAGCACAGGAGAGGCCCTGGTAATAGTAACTTTGTTCAGCTGGTTCCTGCTGTGACCAGTCCTCATTTAAATGAGCCGCTTGATAACCCTAAGAAATATGATCCCACAGAGAGGAAAGGGAGGGAAGAGAGGGAAGGGGAGGATGGAGAGAGTGAGAGGAGAGGGGGGTAGGGAGTGAGAGCAAGGGAGAGACATAGGGAGGAAGAGAAAGTGGGGTAGGGAGAGAGGGAGGGAGGGTGAGAGTGAGAGATAGTGAGAAGGGGGAGAGGTGCAGTCAGCGAAATAGTGGAATGAGAGAGGGGGAGGAATAAAGGGGAGAGAGAGAGAGAGTGGAGGTCCCCCAACTGCTGCCACCAGGCTCCAGCCCCAGAGGAGAACCATTTAACAGCCCCTTTCCTCTCTGTGTCAGGGGCCGCTGGGACTGGGACAGGCTAGGGAGGATTAGGAGGGGCAGTCAGGTTCCTTAAATACAATGCAATAGTAGTCATTTGTCAGGTGAAGCAGTAGTAAAGTAATAATAACATGAGTAGCAGGAGGGATATTGAATTACTCTTTACTTCACACCTAGACTTGTTCTACTGACTTTAGTACAACTTGAATCATCAGAGCCCATAGGCCAAATCCCTGTTAGCTGGCAAGTCAACTTTGAAGTGTTCTTATCATGGATTCTGAGCCTCCACCCAGACAGAGACAGAGCTGAGATCAGTGTTCAAATGTATTATCAAGATCATTACCTGAGAGGTAGTGGAACTATTGACAAGAGTCTAGAGAATAGACAATGGGCCATGAGAATATTATGATCATTACTGACTCACTCACTGCTATGCAGAGACAATAATGACATGCCCTTTATGAGATTCTGTAGTCCAGGCAATCTCCAACTCTAAACATCTTCAATCAACCTCTCCTCAACCACTGGCTAGAGATATTCTCTCTCTACCTCTGTCGGATGAGTTTGAAGGGCATCATCAAGAGATAAAACGAGTGTGGGAAAAAAATGAATTTTTCCCTTCATCTCATTAATGAAAAAAAAACAGAACATCTAGGAGATAATTTTCCACCCTGCAGTTAACCAGCATGTATAAAAAAGAGACAAATTAAGTGATTCTCTGAAATATGTAAAGCTTCTGTTGTGGAGGGGAGAGGAGAGGGAAGGATGTGGGAAGCTGTTTGATCTGGTGGTTAGGGGGGATCGAGCGAGAGGCTGGAACCGGGAGTGAAGGGGGGAGCGAGGGAGAGGCTTGGCTGGGGAGTGAAGTTTGGGAGTGAAACGCAGAGCAGAGTCGAGCAGCTCTTTGATCCAGTCTCCAGTACTGTCTCACAGCTGATCTTAGAGGTCTACTGGAGTGTTGCTCCGCAGCAGATGGCCCTTTTGTTGCCGCAAAATAAAAATCCAATAAAAATGGTAATTATATTAAACGCGGGACATAGTTGACAGGCTACGCAAAGGGGCTGCTTTTGGTCTCTTGAGTTGGCCCTGAGAATGACAAATACCGCCACTTAGAAGGTTTTGTCCCATACACACCCCCTAGCCTCTCTGCCACCTCCCTAACTATATAATTAGTGCATCAAATATAGGAAGATTGCATAACACATAACCGCTGTTCTCGCTCCATGCGGTTGATATTGTCCAATGTCTCCAACACTATGACAAGGAGAAGTAAGTTACAGTAATATGCCCAGAGAGTAATGTTGTGGTTTTACTTAGCTTTGCAGACAGATAATAGTACTAATCAGCATATATCACATTTTCTACAGCTCAAATAGACAGGAATACTTTTATTTAGTTTTAGTTTTTATTTGCTTATAGGAAAATGTACAGTATCTTTCCCCATAGATTCTGAATGTGAGCTGAATAACTCTCCCCTGCTCCAGACAGAGATAGACAATCAGACATGGAGAGAGCCTGTTGGTGGTTTGACAGGCAGTTAATGGCCCGGGAGGCATGAGGATGGGATATCTCTGAGATTCCACAGGTCTCTCCACTCACCTCCCACTCTCCTTCCCCCTGTTACACCAATCCTCTCCCTGAGACGAGCCCCTGTCTCCCACGTCGTTGATGGCACTTTTAGTGACATAATTTACATTGCCATGACAAACAATAAATACAGGGGAACAATGTGCTAACAACAGCTGAACAATGGCTTGTCAGTCATGACGTGGTTGAGATATATTTAAATTTTCTCTTTTGTACAACAAAGAGAGAAGGGGAAAAACCGTGGCTTTTGGCTCCTGGGTTTTGAATACAACACAAGCCTGGGTGAGAAGCTGAAGAAGTGTGGTTAAAATATGTGTTTGGAAGCGAGAGGCAGGAGTCACAGGCCATGCATGACACTGGTACATTAATAACACACATTTTAAGGTAAGGTGTGTGTGTGTGTGTGTGTGTGTGTGTGTGTGTGTGTGTGTGTGTGTGTGTGTGTGTGTGTGTGTGTGTGTGTGTGTGTGTGTGTGTGTGTGTGTGTGAGAGAGAAGGTCTTTGTGGTTAGGGGGCCACACTTAAAGAGCCTCGCTGTTTTGGCTCTCCTTACATGCTCAAATCTCACAGCAGCAGATCCAGTTATGTGCCTATGTATGAGTTGAGGTGCCTAAAAGTAGCGCAAATGGCCCTCAGACTCCCAGCCAGACCAGGCCAGACACCACCGCTTCACCAACCAAACTTTACTTTACAGTCTGCTGCTCCATAGGAACCCACAGAGGCCAGGGAGAGAGATCCTGTAGTGCCCCCTCCTCCACTAGCTGCCTGCCTGGCTGTGTTCACTCTCCGTCCAAGGAACCCCAGTGGATACGGAGCACATGGAGCACAACGTCCTCCTGATTTATGTATGGTTTTTATTTGACATCATTGTCAAACTTGATTACAATTATATATATCAGCAGGCCTTATTGTTGCTGTTGTTGCTGAGTGCATTAATCAGATTAGTGCTATACGGTGGAACAGTGGACACAGCTGTTTGAGAGGCTACAGGCGTCTGTTTGGAGATGGCCAATAAAAACTCAGCTGGTCTGAGAACGAATGACGAGGAGGACAAATTGTTTTAGTGGCGCAGCTCGGCTCTGTGTAGTTCAGTGGAGAGGCAGGAAGAGAGACCGGATAAGGCCTTGCATCTGTGCACCAGTGTTTATTTTCCTCCCTGACTGCAGAGGAATCAAAGAGAAGGTGACGTTGAATTAAAACCCTCTTATTAATCAATAATCATCTTGACCTTCAATTAGGAATTCAAATATTGAAACTAAGGCCCAGGAGTAAAGAGTTGACGTTACTCTGCTTATTCCCTTTCATCTCTTTGACTTAGTTGTCTTTCCTTCCTTTCTGAGACAAACAAAAGTCCCCCCAAAAAGCATGGACATATGAACAGAAAGTTGTCAGCTTCAGTTGGCTTGGGCCCAGATGGTCACTTATTGAATAAATATGTAGATCTGGGGTTGCAGCTTGTGTTGCTAAATGTGTTAAGGAGTGTGTTGTTCTGACTGACAGGTCATCCTCTGGGAGTTAGCTCCTCTCCCTCTCCATCATCTGTTCCTCTGACAGCCAGTGAAGTAAAGAAAGAAAGAATTCACTTTTAGGTAAAATGCTTAGTAACAAAGGATAAACTATACAATTGAAAAAGAAAGTTGCACACTCATCGCTCCATGCTGTGGAAGTATTTGACCAACGTTTTGGATAAGATCGGAGTGTCCTAGCCATCCACACAGGGGAGGACCACAAACCTTGGGTGTATTCAACCAAACGGAACCAAACGGAAGCAAACTGAATGAAACAGGGAGGGACCTACCTTCATTTGTCTAATAGAAACTCGATTTCTGTTGCAAAACATTTTGGACTAATGATTACACGTTTTACCGCTAACCTCTACCCACAAACCACACACCCTCTGTCAAGCCCTGATCTGTTTCACCTGTCTTTGAGCTTGTCTCCACCCCCCTCCAAGTGTCACCCATCTTCCCAATTATCCCCTGTGTATTTATACCTGTGTTCTCTGTCTGTTTGTTGCAGGTTCGTCTTGTTCGTTCAAGCTAAACAGCGTTTTTCCTGTCAGTTCCTATCGTTTCCCAGCCTCTCTTTCCTCGTCCTCCTGGTTTTTGACCTTTGCCTGTCCTGACCCTGTTCCCACCCGCCTGACCTCTCTGCCTGACCCTGATCCTGCCTGCCGTCCTGTACCTTTGCTCCACCTCTGGATTACTGTCCCTGACCCTGAGTCCGCCTTCCATCCTGTACCTTTGCCTTACCCTGGATTTTCGACCCATGCCTGCCTTGACCTGTCTTTGTCTGCCCCTGTTGCCATAATAAACATTGTTACTTCGACAGTCTGCATCTGGGTCTTACCTTGACTCCTGATACCCTCAACCTCTGATCCCTCTCAGAGACAGCCTCTCCTGCTCATATCACCACCAAGTGCTCCTGATAGGCTCTGCTTATGGCCTCTATGAGGAGAGACTTTGCAGGGAGGGATTCACATGTAATCCTGCCTCTGTCACACAAGTCTGGCAGATTTGGGTTGTAAACTGACATGCAAACTCGAATCCTCTTCACTAGTAATCTTGGCTGAGAGACTTTGCCCGACAGTCATTCGGCTGTTTTGAGCACTGTTCGGCATTGCAATGATCTGCGCTCAACTCAACTTTGTCATGCCAACAACATGTTGTAGTGCATTTTATTTAGCAGGCCCCAATACAGGCCCTGTCAGCAACAGCTGGTCTCATCTCCCCTCTGATCTCCCCTCATCTACCCCTGTGTGTGTGAGGCGTCCGGCCTGTCAGCTAACATGATGTATGGATCACCTTCACATCAATCTGATGCTGTACATCTACAATGTGATTATTTAACACACTAGAGAAGCATTGAGAGGGCTGAGGCCTGGCCCACTGGTCAGCTAACTAACCCCTTGTGGTCGCAGGGCTGCAGCTCCTAGGCCTCACACTCTGACCCCTGGTTTATAATCTGTACTGGTTTACCAGTGTCTGACTACATAGCATGGAAACCAGAGACATTTTATTACATACTGTCTATCACTCATTTGTTTTGCCTGATGGAATTATATTAAATGATTTGTATAAATCTTTGATTTGCTTTCTCCTTCCTGTATGATATAACCTTAGTAGCTGCAAAGGCCTTTGGTGAGAATGACCAGAGCAGAGTCAGAGAGTTGAGTGATGGAACGATGTATTCTCCACGTCTCCTCCATCCTTCCATCGCACCAGCGCCTGGTTTATGGTGCAGAGCTGCTGCATTACTGTGGCGACAGTGAATCTACGCTCTCAGAAATGCAGAGCACCCAGAACAGTCTCTGCACTGGCCACATTCATTTTGTCATGAAGCATTTCTGTTTTATTTTACCCTGTAAAAAATGTTATACAGGGGGAATTTTAACATTGGATTAATATGTAAATTTCCACTAGGCCCCTCTGTTCTGTTATTGCTCATATGATGCTTTTATGAGTTTGATTTTGAAAATGAACAGAGCTTCTTTCTTTCAAATGTGCCCTCCAGAAGAGCTGAATCAAACAATTTTCAAATGACATGATTCATCGTGCCCTTGACAATATTTTCTGTCACCATTTTGTATGTAATACATGTGGTATTTTAAACAGACAGAGTGTACTTTTTGAATATTATGCTGAATATTCTATTTAAATGTCTGTTATTTTTTTTAATTATTAATTTTCAGAGTACCAAGTACATTTGTATTTACCTTTTGAAATGATTCACTTGAATGAGGCATGTACATCAGTAGTACCTTACTACCTGGGAGGGCTTAGACTGGTGATGCACAGGGACCAGAATACCTACCTACTCTGCCACAGACCTACCTTGTGTATGTGGTACTGACTGCTTCAACCCACAGCACACGTAAAGCCTCTCTGGTGTTCAGATTCATCAGCCACATTGACAGAGGCTGAAACCCTACTGTGTTGTGGTCTAATGAGCAATACAGATTCTCCCTATGTACGATCACTGTTAGGACACAGTCTTATTTATCCTGCTTAAACACTAAAACAATTACAAGCATTACATTCCTTTTGTGTCATTACGTAAAGAAGTGTCCACTGAGGAAGTGGCATGGCATGCCTATCTTTTTGCATAGTGCATAAATTCTCTGGAAAATTCCGCAGGATTGTTTTTTATTAGGGTAAAGTTCCCAGGAGCAGCTCGGCCAATAAAAACCCAACAAGATAAAAGAGCACGGAGGATTAGGAAGGGATGAAAGCTGTAACATTTTCCATAATATCTTGTGAAAAGCTCTGCTCTCTGCCTTTACTCCTTTATTACATGTACCTTCATTATTCTGAGGGACAGAGTGGGAGCAATGTGAACTTTCAGCAGCAAGTCTCCTTTACGCTCCTTTACTCACCTCTTTCACACATCATCCTCATTGTTCATTCAGGCTCCTCTTTCCAGGGAGGGATCTTTGAAATACATTTATTTTTCTAATAGCCAGAAAAAAGGCTATCGACAGTAATAAATTAAGTGCATTGTTGTGCTGAGACAACCCAACTCATCGGCCCCCCTTTCCCTCGGCTCTCTGTGTTGCGTGTCTACGAATCACACCGCAAGTCAGGGAGACTCATAAAAGAAAGGCGAAGAGACATTGAAATATATGAACCTTGCAAGGATAAACAAATGGAGATATTCATTGCACATTTTATGGGCTGTCCAAAGAATTCTGTCCTCTGTCAGGGCTTTTGGTGTAGGACCAGGGCTTTTGGACTGCAGATCAATTTGTGCAATCAAAAACACACTTACACCCACACATAAAAGCAACTGCACACACACTCACACACACTCAATACACACAGCAGCACAGACACCCACACAAACACAGACACACACACACTGACTCTCACAAGTACACACACACACAATAAATAAATAGTTAAATAAATGGGCTTTACTTTGCCCAGCTCATGGATCAGTTTTCACTGTTTGGTTCTAAGAACCATCTGGGTCTGTCCATTCAGCCTGCTCTGTGGAGCACAGATGCTTCTTTTGTACCAGGCTCCAAATCGTAATAAGCAGTTAAAATATTTACAGAGGAGGTGCTTTTCTCTCTCCCTGTAGCATTTCTTCTCCAGACTTCTTTCTATCATTATTATTATTTATACCTTTTCAGGGACAAAAAATGGAGATGTCCACTAAATGTGATTGATTGGGCTTAAAAATGGCCATTATTGCCATTAAGCCCCACATGTCAGCTGCTGCTTTTGTGCCGGCTGTATTTCTAAGCTAACCAGTGATCCATGAGCAGAGACAGGAGGGGTAAGAATGTAATGCTGGGAAAGAAAAGAAGAAATGGCCATTTCTCTATGGATCCTTCCCTTGATTAAAAATACAGCTGCAGACACTAGCGTAAAGGAGAGAGAGAAGGGGGGAAGAGGAGAACTCTGACTTCTTAGTAAAAAGGAACTTGTTCACAGTGAGATGAATAACTTCTGCTCGCCCCATCGAAAATCAAAACAATGATATGTGTATGTGTGTGTGTGTTCTGCGTCAAATAGGATGTAATTGAATTCCCAACATGCATGGGAACCAAAACCTGTGGAATGAGAAGAGGGGGTTGGTGTTAATCTATTTTTGTTGTTGTTGTCGTCACACCGTTACCAGCAGCCCAAGTGTCCATATGTGTGTATGGATAAACAAAGCAACAAAAAATGTTTTTTCACAATATGTATGTTAGAGTGCAAAATGTGTTGGGGAAAACCAGAAGGCAGAGAAACCTACCTGTAGGAATATTTTCACACAGTTTTATGTTGTTGTGGTAGAACAGTACTGGGATTAGGTCACCATGTCCCTGCCAGACAGGCAGTGCTCTAGACCAGAACACTGTGTTATAGGCTTTAGAGGAGGATTTCAGCAGATATGCTATGTAAATACTGTATACAACTAGTCAATAACAACTCTTCAGAACACAGTGCTTTAGTTCTTATGGCAGTTTGGTTCTTGTGTCATTTCAGAAATTATTTTCTGGATATCAACTTTAGTACCATCTGACTCAGTGAGTGTCATGCTTCAGTGCATTCTGACATCATGTTTGGACATCGTTGATACAGAATGATGAGTGTGCATCTGCATGATCGGAGTAACAACAATCAACTCATGGGAAATGTAAACAGTAGAGCCTCAAAATGTGTGATCTAAATTAGTTGTTATAGTCACACAGTTTTGTTTGCCTTTGACTTCCTGCAAATTCAAAGCTTTTGTATGTCTCTGGGCTAATGTGGTGTTATTAGGAAGGCAGCCCAAAGGGGCAACCAACTGCCTCCTCTGCCCAATCAAGAAATATGTTTTAGGGCATTGTTAAAAGCAGGAAATAGTCATTTCATTATGTACTTCCTGTACTGAAATTTCCACAACAACTCTATTCCCCTTTAAAAAAAGAAAAAAAAGAACACTCCCTTTGTCCCATTGTCAACTGGTTCTCTGATGTTTTGTTGTTGTTTTCTAGTCTGTAAATAGACCAACATCTAAACATTATGAACCAGACCAGTATTATAGTTATGTTAGGCTTAGTTTTGTGTATTTAGTACCTACATAAATAATTTTCTTTTGTTTTTAATGCTTTCCTTATTCACATTTTCACAACTTTGGTCAAATCTGGTTGGGAAAAAATGATATATTCTCAAAAACATAGCTAAGACACGGCATTATAGAGTATTTGCATCCATCCAAGTACTTCTAGATGCATTAGGGGCCAGTTAATTGCAGCCAGTGAGGCTCAATAGTGACGTGTTTATCTCCAGTAATGCAGAGTAAAGGGAGGAAGGGACTGACGCCTAGTGTCAGGGTGCTGTTTGACGTGACCCAGTGACAGACAACGCCTCGCTGTAGACACTGAGGTGACACTGGTGATTGGTCTCCTGAGCTCTCTGCTGATCCCATCAGTCTTCTGAGGAGACGAGGCTCGTCCATTAATTCAACCTGTAGAATGAGAATGCCTATCCACATCCCCTGGGCTTGAAGGTCTTTTATGAGGGATTTATGTAGGATGTTAAGACATTACAGTTACAGTTACAGGTGACAAACCTGTACAGTACTGCGGATATATGTATCCCTCTACTGTTTATGAAGTAACACAGGATATCCTTCTGTCACTCAGGGCTTCAGGACGTATTATTTCATTATATTATTCTAGCGCTAGTACCCACTGAGCACAGACGTCAGGTCAACATCTAGATTTGATTTACATTTGGTTGAGTTGTCGACTAACGTGAATTCAACGTGAAATCAACAAAACATGTCATCATGACATTAGATTTAGGTTAAACGTTGGGTGAAAAAAAATACTCAATTCCCTTACGTTGATGACTTTTTGCAAATCCAATCAGAATTTCTTTGTTGAAATGACGTGGAAACAACATTGATTTGCCCAGTGGATACTCTCTATTATTATTCTCCAGCTAGTATATTATCATAACTGGAGTAGCTGTGTGAGCTGATTCAATTAGCTGGGCTGGTCAGGGACAGGACAGCATGTGCCTGGAGAGTGGACGGAAAACATGACCTCACAGGTTCCTGAACCGAAAGATTCCCAGAGGTCAGTACTTCAGTGCTCTGTTGTTCCTCAGAGGGGAAGTGCCTGAGTATCAGGGCGGCCATTGATGACCTCACAGGGTGACACAACGAGCAGAGGACAATCCACTCAGGCTCAGACGCCCAGGAGGTGGGGATCAATGAGCTCTGGACCAATGAGCTCTGGACCAATGAGCTCTGGACCAATGAGCTCTGGACCATTGACATCTGGACCAATGAGTGCTGGGTCAATGAGCTCTGGAGCAATGAGCTCTGGACCAATGATGCAGCATAACTTGTGGCTCTCTTTGGTTCCGTTTTTTATTATTATTGTCTATTAATGAATCTTGGACCAGTTGTGTGTCACTGGCTGTACAGCTGCTTCTGCTCTATCTGCTGCCCACTCAGACCCTGCCTTTCTCCTGCCTTAAAGACGTGTTCTCTCTTTCTTTAGCCATCACTCCTCTTCTTTTCCACCTCCACTGTGCTGCGTTTGTTCTGCGTAGCGGCCTGGCCACCACCACGTGGTCTGTCTTTATAGGACAGCGCCCATTCGTTTTATTTATCTGACAGGCCGGGCTCCCATTGTCCTGGGTTATCAGCCACTACTCCTGCAGACGCGCTACCGCCTGTGCAAGGCTCTGACCCATCTCAGGGTTCACCTTTAAATCTGATTCTTATCATTACCTCTGTGATAAATAGGCCTGGTTTAGTGGGAGATTACCCAGGCAGTTCCGTTCCCCATTCCCACTGCCAGCCCAGCGTAGAGCGAGCTCTGCTCCCCAGTCCCAGCGGGGGCAGGCCTGTCACAGACGTCTACCTAAGGAGGAAGGCAAACACTCACTCTGTTCCTCTAAAGATTTGGGGACTTTGGGAGAGAAAAAAAGAGAAATGTTCCCATGTGGCTGTGTCTCTGTGCTCTTATCTCCTGTGGGCGTCCCTAAACCCTTCTTCCCACTCTGTCTCCCTCTGACTGGCTCCCTCCACTAAGAGTTATGCTAGTCAGTCAGCACAGTCACTCTGACAACTGAGCTCCCTTATCGATTTTTCACACGGGTCTTATCTGTGGCTATAGTTTCAGAAAAAGTTTTTTCTGTAAGTGAAAAGCAGTGTGGTTTCATATGTAATCCAGAGACCTTACTGTTCCCACTCTTTACTGTGCTTTGAAGTCTCCCTGACAGTTTCCATGGCTACATCTCCCAAGCATATGTTTAACTGCAGTGCAGTTCAGCAATGTTTGCACTGTTGTTTCTCTTCGTCTGTCTGTGTGTGTATGTGTGTGTGTGAGTTTATGGTTTTCACTGTCCTCCTGGTCTCTACAGTCCATTCCATTGTCCAGAGTAGAATGGTGTGGTGACTCTGTAGTCAGCGTGTGGTCAGTGCTGTGACTATCATGCTCTGTGTGATTGATGGTGACTAACGGTTAACCTTGCTTACCAACTCTGGGAAATATGGAATTCATTATTATCTATTTCCCCTGAGGGGTCAAAGGTATGATAAAACAGATGCATCGTTTGCTTTGGGGCAGGATTTGGGATAGAGGAACAGCCCTATATCTCAGGGGAGGAGAAAGGTGGAGGTCTACATTAATGTTAGCAGCTGTGTTCTCTCACCAGGTTTTACAGCAGACAGGCAGCGTGAGAGTGCACGTTCAGGTGATGGAGAAACTGTGATATAACTCCAGGATCGTGGTACCGTAACCCAACATTTCCTATATTCATCAGTGTGAGGACTCCCAGCTGCTGGCGTGAGGCAGGCTTTAAAAAAACCTGTCAGGATTAGCAGGTGGTCCTATGGCTGTGAGGTCAGGAGATGTATGTTTTTTATGGGCTTTGACAGAGTCATATTACTTTGTCATTTGCAGCTCCAGTGAAAATGGCCATGTAAAAGAAAATCTAATATAAAGATACTATACATTTTCTCTTACTTTGAAGTGCCTATACTGATTACCTGATTACCTGTTCTATGACAATGTTTGTCATAATAATAATAATAATAATAATCAAACAGTGACCATTCACTGTTATCAAATGGGTGATTTTCCATCACCACACCACCACGTTAAGGCCGTGACCTCTTGCCCTTTCTGGCTTGGCTCTATTTGGCCCAATTATTAGCTGAAGTGATGAATTTGATCTCTTTTCAAAAGCCACCTTACACAGGGCCTCTATTCTCTCCTCATCGTGTTTGGCCAGCGGACTAACAAGAGTGGACTGGTGCATTAATGATGATAGATTCCACACCCAACCCAGGACCTTAGAGAACGATCACTAGCAGAGTGCCCTGCAACAGGCTGACCCACTGACCTGTCTCAGGCCACACAGCGAAGGAAATCTATAAGCAGGTTTGGAGGCCGGACAGGAGTGACCAGTGGGGTTGACCAGTGGAGCTGATCAGTAGGAGCTAAGGAAGGAGACTGTTTGCTGGACAAACATGCTCAGTCACTCCAGATCCACAGCTGGGAATTAATCCCATTCTCACTCCCTTGTATATCTGGGGCCTTGCAATACAGAGAGCTAGGGCTGTAGTAAATATGCTAATCTTTTTCAAAGCTAATGAAGCACAATCTTATTTCACTACAAGCTGAATTTAGTTCCAAAGAGGCAGAAAAAGTGGTGTTGTATGGAGTCTGTTGGTGTTGCTCTGTGGGAAACCAGTCATCTTTGAACTCTGGGGGGTCCGGGGTCTCCTGCACCTCAGCAACCAACTGGCTGAAAGCATGGACTGTTTCTCCTGCTCCTGCTGATCAGGCCTTTCAGCCTCATTTACATCTCTGCTAAATCTGTCTGAAACATACGTGATCCATGTGTTTTAGCCTATGAATTTCAACACGCATTTATGCGTATATAATCTAATATTTTTCAATGTGTGTTAATGTGAATAGTCTCCACCAACCCAATGAATAGTATGTTTGTTAGTAATTTCGGTAGGGCCATGTGTCTCGTTTTTGTGATTGTGGCATGACCGGGCTGCATTGACAGGCTGTGTGTGTAACAATGCAGACATCCCTGACCGATCAGCCATTCTGAGAGAGAGCAGGAGCTGTATTTTGCCCAAACACCTGCCTTGACTTAATTATCAGCTGTGAGTCCTGTCTGTTGTTTTTTTTACGTCTCACTCAAATAGGCTAGCAGTCTTTACAAGCTGGGCGATAATCCCAACTTTTATAGCCACTAAGAAAAGGTAACGCTGCTTTCTGATGAAATAAACCTCCATGCTGATATGTATTCCAACACCCATGTATGCGTATATAATATAATATTTTTCAATGTGTATTAATGTGCATAGTCTCGACCAACCCAATGAATAGTATGTTTGTAAGTAATACGGTAGGGTCATGTGTCTGGTGTCTGTGATTGTGGCACGGCCGGACTGCATTGATAGGCTGCCTTGAGGAGTGGGACTGTACATACTAACTGGGAAGTGAATGGGGGGTAGGAGCGTTGGGCCAATAACCAAAAGGTTGCTGGATCAAATCCCAGAGCTGACAAGGTAGAAATCTGTCATTCTGCCCCTGAGCAAGGCAGTTAACCCACTGTTACTTGGGCACTGATGACATGGATGTCAATTAAGGCAGTCCCCTGCACCTCTCTGATTCAGAGGGGTTGGGTTAATTGCGGAAGACATTTCGGTTGAATGCGTTCAGTTGTACAACTGACTAGGTATTCCCTTATAGGCCTATCCTATCACCCACTGCCCTCTTTGGCTAGCTCGAGTGATGACTGTATAAACATGCAGATAACATTCTGCAGTTATCTTCAGAGAGACTTAGTCATAATATTGATGGTTGTAGTAAATGTGACATTTAGATTGTATTATCATACGTCTAAATAAAGTATAAGAAGTACTGTTCTTTTGTTGAGCTTGCTTGTATCCTTTTACATCAGTTATATTGTCAAATCAGCAGTTATAACAAGTCAGTGTAGTAATGTCCTACTTCTGTTTTGTTTTGAAGGGTTAGGTATCGATTAATGCCTAGTCTCTTATCTCTTTCAGTAAAAGGGGGTGGAGGGGGTTGCAGATTCATGTGGGACCTTAAATGGAGCCCTTTCATAAAGTTCCTGGGGAAACAAACATAGTGCTGCATTCAAGGTCAAATTGTTTTCCATGAAAAACTGACAAAAACTGAGGTTTTCATCACTAAGTAAACCTTAGTCATTATTTGCCTTTTAGGGGAAACCTGCCTATCACAGCCCTGTCCTTTTATGGGGCATTGTAGGATATTTGGCAGTTCTTTTGACTAATGTGGAGTAAAAAAATCATGTTTTTGAGCAGATCCCTTTGTCACATTGGCTGTGGCGGTTTATTAACCTGACTGGTAGATTATTTCATAGTAGTCAGACAGTGACCAAGGTTATGGCTCACAGGAGCAAACTTCACAGCCTGGGCATTATGGAACACCCATATGTAAAAGTAGTGGCCCCAGCTGACTTGTAAGTCGCTTTGGACAAAAGCGTCTGCTAAATGGGATATATTATTATTAACACTGACCTGGGAGGAAATTCCCAGAATGTCTGTGGTCATTCTCTTGATCATGGCTGTGATTCCAGACCATGATACATGTTGATGGAATTCTAAAACGCACCTATAGAAATCACAGAGTCATTTCTGACTAGTTAGTGAAAAATGTGTAATGTATTATCTCATGTTCTTTTATCTCTCTTCACTAATCCATAATAAGTCATTTTATTGTGCTTCCAGGAAATCTTGAATTACTTGTCATTTTGGGCTGTTGGGTGACTCCTTCTTCATAACGGAAATGAAAATATGGTTCCAGTATCCCCTCACGTCATGCTATTTATTTGCATAATGACACGTCACAATTCCGGCTTTACGATGCTTGTGAGTCATTCCGTAGTAGCAAGCACAGAAACATAAAGCTGCTGAACAGAGCTTGAACAGATCCACTTGTTGTGTGTGTCTTTGCAGGTTCTTTGTTATTCATTGCCAAACTGGATCTATACTGTCTTGTTCCTATCAATGTCAGAGAGGAGCCAGTGTCTATTCAGCGATGGCAGTCCTGCTGGGAAGGACTTAGTGATTAGAGCAGACAGGTGTTCTGGGTCCTGAGAGAAATATAGAAAAGGAGGCATCGATGGCAACATGAAGCCGTCATGGACCAACATCCATAAAATAGATCATGGCAAGGAGAAAACAGATGAAGGCTCTAGGCCATAGAAAAACAGATCCAATCCATAGGAAAGACATCTTTGACCAGGCTGGATGCTAAGCTGAAGTCCGTCCTCTGAAGTTGTGGGAAAATGTGAGAAGTGTCTGTGGAGCGAGGAGGAAGGGTGTTGTATCTTTAGAGGACTCAGTTTCGAGGCCTGGTAGTTAGCGTTCCAAAACCACCTGTTTTCATGTGATCACGTGATCTTATATGAAGTTCATGTGATAACCTGACAACACTTAAAGCAACGCGATAACATTCAATTACACATGTGAAAACATGTTACCACATGTGAAGTGTTCCAAAGCACATATTTTCACATGATTTTAGATGTTAAATTGCATGTGAAATAATGTGATTTTCGACATGTGAATTCATGTGGTTTTTCTGTAAGGGTATGGCATGCGTCTATGGTATTGGCCCTTGGCCACTGGGCTTGGAGTTGTTTGGCAGTGTCATCACATTGCGGCCCAAGAGATTAAATCAACAACGTAATTTCAACATAATCTTGTCAAATGTATAATTGGATTTAATATGCTCACTGTGCAGTGGGTGTTGCTGCTGTGGGCCTGTCAGTATCGTGCTGGCATGTCATGCTGCTGTATCCTAGCGTGACAGGAACAGGGAAGAAACCCGCTCTCTCTCAGAGATATCATATGCCTGCTGAATTTGTCACCTCACATCACAGTCACCACGCCAGGACTTGTTGAATACTTGGTTAGTATTTTGTGAGTGACGTTTATACTAAGCACTTAGAGAAAACCTTTTTTTATCACTGTGAGCCAATGTGCCTGTTTGTCGTTTTCTATGTATATTTATGACGAGAAATTTGACTGTGAGACAGAGTTTGATTGGACGTTCTGTGGATGGGGGGCATGGAGCTCTCACTCTTTTTTTCTCTCTCCCCCTTTCTATCTATCTATCTATCTATCTATCTATCTATCTATCTATCTATCTATTTATCTATCTATCTATCTATCTCTCTCCCTCTCTCTCTCTCTCTCTCTCTCTCTCTCTCTCTCTCACACACACACACTCTCTCTCTCTCTCTCTCTCTCTCTGTCTCTCTGTCTCTCCAGAACTAAAGAGTGATTTACTGTATTCACCAGTGGTCCTGGACCTTTCACTGAGAAACAGGCTGAACAGAAAGAGGAATAAATGTTGCTGAAGTTTTCCCAAGCATTTCTCAGATTCATTATGTGCATAACTTACTTAATAGCATTCCTTCCTTGTGCACTTCACACCATGCCTACCCACCATGCACTGCAAAGGCTTTATATGCTCCTGGTGCTAAGGAAGGAAGGTCTCAGAGTTAGGAGAGGAGGGGAGATGTGGGTGTAGAGGGCGGGGGGGACCTTTTTCAGACTTTTACATAGTTCGCAATTTCGGTGGATTTTTATAGCCAAAACAGACCGGAACAGCGAGCACAAAAGGGAAATGGGAAAGACCTTTAGGGAAAAATGTCCAAAACATAAGGACACATCGTGTTGTTGAGAATACAGCTTGCGGTGAGAAAGATTTTTCTATTAAAAGAGTTTCCCCCACACACAGCAAACAGAACAGAGTTGATTAATTCAGCCCTCCACCCCCCCCAACTTTGAGCATGATTCCCCCTCTCTCCCAACCTCAGCACAGGAGCACTTGGGCATGTTTAGCACAAATGTAATTACGTCCTCGGTAAGCGGCCTGCTTTTTAAAGAATCCCTTCTCCCGTCTCCTACTTCAATACCTGATGATGTCATGGCCCTTTGTGAGGTCGCAGAAACTCTTCAAATCAACTGCCAGTCGTGACCTTTTCATTCAGACGTTTTTTCTCTCTGCCCATTTCCCCTATTTCTTTCATTTCTTTTTCTTCCTCTTTTCTCTTTCTCTTCATTTTCTGTCTGCTTCATAACTGGGGTCCCTTTTATGTGTTGATCAGACAGCCCCCTCCCCGTTTGCTCTGGCTGCCTTTGGGAGCCACTTTATGAGAAATGCATGCCCCTGTTTAAATGTATTGATAGTCCTCACAGTCCACCCAGGCTTTTGTCCTCACAACTAGCTGAATTCTAAAAAGTTCCAGAACACTGACGGGACAAAACTTTGCATAGAACTCCTACACCATTGTGCTGATATTCCATTGCCGCCCAACATATTTGACTTGAGACATATTGCAGTTCGCAGGAAGGAAGAAAATAAAGTGATTTGGGATTATGACGAGGCAGCGTGCAGAATGTCAGACGTTTCACAGCCACCCTCAGTGGCAGAGAGGAATGTAATGTGGCAAACAAATGTTGTGACAGTCAGACAGCTTGTCTGGAGCGGTTTATAGCCCGTCTGCATTGTGACTGGTACATGGTTACACTGTCACCCCCAAGCTGTCCATACCACATGCCTGGCAGTCTTGGGCATGTTTAAGAGAGGAACAATTCAGAGAGGAACTGGAGTATAAAAATGGCAGGCTTTAATGTAAACTATTAATGCTGCAGATATTTTCTGTGGATTGAAATAGGCGAACAAAACCATGTGTTCTGAAAGTTACCATGTTGTGTTGGGCTCAACTTGGCATTTAGAGATTAGTCTCACACCACGGATCTCAGACTCATTTTATCACAACAAATGAATGAAAATGAGTGGGCACAATGAAAATACATGAAGGTTTACTCACCCCCCAGCCTCACTCTCACTGTGGACTTTTCAATGGTACATTTAAGGTATGTCTAATTACACCTGTCAGTGTGGGTTGAAAGAGGGATGCATTCATTCGTTCATTCTATCCCTGCCTCATCCTCCCTCCTTTTCTCTCCTCTCTCTCTGTATCTCTCCTGTCCAAGTGATTACAGCACACTTATAGACCTAATTGGCCTTACTGCTTATTAGTGATACAATTATACAGGCCAGCCTTAGGATTGTCGTGTGTTCAGCCATCTGTAGATAAGAGACACTATTCAGATCTATCCATAATTCAAACCAGTTATTCTTCTGTTTGAAAGCCCAGGTCTTTTGAGTTGCACTGTGTATGGTGCTATGGTTCTGTTATTATCCTGCCAGCCACATGCTTTTCATTTCTCCTGTCTTTTCATTCCTTTTTCAGTGTCCAGTTTGTCCTGCAGCGGTAATGAATTTGAAATTATGACATTTCCACTTTACGCATCCACATAATGATTCAGATGTTGCATTGAACAGTTTCAATGAAGTCATATTTAGAGAAATATCCAGAAGTTTCACTAGAGCCACCCAACTGTGTTGTTAGGCAGTAAAAGCTTATGTTGTATGTTTTATTGTGTACATTTTCTTCTGTTGAAATCCTACTGATGCTGTTGGAAGATGGGATGTGGTATACACTAGAGTCTGTGAGCAACCTCTGTGACCTCCGTGAGCAACCTCTGTGACCTCCGTGAGCAACCTCTGTGACCTCCGTGAGTATCCTTTATGACCTCCGTGAGCAACCTCTGTGACCTCTGTGAGCAACCACCTGTCCTGTTGCAGCACAGCCATCAATTAATCTTTCCCAGAAATGGTAAGCTGTGTACACGCACCACACATGAGCCAGCCCATCAACACCAGGTACAGTATGACTCAAGGACAGGCTCTTAGGAACATATTGTAAGTCTGTGTTTGCTCAGACTTACCACTCTCTCTGTTCATGTTTGAAGAGGAACAACTTTGACAGAAGAGGAATAACTTTTCTAACTTTTACAAGAGGAATAAGGTGTGCCAATGTCTACTCAAGGAACAGTTGGACAGTCACTTCCATTGTTATGATGCACAAGAATACTTACAGTATACAGATATAGTGTTATGGAAGAAGTACAGGATTGTACCCTGGCTGTAGTTGCACAGGCCATAGTGCTCATCTGCTCCAAACATGCAGGGTCGGGTGACCAGGCTAACCCCTCCAGTCCCCACATGGCCACTACACTCAGCTGCTCCCACTGCAATATTCCGCTCCAGTCTGGGGAAAGACAACATGGGGTGCCTGCCTGTAGCCCCCTATGTGCTAACTATGTTACTGCACAGTGTCAGATTCCAAGTGAAATCATCCGGTTTGGAAAGTCCATCTTGGCACCCGAACCCAAATCAGCAGACATAAACATGACCTCTCCCTCTAACTTCTAACTGGTCACCACCACTCTCTCCAGAGTTTGTGGTAGCTTGTCAGGTTTAATGTGGAGCTGTGTGTGTTGTGCTCAGAGGGCTCAGTTCAACTGACTTCAAACATATTGGATGGTGTTTACATTTTCTCTGTTGTCATGGCGCTGTGGGTTTTACCAACATGTTTTCTTTTTGTCAAAAATGAGTTATGTCAAGTATGAACATGTACAGCTGTCAATGATAATTCTGGTTAGCTGTTCCTTTTATTCCCATCAGTCAGACGAGCAGTGGGTAGTTCATCTGAGCTTCTCAGAGGGTATTTAACTTTGATGCGTGTGATAGATGCATTAAGCCTGGTGCTATATTAGTACGTACCAGAGCTTGATTATCTCAGGCCGCATCTCCACACCACCGGGGCTGTGACTGTCTTCCGGTCGGTTCCTAAGCTGTAATAAGGCAGCTCTGATAGGCTCTAATGACAAGGCAGACACCCCTGTTCCTGATGCCATTATCAAAAGTGCCCTCGTCAATCAGGCGTAGTGTGACAGGGATGTGTGTGTGATGACAGGATGTAGCCGTGATGAGAGGCTGCAGATGAGGCAGGCAGGATGGAGGGATGGAGAGGGGGAGGGATGGAGGAAGGGGCTGGGGCTCTGGGGGGGGGGGTGTCTAGGGGGCGGGGAGAGCAGCTGAACAGCCCACTTGTCAGTTCTTCTCATGCTCTACTCATTCACTCACACACACACACACACCTCCCGTCCCATCACTCCATTTCAGAATTGACTTTGATCTGGAACAAATTATTCTTATCTTTCTTATTTCACAAAACTAATGAAGGCCAGAAATATGTATATACTTATATGACTATAAATATGTATATACTTATATGATTATAAATATGTATATACTATAAAAATTCATGTATGAATCGTTTGCTTGAATTGGGTAGTATTGAATTAATATCTAAGAACTTCATAAGTCAGTGTCCTGTGTTGACCACATCCTAAAACATCCTTATTGCTCAAGTTACAGAGAAGAGACGTTGGTCTCACAGTGAAAAGCATTTTTTCTCAACGGCTGTGTGTGGAGGAAGGCTCTGAGTTTAGAGTTTACTCTCTTACTCATTAACATGTTTGGAAATTCTAACTCTCTCCATCTGACATCTTTGTGAGAGAAGAAAAGGAGAGATCCTTTGACAGTGACATTTTTCACATGATCTGGCTGAAAGAAATAAATCCCCTTTGAAAGGCACTGAAGCCCAGGAAAATTGTTTGTTGACCACACAACAACTGCTGTATTGCGGCTGTCAGGGCCGTCTCTGGCATGAGGAATTCCTTTGGAAATCAGATTAATAGTTCATTTTCATGGCAGTCAAGAACACTGAGAGACACTTTTTTTTACAAATGAATAAAAGTGTTTGTCTGAAAAGTACCTCTTGTCAGCTTCATTTTCTTCATTTTCCCACATATAAATATGCCTTGCAATGCCCTCTGCATCTATGCATCACATTATCTGTGCGTTGTTTTGCTGTATGCAAATAGCTTTGCATTTGGAATAAAGACTGAGAATGTATTTCCCAATGGTTTCGTTTTTGTAACTTGACTAAAATGTCATCCAGAATACAGTCTCAGCTATGTGGAAGTTTAGCAGCATTTCTTTTCTTCCTCATAATCTCTTTTTTATTTTATTAGGGATGAGGCCTCACTACCAAGAAAAAAGCTTTCCTGCTCACTTGATTAGGTTGGAATTAGCATAAATTTGATCCATGTTTGACTTGTATCAGAATTATCCACTCTGGTAGGCCCTTATTTTTACATCAACTAATATTACATAAATAAAAGCTAAATAAATAGGTAAAGTAGGTAAATTAATTTGAAATCATAATAATATATAATAATATGTTAAGCAATAAACACTATGAATGTGAATATCTCTTCATAACCTATTCTGTTTCAGTAGGACAAAGCCCAGTACATGGAGTAGAAGTTCTGCTAAGTATTCATTCCGAGCCACAACATTAGTTGTTATTTGTCTGAGGTGTCCTGTTTTTCTGCCTTGGGAACCCACTCAACAAACACTAACAAATGAGATGCTGAGACACAGTAGCCAGGCCTAAAGGTAAGTTGGCAAACTTTTGTCTTTTCTCAAGTTTTAAAAACCAATAATTCCTCTAAGTGGAGATATCAATCAGGGACTTTGCCATTTATTGTCCATTATCTCCCACATTAGCTCTGCTGATTTATGTGTGAGTGCAGATAACTGCACTGTAAATACAGTGGGGTGCGGTGTGTGTGTGACCGGATCCCTCTATCAGGGGGTTATATGATGGTGTGGCTGCCTCAAAATGAGCACTGAAAAAGAGTGACATTATCGATCACACACCCTGCGAGCGGGGCAGCCTCCAAACGCCTGTGTTTTTAACGGCACGCTTACTTTTTCATGGGTACAGGAATAAATCAGAGCTGGGGTGCCTCTGTGCTGTGCCTGGGACCCGCCGGTGTGGCAGAGACATTCCATCACATGTTATACTGTGCTAATAATGTCATCTGTGTGTGGTTGAGACATACACACACACACTATGCCTGCATTCATCACCAGTGTCTGGAGGTATAGGGGGGGGGGGGGGGGGGGGGGGGGGAGTGTCGGGGCGGCGGGAGGGGAGACGTGGAGACGGACGCCTCCATTGAGCTCTCTGTCATTCCTCCACAGACAGACACAGACGGCTGGGATAAATATAAGCTCCGTGCGACGCAGCGCAGGCAGGCCAGGCATCACACAAGCTGTCTGCTGCCTGGCTCTGGGAAAGCTGTTCTCAATGACACTAAATTTAGGCCCTGACAATATTCATCAAGACATATGTGTTTCCCCTTTTTAAAAGTCTCTGAGAAGTTAATGGGATTAATGAGACATTTACATTAGCGAGAAACATGCATAGAAAGGAAAAAATAATAGATTTTATGATATTTGATGGATGGATCATCATTTTTGTAAAAAACATTTTTGGAATACTTGTAACTAATGACTGCAAGATACACTAGTAAATTCTGATCATTATAGGATGTCTCTCTAAGCAACCTGGTCTCAGAGAATTTCATATTTTTTCAGACGTAAATAAGAGACACTTCATATAGTATGCTATGTTACCTTTCAAACATTTCGTATGTATTAATTTGTGGAGGTCCATCACCCATTTCGTATGATATGTTACTAATTGCAGTTCATAATATATGTTATGAATTTGCAAAACGTGAAATATGTTATGAATTCTAGCTAGTTGGCTAAAGTTAGCTAGCTCAATAACATTAGCTAGGCTAGGGGTTAGGGTTAAGGTTAGGGTTAAGTTGAGGAGTTAGGTTTAAGGATGCAGATTAGGGTTAGGGGAAGGGTTAGCTAAAAGGGTTACGTTTATGGTTAGGGGAAGGGTTAGCTAAAAGGGTTACGTTTATGGTTAGGGAAGGGTTAGCTAAAAGGGTTAAGTTTATGGTTAGGGAAGGGTTAGCTAAAAGGGTTACGTTTATGGTTAGGGAAGAGTTAGCTAAAAGGGTTACGTTTATGGTTAGGGAAGGGTTAGCTAAAAGGGTTATGTTTATGGTTAGGGAAGGGTTAGCTAAAAGGGTTACGTTTATGGTTAGGGAAGGGTTAGCTAAAAGGGTTAAGTTTATGGTTAGGGAAGGGTTAGCTAAAAGGGTTACGTTTATGGTTAGGGAAGGGTTAGCTAAAAGGGTTACGTTTATGGTTAGGTAAGGGTTAGCTAAATGGGTTACGTTTATGGTTAGGGAAGGGTTAGCTAAAAGGGTTATGTTTATGGTTAGGGAAGGGTTAGCTAAAAGGGTTACGTTTATGGTTAGGGAAGGGTTAGCTAAAAGGGTTATGTTTATGGTTAGGGAAGGGTTAGCTAAAAGGGTTACGTTTATGGTTAGGGAAGGGTTAGCTAAAAGGGTTACGTTTATGGTTAGGGGAAGGGTTAGCTAAAAGGGTTACGTTTATGGTTAGGGAAGGGTTAGCTAAAAGGGTTACGTTTATGGTTAAGGAAGGGTTAGCTAAAAGGGTTAAGTTTATGGTTAGGGAAGGGTTAGCTAAAAGGGTTAAGTTTATGGTTAGGGAAGGGTTAGCTAAAAGGGTTATGTTTATGGTTAGGGAAGGGTTAGCTAAAAGGGTTACGTTTATGGTTAGGGAAGGGTTAGCTAAAAGGGTTATGTTTATGGTTAGGGAAGGGAAGGGTTAGCTAAAAGGGTTATGTTTATGGTTAGGGAAGAGTTAGCTAAAAGCGTTATGTTTATGGTTAGGGAAGGGTTAGCTAAAAGGGTTATGTTTATGGTTAGGGAAGGGTTAGCTAAAAGGGTTACGTTTATGGTTAGGGAAGAGTTAGCTAAAAGGGTTATGTTTATGGTTAGGGAAGAGTTAGCTAAAAGGGTTAAGTTTATGGTTGGGGAAGAGTTAGCTAAAAGGGTTATGTTTATGGTTAGGGAAGGGTTAGCTAACATGCTAAGTAGTTGCAAAGCAGCTGTAAAAGAGTAAGTAGTTGAAAAGTTCCTATTTAGATAAAATGCTAGGGTTAGATGTCCGCGATGACATTCGAACTCGCAACCGTTATACACCCACCCATCCACCCCCACCAACCATCCTCCTTTCGTTTTTGCCTTAAGTAATCATCTGTCTTATGTACCCTTCCCAAACATAACATATCATACTAAATGGAGTGTCTCGACTTTATGTACAGAATGATATGAAATGCTCTGAGACCAAGTTCCTCTATGTACAGTCATCACCAGTCCTGTGAAAGAGCTGTAAAGGTCCTTCCCTCTCACTGTCTAACCCTCTCTCAAGGAATCAGAAAAACAATGATGATCAGCTCAGCTCCTCAGGTCTCCAGGGCCTCACTGTCTGCTGCTACTGACCATCCTGAATTGCCTCCCAGAAAATGCCTGTACAGATCATACTGGAGGCCTGTTGGCTGGCACAATACGCTGTTAGCTTTGAGTTGACACAATTTCGACACTTTATATATTTTTATTTAACTAGGCAAGTCCGTTAAGAACAAATTCTTATTTACAATGGTGGCCTCGGAACAGTGGGTCAACTGCCTTGTTCAGGGGCAGGACGACAGATTTTTACCTTGTCAGCTTGAGGATTTGATATAGCAACCTTTCGGTTACTTGCCCAACGCTCTAGCCACTAGGCTACCTGCCGCCCAATATGTAGGAATAAATTGAATGACTGTTGAAATTTAAAATAATTGAAAATTTTAAATGAGTTTATAATGTTTTCAATGGAATGCATAGACAGTTGAATTACACCTCTAACTACAACCATGTCTTTAGGTTAATTCATTGTTCATTGTTAAAGCCTAGCATGCATTAGCCCCATCACATAATCTTCCACTTCAAACCCTTATGACAATGAATACTCTCTCAGCCTTGAAATCAAAACATGAACACGTATGGTAAATAATTTCATGTGAACAACAGAGAGGCAGTGCTGCTGGCACTGTACAATTACCCCAATGTACCCAGAGTGATAGCTTGTAATCCACAAGCAGCACAGATCCCTACAGGCACTTAAAGACTTTGACCCTTTGCACTCCCCTGCAATGTGGTTAATGCAGATTACAATGGTCTGACTACTGAGAGCTCTGACACAGCTGTTCCTTTGCTCTGTTCATCTGTGTGTGTGTGTGTGTGCGCGTGTGCGTGTGTGTGTGTGTGTGTGTGTGTGTGTGTGTGTGTGTGTGTGTGTGTGTGTGTGTGTGTGTGTGTGTGTGTGTGTGTGTGTGTGTGTGTGTGTGTGTGTGTGTGTGTGTGTGTGTGTGTGTGTGTGTGTGTGTGTGTGTGTGTGTGTGTGTGTGTGTGTGTGTGTGGGGCTGTAATTAAAAGAGAGGGTGGCATAGCTTTACGCAAAGTCAATAAAAATTGGAAGGAAACTTTGTTAAAAAATCTAAACAATAATTCAGAAACACACGTTCTACTGGACCTGGGAGTTGTCCTCTGAGGGGCATTGGGGAGGTGGTGGAGGAGGTGGAGGTTAGGATGATGGCCGCTGAGAGGAATCAAACAGACAGTTCACTTACTTATTTCATCAGGCTAGTGCTTAACACCTCTATACATCCTGTCTGTCTGTATCTGCACGTCCCAGGACAGCCTGCATTGGCTTAGTCAAGGATTTATTGCAGCTTTTTAATGTTTAAGAATATATAACATCTAACATTACAGTAACACAATTTAAATTAGCGTTGCACAAGAATAAGCACTTTGCCGTTAGAATAGGGTACTATAACACTTTTTTTTTGTGGACATTGGCCTTATGTTCTGGGTTTAAAGCAAGGGGGATTTATTATACTGTGTTGTCAGTGCATTGCTCAGTGTATTGAATATATTCTTTCAACTAATTGACTAGTATGGTGAGCCCCACTGAATTAGGCAAATGGGCACAGGATGTGAAGCTGGACTTGATTTATTACTTTGAATGCAACTTGAATCAATGGTTCAGTCCCACCAAAAGCATTGCATTTCCCAGCTGAAATCATTGTTATGCTTAAGAAAAGAGAGATTATGCGGGTCTTGATGAGTTTCACTGAGTTGAATGTGTTTTCATCGCCATTCAGGGGCGAAATCATATTTAATGGCTGACACTCAGTTCATGGCAGGTCCTCCTTTTTCTGCGTGGCAGGTCTCCTCTGTCACCGGGCAGGCTTTTGAGAGGGAGGGCCACAAGATAGGGCCTAACATTCATGAAAAGGGGAGTACAAATTCTGTGGCATGAGAAATGAGAGAAAGGGAGAGCAGTTCATTTGCACACAGCACAACACTGCAGTTGGGCTGAGACTCTCAGACTCTGGGCTCTGTCTGGGCTATAGGTCTCTGTCTGGGCCATAGGACTCTGTCTGGGCTATAGGTCTCTGTCTGGGCTATAGGCCTCTGTCTGGGCTATAGGCCTCTGTCTGGGCTATAGGACTCTGTCTGGGCTATAGGGCTCTGTCTGGGCTATAGGCCTCTGTCTAGGCTATAGGCCTCTGTCTGGGCTATAGGGCTCTGTCTGGGCAATAGGGTTCTGTCTGGGCTATAGGCCTCTGTCTGGGCTATAGGGCTCTGTCTGGGCTATAGGACTCTGTCTGGGCTATAGGACTCTGTCTGGGCAATAGGACTCTGTCTGTGCTATAGGCCTCTGTCTGTGCTATAGGCCTCTGTCTGGGCTATAGGACTCTGTCTGGGCTACAGGCCTCTGTCTGGGCTATAGGACTCTGTCTGGGTTATAGGACTCTGTCTGGGCTATAGGACTCTGTCTTGGCTATAGGACTCTGTCTGGGCTATAGGCCTCTGTCTGGGCTATAGAACTCTGTCTGGGCTATTTTTTACTTCCGGTGCCGACAGAGATGGCCGCCTCGCTTCGCGTTCCTAGGAAACTATGCAGTTTTTTGTTTTTGTACGTGTTATTTCTTACATTAGTACCCCAGGTCATCTTAGGTTTCATTACATACAGTCGAGAAGAACTACTGTATATAAGATCAGCGTCAACTCACCATCAGTACGACCAAGAATATGTTTTTCGCGACGTGGATCCTGTGTTCTGCCTTACAAACAGGACAACGGAATGGATCGCATGCAGCGACCCAAAAAAACGATACGAAAAAAGAGGGAAACGTGGCGGTCTTCTGGTCAGACTACGGAGACGGGCACATCGTGCCCCACTTCCTAGCATTCTTCTTGCCAATGTCCAGTCTCTTGACAACAAGGTTGATGAAATCCGAGCAAGGGTAGCATTCCAGAGGGACATCAGAGACTGTAACGTTCTGCGCTTCACGGAAACATGGCTCACTGGAGAGACGCTCTCGGATGCGGTGCAGCCAGCAGGTTTCTCCACACATCGCGCCGACAGAAACAAACACCTTTCTGGTAAGAAGAGGGGTGGGGGTGTATACCTTATGGCTAACGAGGCATGGTGCGATGAAAGAAACATACAGGAACTCAAATCCTTCTGTTCACCTGATTTAGAATTCCTCACAATCAAATGTAGACCGCATTATCTACCAAGAGAATTCTCTTCGATTATAATCACAGCCGTATATATCCCCCCCCCCAAGCAGACACATCGATGGCTCTGAACGAACTTTATTTAACTCTTTGCAAACTGGAAACCATTTATCCGGAGGCTGCATTCATTGTTGTTGGGGATTTTAACAAGGCTAATCTGAAAACAAGACTCCCTAAATTTTATCAGCATATCGATTGCGCAACCAGGGGCGGAAAAACCTTGGATCACTGTAACTCTAACTTCCGCAACGCATATAAGGCCCTGCCCCGCCCCCCTTTCGGAAAAGCTGACCACGACTCCATTTTGCTGATACCTGCCTACAGACAAAAGCTAAAAAAAGAAGCTCCCACGCTGAGGTCTGTCCAACGCTGGTCCGACCAAGCTGACTCCACACTCCAAGACTGCTTCCATCACGTGGACTGGGACATGTTTCGTATTGCGTCAAATAACAACATTGACGAATACGCTGATTCGGTGAGCGAGTTCATTAGAACGTGCATTGAAGATGTTGTTCCCATAACAACGATTAAAACATTCCCTAACCAGAAACCTTGGATTGATGGCAGCATTCGCGTGAAACTGAAAGCGCGAACCACTGCTTTCAATCAGGGCAAGGTGTCTGGTAACATGACTGAATACAAACAATGCAGCTATTCCCTCCGTATGGCTATCAAACAAGCTAAGCGTCAGTACAGAGACAAAGTAGAATCCCAATTCAACGGCTCAGACACAAGAGGCATGTGGCAGGGTCTACAGTCAATCACGGACTACAGGAAGAAATCCAGCTCAGTCACGGACCAGGATGTCTTGCTCCCAGGCAGACTAAATAATTTTTTGCCCGCTTTGAGGACAATACAGTGCCACTGACACTGCCTGCAACGAAAATAGGGGTCTCTCCTTCACTGCAGCCGAGGTGAGTAAAACATTTAAACGTGTTAACCCTCGCAAGGCTGCAGGCCCAGACGGCATCCCCAGCCGCGCCCTCAGAGCATGCGCAGACCAGCTGGCTGGTGTGTTTACGGACATATTCAATCAATCCCTATACCAGTCTGCTGTTCCCACATGCTTCAAGAGGGCCACCATTGTTCCTGTTCCCAAGAAAGCTAAGGTAACTGAGCTAAACGACTACCGCCCCGTAGCACTCACTTCCGTCATCATGAAGTGCTTTGAGAGACTTGTCAAGGACCATATCACCTCCACCCTACCTGACACCCTAGACCCACTCCAATTTGCTTACCGCTCAAATAGGTCCACAGACGACGCAATCTCAACCACACTGCACACTGCCCTAACCCATCTGGACAAGAGGAATACCTATGTGAGAATGCTGTTCATCGACTACAGCTCGGCATTCAACATCATAGTACCCTCCAAGCTCGTCATCAAGCTCGAGACCCTGGGTCTCGACCCCGCCCTGTGCAACTGGGTACTGGACTTCCTGACGGGCCGCCCCCAGGTGGTGAGGGTAGGTAACAACATCTCCTCCCCGCTGATCCTCAACACTGGGGCCCCACAAGGGTGCGTTCTGAGCCCTCTCCTGTACTCCCTGTTCACCCACGACTGCGTGGCCACGCACGCCTCCAACTCAATCATCAAGTTTGCGGATGACACAACAGTGGTAGGCTTGATTACCAACAACGACGAGACGGCCTACGAGGAGGAGGTGAGGGCCCTCGGAGTGTGGTGTCAGGAAAATAACCTCAAACTCAACGTCAACAAAACTAAGGAGATGATTGTGGACTTCAGGAAACAGCAGAGGGAACACCCCCCTATCCACATCGATGGAACAGTAGTGGAGAGAGTAGCAAGTTTTAAGTTCCTCGGCATACACATCACAGACAAACTGAATTGGTCCACTCACACAGACAGCATCGTGAAGAAGGCGCAGCAGCGCCTCTTCAACCTCAGGAGGCTGAAAAAATTTGGCTTGTCACCAAAAGCACTCACAAACTTCTACAGATGCACAATCGAGAGCATCCTGGCGGGCTGTATCACCGCCTGGTACGGCAACTGAAACGCCCTCAACCGTAAGGCTCTCCAGAGGGTAGTGAGGTCTGCACAACGCATCACCGGGGGCAAACTACCTGCCCTCCAGGACACCTACACCACCCGATGTTACAGGAAGGCCATAAAGATCATCAAGGACATCAACCACCCGAGCCACTGCCTGTTCACCCCGCTATCATCCAGAAGGCGAGGTCAGTACAGGTGCATCAAAGCTGGGACCGAGAGACTGAAAAACAGCTTCTATCTCAAGGCCATCAGACTGTTAAACAGCCACCACTAACATTGAGTGGCTGCTGCCAACACACTGACACTGACTCAACTCCAGCCACTTTAATAATGGGAATTGATGGGAAATGATGTAAATATATCACTAGCCACTTTAAACAATGCATACGTATATACTGTACTCTATATCATCAACTGCATCCTTATGTAATACATGTATCACTAGCCACTTTAACTATGCCACTTTGTTTACATACTCATCTCATATTTATATACTGTACTCGATACCATCTACTGTATCTTGCCTATGCTGCTCTGTACCATCACTCATTCATATATCCTTATGTACATATTCTTTATCCCCTTACACTGTGTATAAGACAGTAGTTTAGGAATTGTTAGTTAGATTACTTGTTGGTTATTACTGCATTGTCGGAACTAGAAGCACACGCATTTCGCTACACTCGCATTAACATCTGCTAACCATGTGTATGTGACAAATAAATTTGATTTGATTTGAATTTGGCTGGTCTATAGGCCTCTGTCTGCTGACCTGTAACTGGCTGGGAACATTGTTTATGTTACAGAAGAAGACCACTCATTTCATTTCAAGCCACAATGGAGTAGTTGCCTTGGCGTCTAGGTGATAAATGCTGCAAATCTGTAATAAATTAACATGGGGCTTCCCCTCTTTTTTTTTCTCCCTCTCCCATCGAAGCTGTCGTTTGTTCCAGTGTCCCAAACTAAACACACAGTTACATTTTCACAACTGAAACTGCATTCATTTGTAAATCACCCCCTCGCTTTTAATTTCCAGACTCTGAATTACCTTCTAGGACTAATTCAGAAAGCAGAGGAACAAACATTTGGCTTCAGTTCTAAGAGCTGCCCCAAATTCAACTTTCTGACATTTTAGTTTGGATTTCTTTGGCCCAGTGCACACATCCGCTAATGTGGACCAAGTAGATCCATCTCTGTGAATTTAAGAGCTGCCACGCCTTGGTCTTAGTATTTTGTGTTTTAGTTAATTAGTTGGTCAGGCCAGGGTGTGACATGGGTTTATTGTTTGTTGTATTCTTAGTGGGGTTTTTTAGTTATTGGGATTGTAGCTGATTAGGGGTGTGTGTTGCATAGGTTTGGCTGCCTGAGGCGGTTCTCAATCAGAGTCAGGTGATTCTCGTTGTCTCTGATTGGGAACCGTATTTAGGTAGCCTGGGTTTCACTTTGTATTTCGTGGGTGATTGTTCCTGTCTCTGTGTAGTGTTTCACGTTCCGTTTTGTTGTTTTGTATTTATTAGTTATTTCATGTATAGTTCCGTTGTTTGTTTCACTAATAAACATGAGTAACCAACACACTGCATTTCGGTCCGACTTTCTTGCGACAAACGAAGAACGTCGTTACAAGAGCACTTTACCAACATTATTCTATAAAGCCAAACAATGTTGAGAGAACTGAGCACCGAACCAGAATAGAATAAACCCAGTGTCCTAAAATCTGCCGAAGCATTAGGGCTGAGTGATTTGTTTTCTCATGCACCGTCATACCATTGTGTACCTTAGACTGACAAATTAAGTTTTTTAAATGACAAGGAAAAGTATCTTCATATCAGTAAGCCATACTTTGATGGATTGTTTGCCTCTTATAAATGACTGAATATGACCATTTCCATGTTATTGTTTATTTCATCTTTAGAATATCTTATTGTTACCAGGTTATTTTCCTGCACGAATAGCATAATTGACCACCATTATTTCACCCATAAAGCAATATGTGATGCATTAAGTGCATTATCTCAGCATGGTCAGTTATGAGATGAGCAGCTATTGGTTGATGAGAGCCCATCCCTGCTCTTTACGCTTTAATAAGCACCATCTCCATATTGATTATTCCCTGCTAATATGGAATACACCAAATCAATACCAAGCTCTTTTCTCATTTCAGCACAAATCCAATTATTTTCACACTTCAAAATCTAAGAAATACATTAAAAAAAATCTGCATAGGATAATCATTTTCCTCAATGTAAATATATATAGCCTACTAACTTATATCAATATCTATATGGTCTGATTTCAAATACAAAGACACATAATGCATACCTAAAGTGAAAATGTTATCTACAATTCTGCTTGTCTTATTTGGTAAATTAAATGAGTCTAAGTGTGACCCACATAAAGCATTGAGTTTTAAAAAATCCCTGCATTGCATTCCTCTTGAGTTTCATAGGATCCTCTAAGTCCTTCTAATCACCTGGTTACACATAAGGCTATTTGGTTTTTCAAATCATCTCTAGTGAGGGAGGGAGGGAGGGAGGGAGGGAGGGAGGGAGGGAGGGAGGGAGGGAGGGAGGGAGGGAGGGAGGGAGGGAGGGAGGGAGGGAGGGAGGGAGGGAGGGAGGGAGGGAGGGAGGGAGGGAGAAGGAGGGAGAGCGAGAGAAAAAGAAGAGAGAGTGTGAGAGAAGAGCGAGAGTACACAGAGCGAGAGAGAGAGAGAGAGAGAGAGAGCGAGAGAGAGAGAGAGAGAGAGAGAGAATGGGAGAAAGAAGTACGAGCATGAGAGAGAGGGAGGGAGATAGAGCGAACAAGTGCGAGAGAAGGGGAGGAAGAGGAAGAGGAGAGAGAGCAAGCCATCATTACTCTGTAATAAAGCATCCATATGGTGTAACTGTTGAGCTGGTGTAAATCCCCTCAGCTTAACTGCAGCGTACCCTGGTAAGGAAGGTCAGGAGTAAATGCGGCTGACTTAAGCATGTGTTTCCTTTTCTCTCCTTTTGTTACTGGCTGGCTGGTGTGTCAGACAGCAGCTGAGAGGTTTGCCATGGGTAGTAGTCAGTATAATGTACAGGTGAACACTGCTCCCTACACCATAGAACCTACACCGTGCAAACTGCACTCCTGACCTGCAATCCCTCACACCTCCACTGTAGCCTGTCAGATCTGGCCGCATGTCACCACTCACAAAGGTACATATGCAAGAGAGTGCATTTTCTGTTAAGTCATGCACTAACCACTATTAGTCCCTTTTGTTACACAGCCATGGCTCCGTGATTTGTCAATAATCCTGTACTCAGTGTGTCTACGCCCATGTACGGCACATTACCCCCCGGTGTGCAGTCTTAATGATAATGCCATCTCTTAGTCTCTAGACTGGTCAATGTCAGATCAGGGTACAAGACAGTGCAGTACATGCCAAGGGGAAGCTTTATCAGTTCCCTACACTCTTAGAACCTCTTGGACCCTTAGAACAAGAAAAAAGGATAAGAAAGACAGATGAAAAGAGCAAAAAGAAGAGCAAAACAGAACATTGTACTTTCTCCTCCCTGAGGAGTTTGAAGTGAATCTACTTTCAAAGTAGACAAGACAGTAGTCATCCAGGTCGTGAAGCCTCCTGCTCTTAATTACACAGAGAGCAGGTATAATTACACAACCTAGAGGAAAAACCAAATCCAGCCATTGTAAATGTAGATGGCTGCCTCCCCTCCACTCCCTATGATGATGCCTAGTTTTCCAGCATTGAGAAGTGCAAATAATCCCATCAAAGAGAACAATGCCTCCACACCTGCCTCCTACAAGCACCTCTGTCCCAATTACACACAGCTAAACATGCCGTCTGATGAAGCTCTCTCTGTCCTTTCCTTTCTGCATTTACAGTCGGAGCACAGTAGTTCAAATGACTGGGAATACAAGGTTCTAGAACCTTTCTCTCTCTTATTGAGGAGTGGGAGTTAGAGGTGTTAAAACTCAGGACATGATTGCGTTAATATTTTACAGAGACAAATGCAGTACAATATGGCAGGTTACATCTCGCTGATCTGGGGCTTTTACAATAAAGTTTTGTTTTTTATTTATAACGTGACTCGGTAGATCATTTTCTGCTCTCAATTTCATATTTTATTTGAAACTAAGACAAACTTTAAGTGCCTGTTTTTATATCTGTCATCATAAGTGTATGTTTCATATCAGTCATAAGATGGTTAATTTGCATACTAGGGAGCAGTGTTTGTGTTAATAGTTTGACCCTGGGGGTGAAGGGTTAAGCTCTCTTCCAGTTGAGTTGTCTGCACAGCAGGCCCTTTGTGTCTGCGGAGGCAGTCAGAGATGGAGCAGGGACACGGTGTGTGTGTGTGTGTGTGTGTGTGTGTGTGTGTGTGTGTGTGTGTGTGTGTGTGTGTGTGTGTGTGTGTGTGTGTGTGTGTGTGTGTGTGTGTGTGTGTGTGTGTGTGTGTGTGTGTGTGTGTGTGTGTGTGTGTGTGTGTGTGTGTGTGTGTGTGTGTGTGTGGTGGGAGGGGTGACACAGGCTAAATGTGCCAGTTCGCCTGGTCAAGTGTTCGTCAGATCTCCCCCACGACACTAAACACAGTGATCTCACCCCCTGCCTAGCCTGTAGAGCATGCGCACACAGACACACACACACATGCATTGCAAACACACTGCTGATCACATGTGCACACGCATTCACAATTACATACACTTTTTCTGCCTTAACAAAAACATAAACAAAAAAACTGTTGACCCTGTTGCCTATTGATAAACCAAATTGATGTACTAAAGGTACTAAAGGTAAATAAAAGTTACATGAAAAGTCATGGACATATATAAACATAATCATAAACATATAGACATGATCATAAACATATAATCATAAACATATAGACATGATCATAAACATAAAATCATTATCAAAAACATAAAAACATAGTCATAAACATATTTGTATTTGTTTACTTGACCTTTATTTAGCTAGGCAAGACAGTTTAGAACAAACTCTTATTTACAATGACCGCCTACCGGGAAACAGTGGGTTAACTGCCTTGTTCAGGGACAGAACATCAGATTTTTACCTTGTCAGCTCGGGTATTCGATCCAGCAGCCTTTCGGTTACTGGCCCAACGCTCTAACCACGAGGCTACCAATAGAGATATTGTCATTATATAAATATACACAATTTTTCATAAACATATAGACATTGTCATAAACCTAGATAATTGTTCATAAACATAAAAAACATTGTCATCAACAGATAGATATTGTCATAAACATATAGACATTGTCATAAACATGAAAAACATTGTCATCAACATATAGACATTGTCATAAACATATAGACATTGTCATAAACATAGATAATTGTTCATGAACATAAAAAAAAACATTTTCATCAACAGATAGACATTGTCATAAACATAAAAAACATTGTCATCAACATATAGACATTGTCATCAACATATAGACATTGTCATCAACATATAGACATTGTCATAAAGAGATAGACATTGTCATCAACAGATAGAAATTGTCATAAACATATAGACATTGTCATAAACATAGATAATTGTTCATGAACATAAAAAAACATTTTCATCAACAGATAGACATTGTCATAAACATAAAAAACATTGTCATCAACATATAGACATTGTCATCAACATATAGACATTGTCATCAACATATAGACATTGTCATCAACATATAGACATTGTCATAAACATATAGACATTGTCATCAACAGATAGAAATTGTCATAAACAGATAGACATTGTCATAAACATATAGAGACATTGTCATAAACATATAGACATTGTCATAAACATATAGACATTGTCATAAACAGATAGACATTGTCAGAAACATATAGACATTGTCATAAACATAGAGACATTGTCATAAACATATAGACATTGTCATAAACATATAGAGATTGTCATAAACATAGATAATTGTTCATAAACATAAAAAACATTGTCATCAACAGATAGACATTGTCATCAACAGATAGAAATTGTCATGAACATATAGAGACATTGTCATAAACATCTTGAAACATTGTCATAAACATATAGACATTGTCATAAACATGTAGACATTGTCATAAACATATAGACATTGTCATAAACATATAGAGACATTGTCATAAACATATAAACATTGTCATAAACATATAAACATTGTCATAAACAGATAGACATTGTCATAAACATATAGAGACATTGTCATAAACATATAAACATTGTCATAAACATATAAACATTGTCATAAACAGATAGACATTGTCATAAACATATAGAGACATTGTCATAAACATATAGACATTGTCATCAACATATAGACATTGTCATAAACATATAGACATTGTCATGAACAGATAGACATTGTCATAAACATATAGACATTGTCATAAACATAGAAACATTGTCATAAACATATAGACATTGTCATAAACATATAGAGACATTGTCATAAACATATAGAGATTCTCAAAAACATAGATCATTGTTCATAAACATAAAAAACATTGTCATCAACAGATAGACATTGTCATAAACATATAGACATTGTCATCAACAGATAGACATTGTCATAAACATATAGACATTGTCATGAACATATAGAGACATTGTCATAAACATCTTGAAACATTGTTATAAACATATAGACATTGTCATAAACATATAGACATTGTCATGAACATATAGACATTGTCATAAATATATAGAGACAGAGTCATAAACATAGAGACATTGTCATAAATACATAGAGACATTGCCATAAACATATAGACATTGTCATAAACATATAGAGACATTGTCATAAACATATAGAGATTGCATGAAACATATAGACATTGTCATAAACATAGAAAACGTAGTTATAAACATCTTGAAACATTGTCATAAACATATAGACATTGTCATAAACGTATAGATATTGTGATTAACATATAGACATTTTCATAAACATGTAGACATTGTCATCAACATATAGAGACATTGTCATAAACATAGAAAACATTATTGTAACATATAGACATTTTCATAAACATCTAGAAACTTTGTCAGAAACATGTAGACATTGTCATAAACATATAGACATGTTCATAAACATATAGAAATATTATCATAAACATATAGACATTGTCGTAAACATGAAGAAACATTATCATAAACATAATGAATTTTTCATAAACATATACACATTGTCATAAACATGTAGACATTCTCATCAACATATAGAGACATTGTCATAAACATAGATAACATTGTTATAAACCTCTTATAAACCTATTAACATATAGGCATTATCATAAACATACAGACATTGTCATAAACATGAAGAAACATTATTGTAAACATATATACATTATCATAAACATCTAGAAACATTGTCATAAACATATAGACATTTTCATAAACATATAGAAATATTATCATAGACATATAGACATTGTCATAAACATGTAGACATTGTCATCAACATATAGAGACATTGTCATAAACATAGAAAACATTGTTATAAACATCTAGAAACATTGTCATAAACATATAGACATTGTCATAAACATATAGATATTTTCATAAACATATAGACATGATCATAAACATATAGACATTGTCATAAACATGAAGAAACATTATCGTAAACATATAGACATTATCATAAACATATATACATGATCATAAACATATAGACATTGTCGTAAACATGAAGTAACATTATCAAAAACATATGTAAATTATCATAAACATATAGACATTGTCATAAACATGAAGAAACATTATCATAAACATATAGACATTGTCGTAAACATGAAGAAACATTATCGTAAACATATTGAATTTTTCATAAACATATACACATTGTCATAAACATGTAGACATTGTCATCAACATATAGAGACATTGTCATTAACATAGAAAACATTGTTATAAACATCTAGAAACATTGTCATACACATATAGACATAGTCATAAACGTATAGACATTATGATTAACATATGGGCATTATCATAAACATACAGACATTGTCATAAACATGAAGAAACATTATTGTAAACATATAGACATTATCATAAACATCTAGAAACATTGTCATAAACATGTAGACATTGTCATAAACATATAGACATTTTCATAAACATATAGAAATATTATCATAGACATATAGACATTGTTATAAACATGTAGACATTGTCATCAAAATATAGAGACATTGTCATAAACATAGAAAACATTGTTATAAACATCTAGAAACATTGTCATAAACATATAGACATTGTCATAAACATATAGATATTTTCATAAACATGAAGAAACATTATCGTAAACATATAGACATTATCGTAAACATATAGACATGATCATAAACATATAGACATTGTCGTAAACATGAAGAAACATTATCAAAAACATATGTAAATTATCATAAACATATAGACATTGTCATAAACATGAAGAAACTTTATCATAAACATATAGACATTGTCATAAAAATGAATAAACATTACCATAAACATATAGACATTGTCGTAAACATGAAGAAACATTATCATAAACATATTGAATTTTTCATAAACATATACACATTGTCATAAACATATTGCATTTTTCATAAACATATACGCATATAGACATTGTCATAAACACAGAGACATTTTCATAAACTTTTAGACATTGTCATAAACACAGAGACATTTTCATAAACTTATAGACATTGTCATAAACACAGAGACATTTTCATAAACTTATAGACATTGTCATAAATATATAGAGACATTGTCATAAACATAGAGACATTCTCATAAATATATAGAGACATCGTCATAAACATATAGACATTGTCATAAACATATAGAGACATTGTCATAAACATATAGATATTGTCATAAACATATAGACATTGTCATAAACATAGAGACATTGTCATAAACATATAGACATTGTCATAAATATATAGAGACATTGTCATAAACATAGAGACATTGTCATAAATACATAGAGACATTGTCATAAACATATAGACATTGTCATAAACATATAGAGACATTGTCATAAACATATAGAGATTGCATGAAACATATAGACATTGTCATAAACATAGAAAACGTAGTTATAATCATCTTTAAACATTGTCATAAACATATAGACATTGTCATAAACGTATAGATATTGTGATTAACATATAGACATTTTCATAAACATGTAGACATTGTCATCAACATATAGAGACATTATCATAAACATAGAAAACACTATTGTAAACATATAGACATTTTCATAAACATCTAGAAACTTTGTCAGAAACATGTAGACATTGTCATAAACATTTAGACATGTTAATAAACATATAGAAATATTATAATAAACATATAGACATTGTCATAGACATGTAGACATTGTCATCAACATATAGAGACATTGTCATAAACAGATAGACATTGTCATAAACATAGAGACATTGTCATAAACATATAGAGACATTGTCATAAACATAGAGACATTGTCATAAACATATAGAGACATTGTCATAAACATAGAGACATTATCATAAAATAGACATTGTCATAAATATATAGACATTGTCATAAACATATAGACATTGTCATAAATATATAGAGACATTATCATAAACATATAGACATGATCATAAACATATAGACATTGTCGTAAACATGAAGAAACATTATCAAAAACATATGTAAATTAACATAAACATATAGACATTGTCATAAACATGAAGAAACATTATCATAAACATATTGAATTTTTCATAAACATATACACATTGTCATAAACACATAGACATTTTCATAAACTTATAGACATTGTCATAAACACAGAGACATTTTCATAAACTTATAGACATTGTCATAAATATATAGAGACATTGTCATAAACATAGAGACATTCTCATAAATATATAGAGACATCGTCATAAACATATAGACATTGTCATAAACATATAGAGACATTGTCATAAACATATAGACATTGTCATAAACATATAGACATTGTCATAAACATAGAGACATTGTCATAAACATATAGACATTGTCATAAATATATAGAGACATTGTCATAAACATAGAGACATTGTCATAAATACATAGAGACATTGTCATAAACATATAGACATTGTCATAAACATATAGAGACATTGTCATAAACATATAGAGATTGCATGAAACATATAGACACTGTCATAAACATAGAAAACGTAGTTATAATCATCTTTAAACATTGTCATAAACATATAGACATTGTCATAAACGTATAGATATTGTGATTAACATATAGACATTTTCATAAACATGTAGACATTGTCATCAACATACAGAGACATTATCATAAACATAGAAAACACTATTGTAAACATATAGACATTTTCATAAACATCTAGAAACTTTGTCAGAAACATGTAGACATTGTCATAAACATTTAGACATGTTCATAAACATATAGAAATATTATCATAAACATATAGACATTGTCATAGACATGTAGACATTGTCATCAACATATAGAGACATTGTCATAAACATATAGACATTGTCATAAACATAGAGACATTGTCATAAACATATAGAGACATTGTCATAAACATAGAGACATTGTCATAAACATATAGAGACATTGTCATAAACATAGAGACATTATCATAAAATAGACATTGTCATAAATATATAGACATTGTCATGAACATATAGACATTGTCACAAATATATAGAGACATTGTCATAAACATATAGACATTGTCATAAACATATAGACATTGTCATAAACATGAAGAAACATTATCGTAAACATATAGACATTATCATAAACATATAGACATGATCATAAACATATAGACATGATCATAAACATATAGACATTGTCGTAAACATGAAGAAACATGATCAAAAACATATGTAAATTATCATAAACATATAGACATTGTCATAAACATGAAGAAACATTATCATAAACGTATAGACATTGTCATAAACATGAAGAAACATTATCATAAACATATAGACATTCTCATAAACATGAAGAAACATTATCATAAACGTATAGACATTGTCATAAACATATAGAAACATTGTCATAAACATATAGACATTGTCATAAACACAGAGACATTTTCATAAACTTATAGACATTGTCATAAACACAGAGACATTTTCATAAACTTATAGACATTGTCATAAACACAGAGACATTTTCATAAACTTATAGACATTGTCATAAACACATTTTCATAAATGTATAGACAGCGTCATGAACATGTAAGGTAAAAAAAGAAGACAGATGATGAAAACACACTGACCAAAACTCACGTAAACGACTTCTAAAAAACACATATTTTACTTTATACTGGCCAACACACTGAACACACTGGATAGAAGTCCCTGACTCTGTTGTTTGACACTAAACCTGTCTAACCTCCAGTCAACACTAACATAACTCTCCTTTATAAAATTGCTACCCATTGCCTCCCTCCATCCCTCGTCCCTCTGCAACATGTCTGAGTGCAATTCCCTCCTCCCAGACCTCCAGACCACATCACTGGGACAGAAGCTTTATGTTGAGCTGGAGGAGAAAGGACTACACTGGGTTCCAGGGCGGACAATGTCCCCCATACCGCTGTGTTGCTGGGAATGTGTGTAGAGTGTCTAAAGGGAAGACCATGCAGCGTGGGCTGGGGAAGGGGATGCACACTCATTGCACTGCTGATCACAACAACACCAGAGTGGAGCAAGACTAACTCTGTCCTCTGTTGTCCCTGAATGTCCTAGTGGTTGGTCTTGTACTACTTTGATCCTTTCTCTGTAACGGGTTTCTTCTACCTCCTTCTCTGACGAAGAGGTGGAATAAGGATCGGACCAAAATGCAGCGTGGTTTGTTCGATACATCTTTAATGATGAAAAAAACACGAACAATACAAAACAACAAATGTCAAAAACCGAAACAGCCCTGACTGGTGCAACAAACACAGAGACAGGAACAATCACCCACAAACACACAGTGAAACCCAGGCTACCTAAATATGGTTCCCAATCAGAGACAACGATAATCACCTGACTCTGATTGAGAACCGCCTCAGGCAGCCATAGACCAAACTGTACACCCCACACGGAATCGCGGACGCACATCAAAACAATAGGGAGGGTCCGGGTGGGCGTCTGTCCATGGTGGCGGCTCCGGCTCGGGACGTGGAACCCACTCTATGAGTGTCTTAGTCCCCCCTCCTCGCGTCCTAGGATTGTCCACCCTCGCCGCCGACCATGGCCTAGTAGTCCTCACCCAGAACCCCACTGGACTGAGGGGCAGCTCGGGACAGAGGGGCAGCTCGGGACAGAGGGGCAGCTCGGGACAGAGGGGCAACTCGGGACAGAGGGGCAGCTCGGGACAGAGGGGAAGCTCGGGACAGAAGGGCAGCTCGGGACAGAGGGGCAGCTCGGGACAGAGGGGCAGCTCGGGACAGAGGGGCAGCTCGGGACAGAGGGGCAGCTCGGGACAGAGGAAGCCCAGCACTGAGAGGAAGCCCAGCACTGAGAGGAAGCCCAGCACTGAGAGGAAGCCCAGCAAGGCAGTTGAATCCGGCAGATCCTGGCTGGCTGGCAATTCTGGCAGATCCTGGCTGATTGGCGGATCTGGAAGAGTCTGCTTGACTATCTGATCTGGAAGAGTCTGGTTGACTAGCAGATCTGGAAGATTCTGGTTGACTGGCAGATCTGGAAGCGTCTGGCTGACTGGCAGATCTGGAAGAGTCTGGCTGACTGGCAGATCTGGAAGAGTCTGGCTGACTGGCAGATCTGGAAGAGTCTGGCTGACTGGCAGATCTGGAAGAGTCTGGTTGACTGGCAGATCTGGAAGAGTCTGGCTGACTGGAAGACCTGGAAGAGTCTGGTTGACTGGCAGATCTGGAAGCGTCTGGCTGACTGGCAGATCTGGAAGAGTCTGGCTGACTGGCAGATCTGGAAGAGTCTGGCTGACTGGCAGATCTGGAAGAGTCTGGCTGACTGGCAGATCTGGAAGAGTCTGGCTGACTGGCAGATCTGGAAGCGTCTGGCTGACTGGCAGATCTGGAAGAGTCTGGCTGACTGGCAGATCTGGAAGAGTCTGGCTGACTGGCAGATCTGGAAGAGTCTGGCTGACTGGCAGATCTGGAAGAGTCTGGCTGACTGGCGGATCCTGGCAGACTGACGGCTCTGGCTGCTCCACGCTGACTGGCAGCTCTGGCTGCTCCATGCTGACTGGCGGCTCTGGCTGCTCCATGCAGATTGACAGCTCTGGCGGCTTCTTGCAGACTGACATCTCTGGCTGCTCCATGCAGACTAACAGCTCTGGCAGCTCCTTGCAGACTGGAAGCTCCTTGCAGACTGGCAGCCCCTTGCAGACTGGCAGCTCCGTGCAGACTGGCAGCTCCATGCAGACTGGCAGCTCCATGCAGACTGGCAGCTCCATGCAGACTGGCAGCTCCATGCAGACTGGCAGCTCTGGCTGCTCCAAGCAGACTGACAGCTCTGGCTGCTCCATGCAGACTGGAAGCTCTGGCTGCTCCATGCAGACTGGCAGCTCTGGCTGCTCCATGCAGACTGGCAGCTCTGGCGGCTTCTTGCAGACTGACAGCTCTGGCTGCTCCATGCAGACTGGCGGCTCTGGCTGCTCCATGCAGATTGACAGCTCTGGCGGCTTCTTGCAGACTGACATCTCTGGCTGCTCCATGCAGACAAACAGCTCTGGCAGCTCCTTGCAGACTGGCAGCTCCTTGCAGACTGGCAGCCCCTTGCAGACTGGCAGCTCTGGCAGCTCCATGCAGACTGGCAGCTCCATGCAGACTGGCTGCTCCATGCAGACTGGCAGCTCCATGCAGACTGGCAGCTCCATGCAGACTGGCAGCTCTGGCTGCTCCAAGCAGACTGACAGCTCTGGCTGCTCCATGCAGACTGGCAGCTCTGGCTGCTCCATGCAGACTGGCAGCTCTGGCTGCTCCATGCAGACTGGCAGCTCTGGCGGCTTCTTGCAGACTGACAGCTCTGGCTGCTCCATGCAGACTAACAGCTCTGGCAGCTCCATCCAGACTGGCAGCTCCTTGCAGACTGGCAGCTCCTTGTAGACTGGCAGCTCTGGCTGCTACATGCAGACTGGCAGCTCTGGCGGCATCTTGCAGACTGACAGCTCTGGCTGCTCCATACAGACTAACAGCTCCTTGCAGACTGGCAGCTCCTTGCAGACTGGCAGCTCCTTGCAGACTGGCAGCTCAGTGCAGACTGGCAGCTCTATGCAGACTGGCAGCTCTGCCTGCTTCATGCAGACTGACAGCTCTAGCTGCTCCATGCAGACTGGCAGCTCGGGCTGCTCCATGCAGACTGGCAGCTCTGGCTGCTCCATGCAGACTGGCATCTCTGGCTGCTCCATGCAGACTGGCAGCTCTGGCTGCTCCATGCAGACTGGCAGCTCTGGCGGCTACTTGCAGACTGACAGCTCTGGCTGCTCCATGCAGACTGGCGGCTCTGGCTGCTCCATGCAGATTGACAGCTCTGGCGGCTTCTTGCAGACTGACATCTCTGGCTGCTCCATGCAGACTGACAGCTCTGGCAGCTCCTTGCAGACTGGCAGCTCCTTGCAGACTGGCAGCCCCTTGCAGACTGGCAGCTCTGGCAGCTCCATGCAGACTGGCAGCTCCATGCAGACTGGCAGCTCCATGCAGACTGGCAGCTCCATGCAGACTGGCAGCTCTGGCTGCTCCAAGCAGACTGACAGCTCTGGCTGCTCCATGCAGACTGGCATCTCTGGCTGCTCCATGCAGACTGGCAGCTCTGGCTGCTCCATGCAGACTGGCAGCTCTGGCGGCTTCTTGCAGACTGACAGCTCTGGCTGCTCCATGCAGACTAACAGCTCTGGCAGCTCCATCCAGACTGGCAGCTCCTTGCAGACTGGCAGCTCCTTGTAGACTGGCAGCTCTGGCTGCAACATGCAGACTGGCAGCTCTGGCGGCATCTTGCAGACTGACAGCTCTGGCTGCTCCATACAGACTAACAGCTCCTTGCAGACTGGCAGCTCCTTGCAGACTGGCAGCTCAGTGCAGACTGGCAGCTCTATGCAGACTGGCAGCTCTGGCTGCTCCATGCTGACTGGCGGCTCTGGCTGCTCCATGCAGATTGACAGCTCTGGCGGCTTCTTGCAGACTGACATCTCTGGCTGCTCCATGCAGACTAACAGCTCTGGCAGCTCCTTGCAGACTGGAAGCTCCTTGCAGACTGGCAGCCCCTTGCAGACTGGCAGCTCCGTGCAGACTGGCAGCTCCATGCAGACTGGCAGCTCCATGCAGACTGGCAGCTCCATGCAGACTGGCAGCTCCATGCAGACTGGCAGCTCTGGCTGCTCCAAGCAGACTGACAGCTCTGGCTGCTCCATGCAGACTGGCAGCTCTGGCTGCTCCATGCAGACTGGCAGCTCTGGCTGCTCCATGCAGACTGGCAGCTCTGGCGGCTTCTTGCAGACTGACAGCTCTGGCTGCTCCATGCAGACTGGCGGCTCTGGCTGCTCCATGCAGATTGACAGCTCTGGCGGCTTCTTGCAGACTGACATCTCTGGCTGCTCCATGCAGACTAACAGCTCTGGCAGCTCCTTGCAGACTGGCAGCTCCTTGCAGACTGGCAGCCCCTTGCAGACTGGCAGCTCTGGCAGCTCCATGCAGACTGGCAGCTCCATGCAGACTGGCAGCTCCATGCAGACTGGCAGCTCCATGCAGACTGGCAGCTCTGGCTGCTCCAAGCAGACTGACAGCTCTGGCTGCTCCATGCAGACTGGCAGCTCTGGCTGCTCCATGCAGACTGGCAGCTCTGGCTGCTCCATGCAGACTGGCAGCTCTGGCGGCTTCTTGCAGACTGACAGCTCTGGCTGCTCCATGCAGACTAACAGCTCTGGCAGCTCCATCCAGACTGGCAGCTCCTTGCAGACTGGCAGCTCCTTGTAGACTGGCAGCTCTGGCTGCTACATGCAGACTGGCAGCTCTGGCGGCATCTTGCAGACTGACAGCTCTGGCTGCTCCATACAGACTAACAGCTCCTTGCAGACTGGCAGCTCCTTGCAGACTGGCAGCTCCTTACAGACTGGCAGCTCAGTGCAGACTGGCAGCTCTATGCAGACTGGCAGCTCTGCCTGCTCCAAGCAGACTGACAGCTCTGGCTGCTCCATGCAGATTGACAGCTCTGGCTGCTTCATGCAGACTGACAGCTCTAGCTGCTCCATGCAGACTGGCAGCTCGGGCTGCTCCATGCAGACTGGCAGCTCTGGCTGCTCCATGCAGACTGGCAGCTCTGGCTGCTCCATGCAGACTGGCAGCTCTGGCTGCTCCATGCAGACTGGCAGCTCTGGCAGCTACTTGCAGACTGACAGCTCTGGCTGCTCCATGCAGACTGGCGGCTCTGGCTGCTCCATGCAGATTGACAGCTCTGGCGGCTTCTTGCAGACTGACATCTCTGGCTGCTCCATGCAGACTGACAGCTCTGGCAGCTCCTTGCAGACTGGCAGCTCCTTGCAGACTGGCAACCCCTTGCAGACTGGCAGCTCTGGCAGCTCCATGCAGACTGGCAGCTCCATGCAGACTGGCAGCTCCATGCAGACTGGCAGCTCCATGCAGACTGGCAGCTCTGGCTGCTCCAAGCAGACTGACAGCTCTGGCTGCTCCATGCAGACTTGCAGCTCTGGCTGCTCCATGCAGACTGGCAGCTCTGGCTGCTCCATGCAGACTGGCAGCTCTGGCGGCTTCTTGCAGACTGACAGCTCTGGCTGCTCCATGCAGACTAACAGCTCTGGCAGCTCCATCCAGACTGGCAGCTCCTTGCAGACTGGCAGCTCCTTGTAGACTGGCAGCTCTGGCTGCTACATGCAGACTGGCAGCTCTGGCGGCATCTTGCAGACTGACAGCTCTGGCTGCTCCATACAGACTAACAGCTCCTTGCAGACTGGCAGCTCCTTGCAGACTGGCAGCTCAGTGCAGACTGGCAGCTCTATGCAGACTGGCAGCTCTGCCTGCTCCAAGCAGACTGACAGCTCTGGCTGCTCCATGCAGATTGACAGCTCTGGCTGCTTCATGCAGACTGACAGCTCTAGCTGCTCCATGCAGACTGGCAGCTCGGGCTGCTCCATGCAGACTGGCAGCTCTGGCTGCTCCATGCAGACTGGCAGCTCTGGCTGCTCCATGCAGACTGGCAGCTCTGGCTGCTCCATGCAGACTGGCAGCTCTGGCTGCTCCATGCAGACTGGCAGCTCTGGCTGCTCCATGCAGACTGGCAGCTTTGGCTGCGCTAAACGGGCAGGAGACTTCGGCAACGCTGTAGAGGCGGAAGGCTCTGGCAGCGCTAAACAGGCGGGAGACTCCGGCAACGCAGGAGAGGAGGAAGGCTCCAGCAGCGCTAAACAGGCGGGAGACTCCAGCAGCGCTGGAGAGGAGGAAGGCTTCGACAGCGCTGAACAGGCGGGAGGCTCTGGCAGCGCAGGAGAGGCGAGGCGCACTGTAGGCCTGGTGCTGGCACTGATGGTACTGGGCCGAGGACACGCACAGGAAGCCTGGTGCGGGGAGCTGCCACCGGAGGGCTGGTGTGTGGAGGTGGCACAGGATGGGCTAGACCGTGAAGGCGTACTGGAGATCTTGAGAGCAGTGTTGGCACAGGACGTGCAAGGCTAGGGATGTGCACAGGAGGCCTGGTGCGTGAGGCTGGCACCAACTTCACCAGCCGACTAACACGCACCTCAGGACGAGTATGGAGCGCTGACCCAGGTGCCATCAAATCCCTGACACGTTCCGTCGGGTGAATTCCATGCAAAAGCACCAACACAGCAACTCCCTCATTTCTCTCTCCTCCAATTTCCCCATTAACTCCTTCACAGTCTCTGCTTCGCTCACCTCCAACACCGGTTCTGGTCTCCTCCTTGGCTCCTCACGATAAACAGGGAGAGTGGGCTCAGGTCTGACTCCTGACTCTGCCACACTCTCCCTGAGCCCCCCCTCCCCCAATACATTTTTGGGGCTGACTCTCGGACTTCCATCCGCGTCGCCGCGCTGCCTCCTCATACCAGCGCCTCTCAGCTCTCTCCGCCTCCAGTTCTTCTTTAGGGCAGCGATATTCTCCAGGCTGATCCCAGGGTCCTTCTCCGAACAATTTCTCCTCCCAAGTCCAGAAGTCCTGTGATCGCTGTTGCTGCCTTTGTTGCTTCTCCTGTGGCTCCTGCCTTTTGACACATTGCTTGGTCCATTTGTGGTGGGTGATTCTGTAACGGGTTTCTTCTACCTCCTCCTCTGACGAAGAGGTGGAATAAGGATCGGACCAAAATGCAGCGTGGTTTGTTCGATACATCTTTAATGATGAAAAAAACACGAACAATACAAAACAACAAACGTCGAAAACCGAAACAGCCCTGACTGGTGCAACAAACACAGAGACAGGAACAATCACCCACAAACACACAGTGAAACCCAGGCTACCTAAATATGGTTCCCAACCAGAGACAACGATAATCACCTGACTCTGATTGAGAACCACCTCAGGCAGCCATAGACCAATCTGTACACCCCACACAACCCCAAGACGAAACACACTACAAATAAACCCATGTCACACCCTGGCCTGACTCAATAAATGAAGATAACATAATAAATATAGACCAGGGCATGACATTCTGCTGATCACAACAACACCAGAGTAGAGCAAGACTAACTCTGTCCTCTGTTGTCCCTGAATGTCCTAGTGGTTGGTCTTGTTCTACTTTGATCCTTTCTGCTGATCACAACAACACCAGAGAAGAGCAAGACTAACTCTGTCCTCTGTTGTCCCTGAATGTCCTAGTGGTTGGTCTTGTACTACTTTGATCCTTTCTGCTGATCACAACAACACCAGAGTAGAGCAAGACTAACTCTGTCCTCTGTTGTCCCTGAATGTCCTAGTGGTTGGTCTTGTACTACTTTGGTCCTTTCTGCTGATCACAACAACACCAGAGAAGAGCAAGACTTACTCTGTCCTCTGTTGTCCCTGAATGTCCTAGTGGTTGGTCTTGTACTACTTTGATCCTTTCTGCTGATCACAACAACACCAGAGTAGATCAAGACTAACTCTGTCCTCTGTTGTCCCTGAATGTCCTAGTGGTTGGTCTTGTACTACTTTGATCCTTTCTTTTCTGTAGTATGCCCAATTGTGAAACGCTTTGTCCGCTATGGATCAGGAAGAATCTCATATGAATTTAGCGTTTTAATCAAATACTTTTTGGAGTGTGTATTCCCGAGTGGTGCAGCGGTCTAAGGCACTGCATCTCAGTGCAAGAGTTTGATTCCAGGCTGTATCACATTTGGCCGTGATTGGGAGTCCCATAGGACGGCGCACAATTGGCCCAGCGATAGGCCGTCATTGTAAATAAGAATTTGTTCTTAGCTGACTTGCCTAGTTAAATAAAGGTTAAATCAAATTAATTAATTAAAAGAGGGTAGTATATGACAGACAAAAGCTTTTCCCCATAAGTTTTTTGGTGTGTTTATTTAACCTCCTCTTCGCTTCCCCCTCTCTTCCCCCTCTGCAGCAGCAGCCTATAGCTGCAGGTGTCTCTGGGTTGTCACTAGTAACCACACAAAGTCAAAATTCACTATATCGTAAAAGTTTATGAAAACACAAATTTGCTTTTTGGTCTAATTTAAGGTCAGGGTTAAGAATAAGGTTGACTGTGTGGATGTGGTTAGGGTTAAGGTTCGGGTTATGTTTAAATTTAATTTTAAGAAGAGAAATTGTAGATATAGACAGGGTTTGTGACTTGGTGGCTATGGTAACTAGTGACCATAGGCCTGATCACCGACAATGAGACGGCCTATAGGGAGGAGGTCTTAGACCTGACTGTGTGGTGCAAGGACAACAACCTCTCACCCTCAACGTGATCAAGATAAAGGAGATGATTGTGGACCACAGGAAAAGAGGGTCAGAGGACGCCCCCATTCTCATCGACGGGGCTATAGTGCAGCAGGTTGAGAGCTTCAAGTTCTTTGGCGTCCACATCACCAACAAACTAACATGGTCCAAGCACACCAAGACAGTCATGAAGAGGGCACGACAAAACCTATTCCCCCTCAGGCGATCTAAAATATTTGGCATGGGTCCTCAGATCCTCAAAAGGTTCTACAGCTGCACCATCGAGAGAGCATTTGACGGGTTGTATCACTGCCTGGTATGGCAACAGCTCGGCCTCCGACCGCAAGGCACTACAGAGGGTAATGCGTACAGCCCAGTACATCACTGGGGCCAAGCTTCCTGCCGTCCAGGACCTCTATACCAGGCGGTGTCAGAGGAAGGCCCTAAAAATGGTCAAAGACTCCAGTCACCCTAGTCATAGACTGTTCTCTCTGCTACCGCACAGCAAGCGGTACCGGAGTGACAAGTCTAGGTTCAAGAGGCTTCTTAACAGGTTCTACCTCCAAACCAGACTCCTGAACATCTATGCTGCTGCTACTCTCTGTTATTATCTATGCATAACACCTATACCTACATGTAGATATTTTTACTTTTATATCTCACTTTTTTTGGTATTTTCTTAAAACTGCATTGATGTTTAAGGGCTTGTAAGTAAGCATTTCACTGTAAGGTGTACAGCTGTTGTATTCGACGCATTCTGACCCACTGGAATTGTGATACAGTGAATTATAAGTGAAATAATCTGTCTTGTCTGTAAACAATATGTTGGAAAAATTACTTGTTTCATGCACAAAGTAGTTGTCCTTATCGACTTAGCCAAAACTATAGTTTGTTAACAAGACATTTGTGGTGTGGTTGAAAAACAAGGTTTAATGACTCCAACCTAAGTGTATGTAAACTTCCGACTTCAACTGTAAATCACTAAGCTCATCTGCATTTCCTGCAGTGCAGGAAACTTCTCAGCAACAAAATAGTGATTCAATTATGATCCTACATCTGTAGCTGCTCGGAGTTGAGGCCTGCTTTTATTGACTTTTACCACGCTGCTGTGTTTGAAGTGAGCTAGCTAGCACCACGGCTGTCATTTCCTGCTCTGCCCGCCTGCTTGCCGCTCACGACGTGTGTAATTAAGATAGAAGCTGAACTGTCCCATTGAACAGAGCGGCCATGCTGGAGGTGTTTAAACCAAACACCTCATTGACAGAGCTATGGGGTTCATTGCCAGTACCATTACCATACAGAACAGGATATTCACATCACCTTCACAGGTAGAAAGTGCATTTGAACCCTTGAGTTTAATGTCAGGTTTGTTTCAGATTAGCTATCAAAGCCTTTGAGGACAATTTGACCACAAAGGTTAAGAGGGGTTCCCTTCTGATCAGCTTTTTGAAAATGTATATGTACCTGCCTTGCCTGTGCGTGTGCGTGTGCGTGTGCGTGTGCGTGTGCGTGTGCGTGTGTGTGTGTGTGTGTGTGTGTGTGTGTGTGTGAGTGTGTGTGTGTTTAAGCCTGTATATGTGTGTTTATAGGTGGTGAAGGTTAAAACTTTCAGGCATTGTGGATCACCGTGAGCACAGATGTATGTTAACCGCTCCTCTCCCCTCTCTCCTCTCCTCCCCACCTCTCCATTTCACAACAGAGCGGATGTTGATAGCCGGAACACAGTTAGTATTGAGTGCAACAATAATTACACAATCTGGCCCATTATAAATAAGAAAAACCCTGACTTCCTACCCCAGCTCTTCCCTCTCCCAGTATGATTAATGAGAGAGTGGACGGGGATGTGGACTCTGGCACATTCATTTCATAGCTGTATGAATTTACTGCCGAGGCCTGAGGCTAAAGGAACCTTTTCAAACAAAAGTTCAAGTGGGTCCTTGGTGTGTGTCTGGGATCTTTTAGTTTCTTTATGGACCTGGTGTGGGGTTGATCATGTGAATTCTGGGAGTATATCCTTATCCTACTATATGTGGAAGGTTAAAGGGCTTGGTCCTCTTGTACAAATGGTTCATTTATGAACTTATTTCAGTTATATAGAAGTGCTATCATGTCTTAAGTACTTGTTTTCTGTAGTTGTTCATCAGGCAATATGCAGTAGGAAATAAAGTGGGTGAAAAGGAATTGTGGTGGTGGTGTGGAGTTAAGAAATAATTCCCAATTTCCCCCATCTAATGTTTAATATTGTAAGATCCTCGTAATATTAATAGAAACAAGGCCGGTGTTTCATAGCTTTAAGAGCTTATTGTTACTGTCAGCTAGAAGCCAGTGTGTGTAACTGTTCCTGTCATGGCCAGCAATTTGATAGTTTTTAACACTTAGGCTTTGCCAAGGATTCCAATGTTTCTCTGCTCCATTTTCACGCCATGCCTGCAAGCCACCTGTGGTTTACAAATATTGGTTCTTAATCCCAGCGTTGGGAACTGTGCGTCCTATCGCGTGGCATGCAACAAGGCTCTGACTGTTCATGGGACACATAAGCCTAGCCAGGCCGCTGTACCTCTGCCCTATAACATGGCCAACAGGTTCACTTATGACCAGTAAAAGCAATTTTGACACAAATCCACATCATATAAAGTGGATCGAACTGCTCTTTCTTGATGCCACCGTTCAGGCCATTTAGTATTGGGAGTCAGTCCCCTCTCTGGGAGAGTCAACCATTCAGGGGAACTTTTTTAATGCAAGAAACATACATTTCTGCCAAAGGGTACAATTAAATAAGACCCCAAATGGTCTTTTTTCAATTATACTTCTGCTCTTCTAGGTCAGGTGTTAGTTTTCTTTATTATTATCATTGCAATATCATGGTTGTACAGTCGTGGCCAAAAGTTTTGAGAATGACACAAATATACATTTTCACAAAGTCTGCTGCCTCAGTTTGTATGATGGCAATTTGCATATACTCCAGAATGTTATGAAGGGTGATCAGAAGAATTGCAATTAATTGCAAAGTCCCTCTTCGCCATGCAAATGAACTGAATCACTGAATGAGCTTGGAATCATTGTTCTTCCTCTGTCAACCATGGTTACCTGCAAGGCAACACATGCCGTCATTATTGCTTTGCATAAAAAGGGATTCACAGGCAAGGATATTGCTGCCAGTAAGATTGCACCCTAAATCAACAATTTATTTGATCATCAAGAACTTCAAGGAGAGCTGTTCAATTGTTATGAAGAACGCTTCAGGGCGCCCAAGAAAGTCCAGCAAGTGCCAGGACCGTCTCCTAAAGTTGATTCAGCTGTGAGATCGGGGCACCACTAGTACAGAGCTTGCTCAGAAATGGCAGCAGGCAGGTGTGAGTGCATCTGCACGCACAGTGAGGCAAAGACTTTTGGAGGATGGCCTGGTGTCAAGAAGGGCAGCAAAGAAGTCACTTCTCTCCAGGAAAAACATCAGGGACAGACTTATATTCTGAAAAAGGTACAGTGATTGAGGACTGGGGTAAAGTCATTGTTTGGGGCATCTGGAAAAAAAGCTTGTCAGGAGAAGACAAGGTGAGCGCTACCATCAGTCCTGTGTCATGCCAACAGTAAAGCATCCCGAGACCATTCATGTGTGGGGTTGCTTCTCAGCCAAGGGAGTGGGCTCACTCACAATTTTGCCTAAGAACACAGCCATGAATAAAGAATGGTACCAACACATCCTCCGAGAGCAACTTCTACAAACCATCCAGGAACAGTTTGGTGACGAACAATGCATTTTCCAGCATGATGGAGCACCTTGCCATAAGGCAAAAGTGATAACAAAGTGGCTCAGGGAACAAAACATCAATATTTTGGGTCCACGGCCAGGAAACTCCCCAGACCTTAATCCCATTGAGAACTTGTGGTCAATCCTCAAGAGGCGGGTGGACAAACAAAAACACACAACTTCTGACAAATTCCATTGATTATGCAAGAATGGGCTGCCATCAGTGGCCCAGAAGCTAATTGACAGCATGCCAGGGCGGATTTCAGAGGTCTTGAACAAGAAGGGTCAACACTGCAAATATTGACTCTTTACATCAACTTCATGTAATTGTCAATAAAAGCCTTTGACACATGAAATGTTTGTAATTATACTTCAGTATTCCATAATAACATCTGACAAAAATATCTAAAGACACTGAAGCAGCAAACCTTGTGAAAAGTTATATTTGTGTCATTCTCCAAACTCTTGGCTGTTTATGCTGTGTGAGTGTCAGCCACCAGTAGTCATTTGTTATGGTAAACACCCAAAGTACCCTATTTTATGATCCTTCAGTCCTCTGCCTGGTAATGGTGGATGTTTCTGAGATGCACTGTCCCAGCCAGCCTCTCATGTGAACCCATCTCTCCTGTGAACCATGTGGACCCATTTGTGGACATTCCACTTCTTTATTTGTCTGATTCAGAACAAGTGGGATATACTGGAGGTCAACAGGGGCAAAGTGAACTAAAGGTATGGTGTTTTTCCCGATAATATGTCCTGAACTATGTGTGCTGCAAAATAAATATTAATCTATGCGCAGACTTTGTTCCCAGCAGCAGTGAATAGGAGAGGGGGGAGTGGGACGGGACGGGTGGAGCTCAGACCTGGTTTCAGATACTATTTGAAATCATTTTAAAATACTTTGTCTGTGCATGATTGGGCATGACTAGCTTAATGAACCAATATAATAGTGGCAAAACGCCAAAACCCACTCACCTGGCAATCCAGGCAAGCTAAAGAAAATGCTAACAGTATTTGAAACATTTCAAATACTATTTGAACCCAGGTATGCAGGACGGGTGGAGCTACTAACATGGTGTGGTGGTGCTGTCATGTGTGTTTCTGGAGCTCACCCAGCTCCTAGCTGCCCTATTATCTCCCAGTCTCTGTCTCTGGATAGGATTTATTTCAACACGGCTCTGCTGGCCACCTCCTCTTTCTCAGGTCCTGTGTGAACGCAGAAGCCTTTGACCACCTCTGACACACAGTGGGAATATTTTAGTTCCTTTTAATATGCAGCCTGTCTGTTACATAAAAATTAAAGACAGACAGAGAGAGGAAGAGAAAGACAAATCCTTCCCATGAGTTGAAGTCAACATTGTCAAGCACCTTGTTGAAATTTGATTTACTACTGATTGGACTTGAAAAATACCGTTTAGTATATCACCAAGCATGGCCATCTAAGTATGATCTTTGCAAATGTGCATTGCCATGCTTATGATATAACAAGTGGTTTAGGTGTGTTTAGAGTCTTCAGCAGCCACATTCCTACCAATGCTGTACAGATGAATACTTTTTCACAGAGACCAGCTAAACTGTTCTCATGTTTCACTTTCATGAGATGAACATTTTTGTTATTTGTGATGGAATCTTCTGCCGCATAATCACTTATTGCATGCAGAATTCAACTGTTTACTGTACATTATCTTCTCTGTGCAGGACAACAGAACAGAAGGTAGGGGTTCTCAGAACACACAGGTGTTCCAGTGTTTCAGGTACATCTGGAGGTGTCCATTGGCTCTATGCTTCTTAACAATGGAGTTTGAATTGAAGTATTTCTGGTGTCCTATTTCATCACATGTTATGTTCAAATGAGATTTGAGAGCATGTCTGAGCTGAAGGTGTGTCCCCAGTTTGAATCAGGTTTAAATCTGGAGTAAAGCAATCACAATGAGGATATTAAGTGATTATCTTGTTGATCACTGATTGGCTTTGACAGTTGACGTCTTCTGCATGAACGCTTCCTGTCTCCATCTATGGCGTGTTTACAGTATGTGGAGCCTATGGGATTTTCCATAGATCTGAAGAAGATTGTGTCCTTGCAATAAATTCAGAATAAATATACACTTGTATAGGAAGATTCCATGTATTATGCCTGGGTAAGGATAAATATATCTTGTCCTACATTTCCTTCTGCTGTAACCAGTGACACAGGTCATTCTAGTCCTCCTGATTCCACATCACTCCAGACAGTTATAGTTTAGGTAATGGGGACATTGAATTATTTACAACCTCAGTGAATGGCAAATATTGAATCATCTTACTTTGATGTCAGAAAATGCCCCCAATTGACCCAATTAAACTCAGACACAGATATTCCAATAAAAGTTCCAATTCCCAAATGTTATTTTTTGGGAACTTTGCACTTGCTTATACAATTACAGTACGCCCACGCTATGCTCAGAAGAATCAAGGTCCAATATGGGATGTTTTATTTCTGGGAACGATTGATTCTGACTGTCCCTATTCAGATTAGTATCACAGGGTACAGTGTCAATGTGTTTGGTGCCAGCGGTGTTCATCTCTGACTGTCATTATTCTGACCTTGTTTGCACAGCCTTGCTGACATATGTTTCAGAATAAAGTTTTTATTTTAATCTCTTGAACTGTTTAAGATGTTGACACAGTCACCGTTCAGCTTCATTAATCCAGACGGTGTTTTCTGATGAGATGAGATGTCGTTCCCCTCCCCTCCTAGTCCTCCCTCCTCCTACTCCTCGGACTCCGTCCCCAAAGCTAGTCTCTTTGTCCATTATTGCAATAAGCAGAGGGATTTATCATTCATGACTCTCAGCTGAACTGAGAGCAGTGGGAGGCAGCAGATATGCTGCTGTTCCATAGGCTGGGATGTGTACAGGCCTCTGTGTAATGCAGGGGTTGGCATTGGCAACTCTCTAAACTCACTGCTTTACATTGGGTTCCTTATGCAGCCTTTAGCCCCACTTTGGTGGTAGAACACAAACATGAACTAGTCTGACTGTGTTTGTCAGTCTGGTCAGAGTGTGTATCCACTGCTGGGTTAGAAAAGAGAAGGAAGATATATCATAAGATATATGTTACGACAGACAGCCACACACAGATAGGGTGACAGAATGACTGACCAGCAGACAGAATGACAGACAGACAGGGCTGTGTGCAGGGGGAGAGGAGAGGCAGGCAGGGAAGAGTAGAGGAGTGGAAGTGGAGAAGAGAGGAGAGGAGCAGTTCAATGCAGAGCGACAGGTCCAACCAGGCAGGGCAGTGGAGCGTTGAAGCCCTCCCACCCCCGCTGATCACAACAGGGGATTAATTATGTCAGCATAATAAGTACAAATGGTGATCTGAACTTGGAATTAGCCCCCTGAGCAGGGGCCGCTGGAGCGCAGAGCTGCGGAGGAGAGAGGGGAGAGACCCGCCAATTTGTCTCCGCTCTGTGTGCACAGGCATGGGGTTGGCAGGAAGGGCGGGGCGGCTGGGTGGCTGAATGGTGGGATGCTGGTGTTGCACAGCCTGTCATCTCTGGTATGATTTGCATGGGTGTCAATCTCAGTGACAGACAGCAGTACAGGCTCTAACTGTGCTTGTAGTCAAAGCACCATTCATTAGCAGCATCCTGCCTGTGTCCCAGACCAGCACCAGGCTCAGCTTGTTTGGAAGGCTATTGCATAACCAGACCTTTGACATACTTCTCAGTAGTCAGTCTACCTTCTTTAGACCTTGAGCAACTATTATTTAATCACATAATTTGATGTCTCCTTGTGTAAACCTCAACTAAAAATGTTCTATCCTGCCCCACCAGATTCACCAGCGTTCTCTCTCTCTCTCTCTCTCTCTCTCTCTCTCTCTCTCTCTCTCTCTCTCTCTCTCTCTCTCTCCCTCTCTCCCTCTCTCCCTCTCTCCCTCTCTCCCTCTCTCCCTCTCTCCCTCTCTCCCTCTCCCTCTCCCTCTCTCCCTCTCCCTCTCCCTCTCCCTCTCCCTCTCTCTTTAAGCAGTAGGTGAAGGAACCAGCCAGGCTGTGAGAATCTCTCCCCCAGGTTACGGTGCCCTACCAGCCGGGCTCAAGGCAGGCCAGGGCGACCAGTAGAAAACATTGGAACTCCCTGTGATAACAGCCCTTGTCTCCCTGGCAGTGTGCTATAAGTGCTTCCCTTGCCCAGCTTCTCTGACGCCACATTCCCAGAGCAAGTATGCAAACATCCAGAACAGAACTCTGTGTGCTCCAGTGAGAAACTCAGACCCAGGCCTCTCTGCCTGGAGATGCAGAGAGAGAAGACTGTGTACCCGCGTTGTTCACTCAACCATAACCATCCACACAGATACAAATCAATAAAGTAACTCGCATCATGACCTCTGTAGAACAACAGCAACCAGCAGCATAGCACCCTGCATCCCACTGCTGGCTTGCCTCTGCAGCTCAGTAGGGTTGGTCCTGGTCAGTCCCTGGATGGGAGACCAGATGCTGCTGGAAGTAGTGTTGGAGGGCTAGTAGGAGGCACTCTGCCCTGTGTAGGGTGACGACTTTCGGATGGGACATTAAACGTGTGTTCTGACTCGCTGTGGTCACTAAAGACCCCTTGGCACTTATCGTAAGAGTAGTGGTGTTAACCCTGGTGTCCTGGCCACCTAATCATTCCCAGCTTCTGATTGGCTCATTCGTGTCCTCTCCACTGTAACCATTCCCCAGGTCGTTGCTGTACTGTACATGAGAATGTGTTCTCAGTCAAAATAAGTGTTAAATAAATAAACAACACCACTAAAATCGATGGAAAATATACTTTCCCCACAATCTACTGTGACGCAAACTCCTCCGCTTCTACACCATCCTCGACTAGACCTGTGTCTGTCAGCATATGTTGAGTTTACAGACTGATCCAGACTGAGCCTATTTGAATAGAGGAACAGTCTATGAAGGTTATAGTTAGTGGCTCTAGATAATGATTCCTGGTCTATGGGCTGGGCTGGCGGTGGCAGGTCATGTGGCTATGCACTGGGCCGATAAATCCAGCTCTATGATGAGCAGACTGTTACTGTGTATGACTTATATCACTGAGGCTGAGGCCAGTAAAGACAGCCTCTCGTAAACATGTGGCATAGTCGCCATGAAACGCTGTCAATTTTAATTTTTCAGCGGTTATTGGAGTGGAGGGTGCTGAGTTATGTCTCTGGGAGACTCTTGTTAAGACCTCCCTGTGAGAGAGAGAGGGGGAGAAAGTTACAAAGAGAAAGAGAGACTAGAAATTCAGTTCATGTCATCACTCAAGATATACAGTATCATCTGTTTATTTAGTTGTTCTATGCCAAGCCTAGATGTAAGGCTCTGTTTAGATTTGTAATAGTGTAATAGTTGAGTTTTAGGGTTTAATAATTATATATATTTTTTATCTTGTCTCTCGTTTCCCCTTACCCCTCCCCTCTCCCCCACGCCCTCTGTCTGTCTGTTGGTCTCTCTTTTTCTCGCTCGCTCTCTCTGCCTCTCAGGGCGTCATGGTGGGAGATGAGACGCAATTATGGAGGGGATATGGGCACATTACAGCTGCTTGTTTTCACTGGGGGGGAGAGGAGGGGTCTGAGAGGAGAGTTGGGCCCAGTGTGCTACTGAGAGAAAGCTCTGGCCCAGGTTGCCTGGTGATGGTTGATGACACGGCACTGACTCACTGGCCCCAGTCCCGCCCCGCAGGTGAGTAATGCACAGCAGCATCACTTACTGGAACACACACGACCTCAACACAATGGAGACTACACACACACCACCACGACACAGAGACTACACACACACCACCACGACACAATGGAGACTAGACACACACACCACAACACAATGGAGACCACACACACACCACCACGACACGATGTAGACTACACACACACCACCACGACACAATGTAGACTACACACACACCACCACGACACAATGGTGACTACACACACACCACCACAAAAAATGGAGACTACACACACACACACAAGTACACACACAGTGCTCTAACAAATGAAAAACAGTGGACTAAAATTGAAACACCACCCACTCCTCCATCTTTAGCTAAAAATAACATCCAATGGATAACGCAAAACCTGACCTGTTTGGCACAGTGTGAAAGAGACAGTTAAACTCACACATTAATAGTCATCAGAAGAACTAAAGCATTGTTTTTGAGACTGATCAATAAGGAAGCTGCTGCATGGACAGATCAGAGATCATAATAGATACAGTATGTCAGCTTTGGATCAGCTCTGTCCCCCTCAATACCCACACTAATGAGAAGGGTACTTCCACTGACATAAAGCTGTGAGTAATTTATTAAAAGGTAGAAAATGGTGGCTATAATAAGCAGCTCATTTTCAAAAGAGTAGGCTTGATGTCCATAGTTACTCAATGTTCTCTCAGGTCAATGATTAATAAACAAAGAGAAAAGAAAAGCTGTCCTAGTAGTTGGATCAGATTGTTGCCTATTTAAAGGTGTCTTATGTTTTCCCCATTTGTCACCGGTGTATTTATCCCTGTGTTTCCTGTCTCTCTGTGCCAGTTTGTCTTGTTTTGCCAGGTCAACCAGCATTTCTCCTGGCTCCTATTTTTCCCAGTCTCTGTTTCTTCCTAGCCCTCCTGGTTTTTACCCTTACCTGTCCTGACGCTGAATCTGCCTGCCTAACCACTCTGCCTGTTCTGACCTCGAGCCTGCCTATCCCCTTGTACTGTTTGGGCTCTGACCTGGTTTAGGAATGCTATTCTGTTCCCGACCTGCCTTTTGCCTCCCCCCTTTTGGTATAATAAATATCGGAGCTCAACCATAAATATCGGAGCACAACCATCAGCCTCCTGTGTCTGCACCACGACCAAGAGTTCAAGGCTATAATGGAGCAAAGCAGTGAGTTAGCTCATAGGCAGTCTACCACCTCTGAGACATCCCAACCACCCAGTAACCTTTCTACTACTAGTGGATTTGTTTAACCTACCCCGGCTCCTCGAGAACCCCGCTTACCGCCTCTGGAGTGTTATGTAGGTGATCCTGGTACCTGCCAGGCGTTCCTTTCCCTGTGCTCCCTCATTTTCGAACTCCAGCCCTCTTCGTTCCCGTCAGACCGATCGAAGATAGCGTATTTAATCACGTTAATGTTCAGATGTGCGCTCTCCTGGGCAACGGCTGTGTGCCATAGCCTGGAGGAATTCATGGCAGAGGTGAGGAAGGTTTTCGCTTCTCCGCGGCCCGGAAGGGAGGCTGCTCGAAAACTACTGCAGGTTCATCAGAACTCCCGTAGAGTGGCAGACTACGCAGTAGATTTTCACACACTGACCCCCGAGAGTTTGTGGAATCCGGAGGCTCTGTTTGACACCTTTCTCCACGGACTGTCTGAGGGGATAAAGGACGAGCTCGCAGCTCAGGAAATACCACAGGACTTCAACTCCCTCATCGCCCTGGCGATTTGGATTGATGGGAGCCTACGAGAACGCCGGTGAGGGAGGAAGTCGGGTCTCGGGGACACTCGTTCCCGTCTGCTGATGCTGGCGCCTGTCCCAAGGAATCCGGAAATCCCAGAAGTTGGTATTTCCGAGGAGAGCCGAAACACCCGAGGTTTAGTTTAGTTTAGTTTATTTTTTATTTTTACAGGGACAGTGCACATTAATCAACGTTTCAGTAAAAGTGCCGGTTTTAGCCAGCCAGCTAATTTTCAACCGCAGTCCCTGGGCAGGTTATTAAAAACAATTACAATATAGACAATAACAACATAGAACAAGCAAGACATAGCAACATAGGACAAGCAAGACATAGCATACAGACAGAGCAACATAGGACAAGCAAGACGTAGCATACAGACAGAGCAACATAGGACAAGCAAGACGTAGCATACAGACAGAGCAACATAGAACAAAAAGCAGCAAGACAAATTTCATAAAAGCAACAAAGTGTTTCCACACCTCACAAGCTACAGACAACAGACAACATGGAAAGCGGCAACACTCAGCTAGGGACCATGTTCACAAATCTGATTGACCTTTATCCATGTCTTCAATCATTTTGTGAAAGTGTGATATGTGGTGCAGTTATGTGTGTCTGATGGCAGTGTATTCCAGACATGGGAAGCTCTCACAGAGAATACAGATTTACTAAAGGTGCTTTTCCTTAGGGGAACTATACAGTCACCTCTCATGGCGGACCTTGTGGATCTGCTGCCATATGTCTGGGTTTTCTGTTTAACAAAAATATTGAGTGGAGGGGGAGCCAGGCCATTAAGGATCTTGAATACAAGACATGCGTTGGTGTATTGCACAAGATTTTCCCAACTCAAGAGCTCATGCTTTCTAAGGATGTGACAATGATGATGGCTATTGGGCTTCCTATCAAGCACTTTGAGAGCCTGTTTGTAGACAGACTGAATAGGTTTTAATGTTGTACAGCAAGCTTGGGCCCAACTAGTCAAGCAGTATGTTAAGTGGGGGAGTATCATAGAGTTGAAGTACAGTTTTGCTACCTCTGTAGTCAAACAATTTCGTATAAATCGGAAATTAGCTAGGTTGAATTTAGTTATTTGAATGACCTTTTTCACATGCTTTTTAAAAGAGAGGTTGGAATCAAGTATGATGCCAAGGTACTTAAAATCGGAGTTTCCAGAGAATCATCTGCTAGAGGTGAGTTGGATACTTCTGAGCCCATGCAATTGGGAAGAGCTAGGTTATCGGTTGGAGAATGCTTGCATAGGCTAAATTCTAACTGTTGTCTGTACTGTGGAGGGACGGGACATTATATAGCCACTTGCCCAGTTAAGAAACCCTTTTCTTTAGTGGGTACAAGTACTCTGGTGATCCAGACTGGGAGTCCCTTAACATCCATCACCCGTCCACCTTTTTTTGTGATTCTGCTGTGGGGAGGCCAGTCTAAGTCTCTCCGGGTGCTCATTGACTCTAGGGCTGATGAAAGTTTTATGGACGCTACCATGGTTTCTGAATTAGGTATTCCCAGTCAACTTCTCTCTGTCCCCATGGATGCAAGGGCACTGGACAGCCGCTCTAATGGCCTTCGTGGACCTTAAGCATCAGTTCCCCACAGCACCAATCCTCGTCCGTCCGGATATGTGATGTCAATTTGCAGTAGAGGTTGATGCTTCTGATGTTGGAGTGGGGGCCATCCTGTCCCAGCAATCTGCCCAGGACCAGAAGCTCCATCCCTGTGCCTTTCTGTCCCATCGTCTCAATCCTGCAGAGCGGAACTGCGATGTAGGCAACTGATAACTCCTGGCGGTCAAGATGGTGCTGGAGGAGTGGAATCACTGGCTGGAAGGAGCAGAGCAGCCATTCTTGGTTTGGACCGACCATAATAATTTGGAATATCTCCGTACAGCCAAGCCCCTTAACTCCAGGCAGACCCGGTGGGCTTTATTGTTTTACAAGATTCAACTTCACAATTTCCTACCACCAAGGGTCCAAAACTGTGAAGCCTGACGCCCTCTCCCATCTATACAGTTCCTCTGCTACACCCTCGGTCTCCAAAACCATTCTCCCTACCTCATGCCTTGCAGCTTCAGTGGATTGGGGTATTGAAACCTTGGTCCGCAAGTCCCAACGTTCCCAGCCTGAACCTGAAGGGGGGACCAGCTAACAGGTTGTTTGTCCCTAACTCAGTCCGGTCCCAGGTCCTGGAATGGGCTCATTCCTCCAGTCTGACCTGTCATCAAGGTTCCCGTCATACCCTAGCTTTCCTCCGACAACATTTCTGGTGGCCCACAATGGTTCCTGACATTTTTGCCTTTGTCGCCGCGTGCACAGTGTTTGCTCAGAACAAGACTCCGCGGCAAGCGCCTTCTGGCCTCCTTCAGCCACTACCTCTCCCTCTTTGTCCCTGGTCCCATATCTCTCTGGACTTTGTCACTGGGCTCCCTCCATCTGATGGCAAAACTGTCATTCTGACGGTAGTGACCGGTTCTCCAAGGCCACCCATTTCATCCATCTCCCCAAACTACCCTCTGCCAAGGAGACGGCTCAGCTTATGGTGCAGCATGTCTTTCGGATCCATGGACTCCCGGTGGACATGGTCTCCAACCAGGGTCCTCAGTTTTCGTCTCAGTCTGGAAGGCGTTCTGCACCCTTATTGGGTCGTCTGCCAGCCTGTCATCCGGATTCCATCCCCAATCCAATGGCCAGTCGGAGCGAGCTAACCAGGACCCAGAAACCATCCTAAGATGCCTGGTCTCAACCAACCCCACTACCTGGAGCCCAGAATACCCTTCCCTGTTCAGTCACGGGACTCTCCCCTTTTGAGTGCTCTATGGGGTATCAACATCCACTCTTCCCAGAACAAGAGCAGGTGGTCAACGTACCCTCGGTCCAAATGTTTGTCCGCCGCTGTCAACGTACCTGGAGAAAAGCTCGGGCGGCACTTCTCAAGACCAACTCCAGGTATCATCGACAAGCGGACCGCTGCCGTACTCCAGCTCCCCACTACCGCATTGGGCAGAGGGTATGGCTTTCCACCCGAGACCTGCCCCTTTAGGTGGAGTCCCGCAGACTGTCTCCCCATTTCATTGGGCCATTTCCCATCTCTAGGGTCCGTAGTTCCACTGCTGTCCGTCTCTGTTACCCCGTACCCTCCGTATTCACCCTACTTTCTATGTATTAAGCCAGTGTCTCACAGCCCTTTGTCTTTCATCTCCAGCACCCCCCCTCATGTAATCGATGGCCAACTGGCATACATGGTGAAACGCCTCCTGGGTGTTCGACCATGGGGCAGGGTTTCCAGTGCCTGGTTGACTGGGAGGGTTACGACCCGGAGGAGAGGTGCTGGGTTCCCATGAGAGACATCCTGGACCCGGCCCTCATTGCCGACTTTCACCGCCGACATCCCGGTCAGCCAGGTATAAACCCAGTAGGACGCCAGGTGGCGTCCCCAGAGGGGGGTACTGTCACGCCCTGATCTGTTTCACCTCTTTGTGATTGTCTCCACCAACCTCCCAGTGTCTCCTGTTTTCCCCATTAGTCCCCGGTATATTTATCCCTGTGTTTCCTGTCTCTCTGTGCCAGTTTGTCGTGTTTAGCCAAGTCAAACAGCGTTTCTCCTGGCTCCTATTTTTCCCAGTCTCTGTTTTTTCCTAGCCCTCCTGATTTTTACCCTTACCTGTCCTGACGCTGAATCTGCCTGCCTGACCACTCTGCTTGTTCTGACCTCAAGCCTGCCTATCCCCTTGTACTTTTTGAACTCTGACCTGGTTTATGAACTCTCGCCTATCCTTGACCTGCCTTTTGCCTACCCCTTTTGGTATAATAAATATCGGAGATCAGCCATCTGCCTCCTGTGTCTGCATTTGGGTCTCGCCTTTTGTCCTTATAGCATGAACGGTTATTGAGACAAAAGTATTGAAATGTCTCCTAGCTGTCCACTTTACAAAGACAGACATTGTGCTTCAGCGAAGAACACCATACGGCATGGCCATTTCCTCTAATCGACGCTCTTGGCAAGTCTAATATTTACAAAACTGCTATAGGTTGACAACCCTCAATTAAACTTGTCATAACAGAATCCATCCAAAAGAATAGAGGGAGAGAGACAGGAAGGAGAGATGTAGTGGATGATGTCAACAGGGTGAGCGAGGGAGGAAGAGAGCACTCATACATGCCATGGGTAAGCAGCTGTTATGGTTGAACTGGTTTCCTTTGTGCCCTGACTACACCTCCTCACACACACGCACACACACACACACACACACACACACACACACACACACACACACACACACACACACACACACACACACACACACACACACCCACGCATACATACGTATGCACAGGCATGCACTCTCTCTCTCACACACACACACACCTCCTCACACAGTCAGACAAAAAGCCTTGAGTGATAGCACCGAAATTCAATAGCTTATGAAATGGCATTTCTGTTCAACTATTAATCTTTCTGATTCAATGCTTTGAAGTTGATCTGCTTTTGAAACAAAGCAGAGCAGCAGAACTCACTGAAAAAGAAAGAAAGAGCGAGAGAGAAAAAGGCCCCTTTGCAATACATGTCTGAATTATTACAGGGATGTAAGTATGTAACCTTAGCCAGGGGTTTTGAGTCTGTGTAAATTGATCTAATCAGAGTGCAGGGAAAACAAGTATGACCCTGTGCACTGTGCATGTTAGAGATCATCATGTCTGTTTGGCTTTCTGGGTCCTTACAATGTGCTTTCTCTGGTGTTGTAAATAACCCTGGCCCAGAGAGGAGAGACCTGTATGTGTGTCTTTGTCTGTGTGTGCTACAGGGGCATGTTGGTCTCCTTGTGAACCCGGCTCAAACACACACACACATACACAAATACACACATGCTGGGATCATTTCTCCCCAGACTAACTGCACAGCAGTGTGTCTCCGACCCCACACGGTCCTCTCTCTGAGCCACAGGCAAACAGAGCAGAGTCCAACAGGCCCCTGTGTCAGATTCACAAGTATGGTTCACTATTGTAATGATATGCCTCCCAACTACCTCTCCACTGTTGATCACTAAGACCTGGCAGAGTGATAATTTAAAATGTCAATAAAGTACTCTGGAGAAATTCCAAGCGGATTATCACCCCAGTAGCATAAACAGACTATGGCTTATCTTTCGGGGCAGAAAAAAAACGTAACGTCTTGATTTCCTATATTTTATTAAAAAGTCTGCCATGCCAGGCTGGGAATGGGAGAGTAACATTACATTTTTTAGTGAAGGGGGTGCTGGGTTGAGTTGGGGCGGGGGGGGCGCATCATATAAAAGAAGATATACAAGCGATTCACATGCAAATGCTGTGAGTGATTTAGAAAGAGGGGAGAAAAGGGGAAATGTGCTATTGAAAGGCAGTGGAGGGATGGAGGGAGGGATGGAGGAGGAGGGTGTGAGGTAGCGGAGCTATGAAACAGAGAGACATTTGTGTAATCTGGCTTTATGTATCAACAGTTGTGAATAATAACATAAAGAAAACTTACCTCATCATGCCTGGTACAGCCAAGGCATAAATAACGACCAGAACAATGGAATTACTATTAGCCAGTCTCGTCTGGAGCTCACAGCTACATCACAGGATTCTTTAGAAGAGCTGGCAAGAAGATGAATGTTTTGTTAAATATCAGTGTGGGGGCATGTGAAGAAGGAGAGGAGGAGGGTTGAAGGAGAGGGGAGGATGGGGGTAGCTTGCTGGGTCTTCTAAACTTAGAGTCTATCCTGGCACTTGTGTTAATTATGGTGTGTTGCTACGGATGCGTCACACTCCTCTTGGCCTGACTCTGGCGTCTCTGGCGTGTTGGTGGAGGGTTGTTATGGTATTAGATACATGTATTTGTTCAGAGGATTATGGGTAGTGTTCCATGGTATCCCAGGCGTCTGATTGGTCGACGTGTGCTTTTCGGGACATATTCCTTGGCTCACGGCATAATAATGTGCTATGTGACGCCACCAGCCCGGCTCCTTTCTCAAAAAGCTGAACTTTAGAAGCACATCTTTTATGATTCACTCCCAGAGAGTGTGACATGTCTTGAAGCCTGTTTCTGTAGCTCAACAGCCCTTCCTGGAATTAAAAAAAATAGGATCTTCTCAGAATGAGTTTGACTCTCTTTGTTTTTGTGACGAGCATACAGACACAGATGTTGACGAACACCCAGGTTGAGTATAGGATAAATTCGAATAAATGTATGTAGTCATAATTGTAGTGTCCGTCATCCATAAAGTCTACAACAGTGATATCATGTGTGTGACCAGAACAGAGGCGCTACCCCCAGGGTAGTGTGTGTGTGACTCAGTGGTAGCTCCAGTGTGTGCTCCTTTGCCCATACCCCCCCTCCAACACATACATCCACACACAACCTCACACACACATACAAACATACCGGCACACACACTCTAACCCCTAACACACCCTCATAAATCTATGGACACATAGTATTAGCACTTTATGTCCGGGGCCTGTGATCTAAGGAGACAGACATGTCCAGGCACAACCCCCCCTCTCTTTCGCTACCTTCTTTATTTTTCTAAACCTGGGACACACAAGGTCAAGGGTGAGCCTGATAGCATGACAACGGGGTGACAGAGACACAAGCTAGGGGGACAGAGTGACAGGGTGGCGGGGATGCAGGGTGATAAGGTGCTGGCAAGGGGTGACAGAGAAACTCTCTGGTGAGGACATAGGTGAGTGATGGCAACTGACCAACACACCCAATTCTTACCTTCTCTCTTTTTCTCTGTCTCTTTTTCTGTCATTCTCTCTCTATCATTCTATCATTCTATCTCACTCTCACTCACCCTCTTTAACCACTACCACCGCCATCTCTTCCTCTTTTTTCACAGACTTTGACAGAAGGTATGCGTTCTGTGTAGCCTGGTCCCAGGCCTGTTTGTGCTGTGTACCCTGGTTGGCACTAACAGATCTTTGTCCAGGCTAGGTCCTGTGTTCCTGTCTGGACACCACAGTAGCTCAGAGTTCTCAACAGCCCACTTTGATCCTCTCCTCTGGAGCTGCTCATTGTTCCTGCTGTGTGTGTTTTCCCTCTAACTCTGATGTCATCGCCGTGCCGTGCACTCATCCAGGCTTCATTAAGTTAGGGTCTTTTGTGTGGAGTGGAGGTGGGGGTCGGAGGGGAGGGTGGTGAAATGCTGTGCTGGTGGTGGTAGTGGTTAACATCCTTCCTGTTTGCTCTCTTGGCTGTGAGTCACGGCCTGTGACACTGAACGAGGCCAGAGGGCCAGGGGAGGTACATTCTGGTGGGCAGCCCCCAAACCCCAAACACCCCCCCACCCACCCAGCCAGGAGGAAATTAAAACAGCTCCCTTCGTTTCATATACCAACAACCTCACACACTAACTCGGCACAAAAGTGTGTCAAATAAAATAAAATCGAATGCAATTTTATTGGTGTAGCGAAATGCTTGTGTTATCTAGCTCCAACAGTGCATGCTTGAACATTATATAATACATGTAATGTTCTGTCACGCCCTGGTCGAAGTATATTGTGTTTGTCTGCATTTATTTGGTTAGGCCAGGGTGTGACATGGGGTTTTTGTTGTGTGTTTTGTCTTGGGGGTGTCTAGCATTAGTCATTGGCTGCCTGAGGCAGTTCTCAATCAGAGTCAGGTGATTATTGTTGTCTCTGATTGGGAACCATATTTAGGCAGCCATATTCTTTGAGTATTTCATGGGTGATTGTTCCTGTCTCTGTGTTTGTGTTCACCAGATAGGCTGTATAGGTTTTCACGTTCATTCTTTGTTTTGTTTTATTTCATGTCGAGTTCATTTTATTAAAGAACATGAATAACCACCATGCTGCATTTTGGTCCGCTTTTCTTCCACCAGACGAAAGCCGTTACATGTTCGTTCTAGTTATTGCTGTAATGGTTTCCTAGAATGGCTGAGAACACTGGTCATATTAGCCCAATACCAGAATGAATTAATAAATAATCTGCCCTGACCCTAGAATCAGATGAGAGATGAGGTGGCATAGTGGAACAGTATGTGGGAGACTGTCTGACCTGAACATTAGCTACACACACCCAGCGTCTTGATCTGTGTCTCGTCCTAACTCCTAACCAGAGGGGTGTGGAGACAGACACTATTGCAGCACTCTCCCACTGGGTTAATAAGTATTCTGTCTTGGTCCCAGTCAGATGTGCTTTACCTTCTAATACACTGCTTGTGTTTCCTGCCTTCAAAGCCACACTGTACAGCCGCAGTGACCTCATGTCTGCCACAGACGGCTTTTGTAAACTAATGAGTGATAGGGGCCAGGGCCTCTGCTGCTATCTGACCAGACGGAGGCAGGCCCCTGTGTGTGTGTGTGTCTGTGTGTGTGACTGACTGACTGTGTGGGAGTGTGTGTGTGTGTGTGTGTGTGTGTGTGTGTGTGTGTGTGTGTGTGTGTGTGTGTGTGTGTGTGTGTGTGTGTGTGTGTGTGTGTGTGTGTGTGTGTGTGTGTGTGTGTGTGTGTGTGTGTGTGTGTGTGTGTGTGTGTGTGTGTGCATCCGTGTTTGTGTGTATTACTGACAGTGTGGAAGTGTGTATGTACAACTGGATGGAGAGTAGAGTGTGGTAATGCAGGGTAATATGGTGACTGTATAATTGGTCATCCTCTAGTCGGTTTTATTATGGTATGCTTCGTTGCCTGTGAGTTGTATTTATTTATACATAATGCTGTGTTTTCATTCAGACAACATTTTTGTAAATATCAAAACCTGTTTACACAGCGGTAATGAAATTCTAATGATTTCGATGGTGAGGCAGGTAAATAATGTTTCTTTATGAATATTGAATTTCCTATTTTTTATTGTAATTTCCATATTGACAGTAGCAATATGGGTTTATTCATATTAGACATCATATTAGTAAGTCAGCCCTCAAAAACATTTTTTTTTGTCTATCACAGAGATGATCTATGGTGGTCTCAGTGGTCAGAGATTGGTCCAGTGGGGGGTTAGTGGAGATGTTCAATCAATCCCTATCCCAGTCTGTTGTTCCCACATGCTTCAAGAGGGCCACCATTGTTCCTGTTCCCAAGAAAGCTAAGGTAACTGAGCTAAATGACTACCACCCAGTAGCACTCACTTCCGTCATCATGAAGTGCTTTGAGAGACTAGTCAAGGACCATATCACCTCCACCCTACCTGACACCCTAGACCCACTCCAATTTGCTTACCGCCCAAATAGGTCCACAGACGATGCAATCTCAACCACACTGCACACTGCCCTAACCCATCTGGACAAGAGGAATACTTATGTGAGAATGCTGTTCATCGACTACAGCTCGGCATTCAACACCATAGTGCCCTCCAAGCTCGTCATCAAGCTCGAGACCCTGGGTCTCGACCCCGCCCTGTGCAACTGGGTACTGGACTTCCTGACGGGCCGCCCCCAGGTGGTGAGGGTAGGCAACAACATCTCCACCCCGCTGATCCTCAACACTGGGGCCCCACAAGGGTGCGTTCTCAGCCCTCTCCTGTACTCCCTGTTCACCCACGACTGCGTGGCCACACACGCCTCCAACTCAATCAGCAAGTTTGCGGACAACACAACAGTGGTAGGCTTGATTACCAACAACGACGAGACGGCCTACAGGGAGGAGGTGAGGGCCCTCGGAGTGTGGTGTCAGGAAAATAACTTCACACTCAACGTCAACAAAACTAAGGAGATGATTGTGGACTTCAGGAAACAGCAGAGGGAACACCCCCCTATCCACATTGATGGAACAGTAGTGGAGAGGGTAGTAAGTTTTAAGTTCCTCGGCGTACACATCACAGACAAACTGAATTGGTCCACCCACACAGACAGCATTGTGAAGAAGGCGCAGCAGTGCCTCTTCAACCTCAGGAGGCTGAAGAAATTTGCCTTGTCACCAAAAGCACTCACAAACTTCTACAGATGCAAAATCGAGAGCATCCTGTTGGGCTGTATCACCGCCTGGTACGGCAACTGCTCCGCCCACAACCGTAAGGCTCTCCAGAGGGTAGTGAGGTCTGCACAACGCATCACCGGGGGCAAACTATCTGCCCTCCAGGACACCTACACCACCCGATGTCACAGGAAGGCCATAAAGATCATCAAGGACAACAACCACCCGAGCCACTGCCTGTTCACCCCGCTATCATCCAGAAGGTGAGGTCAGTACATGTGCATCAAAGCTGGGACAGAGAGACTGAAACACAGCTTCTATCTAAAAGCCATCAGACTGTTAAACAGCCACCACTAACATTGAGTGGCTGCTGCCAACACACTGACTCAACTCCAGCCACTTTAATAATGGGAATTGATGGGAAATGATGTACTCTATATCATCTACTGCATCTTTATGTAATATATGTATCACTAGCCACTTTAACTATGCCACTTTGTTTACATACTCATCTCATATGTATATACTGTGCTCAATACCATCTACTGCATCTTGCCTATGCCGTACTCTACCATCACTCATTCATACATCTTTATTTACATATTCTTTATCCCTTTACACTTGTGTCTATAAGGTAGTAGTTTTGGAATTGTTAGCTAGATTACTCGTTGGTTATTACTGCATTGTCGGAACTAGAAGCACAAGCATTTCGCTAACTGACTGCTACGTGATCCAAGATGGCGTAGCAGTTAGACGTCTTGTCGTGTCGTGTCCCTTGTATATATCGTATATATCGTTTTTCTTTTACATATTTTTCTTCGCATATCTTTTAAAACAGTTTGCTAAACCTCAACATCTAAATACTCTCCTGCAACCCGCCTCACCCAATGTAGCGTGGATCTGCTTTTTTTCTAAAGTATTTATATTTACTTATTTATTTATTTATTTATTTAGCTATTAGTCAGCAAACCATTGCTAGCGGTCATCAGCTAACCGGTCATCAGCTAACCTTTAGCTCGGAAAGCTCTCGCCAGTTCGAACAACGCGACTCTAACCAGAGCATAACGGACCTATTATTTTATTATTTCTATCCCCAGATTCCCACCGCAAACGGAACATTCTCATCTGGATCTTCACAACTAGCTAACTAGCTAACCGCAACCCCAGATGACTAGCGTTTCCATCCACTTAGCTTGTAGCTAGCCCGGCCAGAGCTCCTGTGCTACCACCGAAGCATACTCCTGGGCTACAATATCAGGACCCACGACCGGTCTATCGATGTCACCACATGAAGAGGCATAAACAGACTTAACCCCATCGCAACGTCCCCCCAAAGGCTAACTTTCTAGCCCTTGCTATCTGCTTGCTTGCTAATTAGGACTGCTAACTGCAAGCTTGTTCAGCCCCTGTCTGCTAACTGCTAGCTTGTTTAGCCCCGGCCTACTAACTGTTAGCTTGTTAGCACAGGCCTGCTAACTGTCTGAATCGCCGCGTCCCCAGCCAGCCCAACCACTCACTGGACCCATATTTACTTTCAATCTCTTTTCGATTTTTACTTCGATTATACCTCCCGGTAACCTGCCTCACCCAATGTGATACGGAATCGCTATTATTTTTAATTTTTAGAACACATTCAAGAACCTCCAGAAGCTAACCAGCTAACTAGCTACAAGCTATTTAGTCATTGTTAGCCACTGCTAGCGGCTTTTACCTTCTGCACAGCCAGCCAGTTTTTTTTCACCTGGATAATACTCGCAAGTCTAGCTTCCCTGCCCCATCCACCGCTGCCCCCTGGACACTGATCACTTGGCTACATAGCTGATGCATGCTGGACTGTCCATTTTAATCACGGTACTCCATTCTGCTTGTTTATGTTTTATCTGTCGGCCCCAGCCGCACTCAGGCTCTGTGTGTAGTTAATCCGACCCTCCCTGCCTAGTCAACGCCATTTTACCTGCTGTTGTTGGGCTAGCTGATTAGCTGTTGTTGTCTCACCTACTGTTTTAGCTAGCTCTCCCAATTCAACACCTGTGATTACTGTATGCCTCGCTGTATGTCTCTCTCAAATGTCAATATGCCTTGTATACTGTTGTTCAGGTTAGTTATCATTGTTTTAGTTTACAATGGAGCCCCTAGTTCCACTCTTCATACCCCTGATACCCCCTTTGTCCCACCTCCCACACATGCGGTGAACTCACCCATTACAACCAGCATGTCCAGAGATACAACCTCTCTCATCATCACCCAGTGCCTGGGCTTACCTCCGCTGTACCTGCACCCCACCATACCACTGTCTGCGCATTATGCCCTGAATATATTCTACCATGCCCAGAAATCTGCTCCTTTTATTCTTTGTCCCCAACGCTCCAGGCGACCAGTTTTGATAGCCTTTAGCCGCACCCTCATACTACTCCTCCTTTGTTCCGCGGGTGATGTGGAGGTAAACCCAGGCCCTGCATGTCCCCAGGCACCCTCATTTGTTGACTTCTGTGATGATCGAAAAAGCCTTGGTTTCATGCATGTCAACATCAGAAGCCTCCTCCCTAAGTTTGTTTTACTCACTGCTTTAGCACACTCTGCTAACCCTGATGTCCTTGCCGTGTCTGAATCCTGGCTCAGGAAGGCCACCAAAAATTCGGAGATTTCCATTCCCAACTATAACATTTTCCGTCAAGATAGAACTGCCAAAGGGGGAGGAGTTGCAGTCTACTGCAGAGACTTTCCAGGTCCATACCCAAACAGTTCGACCTACTAATCTTAAAAATGACTCTCTCCAGAAATAAGTCTCTCACTGTTGCCGCCTGCTACCGACCCCCCTCAGCTCCCAGCTGTGCCCTGGACACCATTTGTGAATTAATCGCCCCCCATCGAGCTTCAGAGTTTGTTCTGTTAGGTGAGCTAAACTGGGATATGCTTAACACCCCGGCAGTCCTACAATCTAAGCTAGATGCCCTCAATCTCACACTAATCATCAAGGAACCCACCAGATACAACCCTAAATCTGTAACAAGGGCACACTCATCGACGTCATCCTGACCAACTGGCCCTCCAAATATCCATATACACCTCCACCGTCTTCAACCAGGATCTCAGCGATCACTGCCTCATTGCCTGTATCCGCTACGGAGCCACAGTCAAACGACCACCCCTCATCACTGTCAAACGCTCCCTAAAACACTTCTGTGAGCAGGCCTTTCTAATCGACCTGGCCCGGGTATCCTGGAAGGACATTGACCTCATCCCGTCAGTTGAGGATGCCTGGTCATTCTTTAAAAGTAACTTCCTCACCATTTTAGATAAACATGCTCCGTTCAAAAAATGCAGAACTAAGAACAGATATAGCCCTTGGTTCACTCCAGACCTGACTGCCCTCAACCAGCACAAAAACATCCTGTGGCGGACTGCAATAGCATCGAATAGTTCCCGCGATATGCAACTGTTCAGGAAAGTCAGGAACCAATACACGCAGTCAGTCAGGAAAGCTAAGGCCAGCTTCTTCAGGCAGAAATTTGCATCCTGTAGCTCCAACTCCAAAACGTTCTGGGACACTGTGAAATCCATGGAGAACAAGAGCACCTCCTCCCAGCTGCCCACTGCACTGGGGTTAGGTAACACGGTCACCACCGATAAATTCATGATTATTGAAAACTTCAACAAGCATTTCTCAACGGCTGGCCAAGCTTTCCGCCTGGCCACGTCCTCCGCCTGGCTACTCCAACCTCGGCCAACAGCTCAGCCCCCCCCCCGCAGCTACTTGCCCAAGCCTCTCCAGGTTCTCCTTTACCCAAATCCAGATAGCAGATGTTCTGAAAGAGCTGCAAAACCTGGACCCGTACAAATCAGCTGGGCTTGACAATCTGGACCCTCTATTTCTGAAACTATCCACCGCCATTGTCACAACCCCTATTACCAGCCTGTTCAACCACTCTTTCATATCGTCTGAGATCCCCAAGGATTGTAAAGCTGCCGCAGTCATCCCCCTCTTCAAAGGGGGAGACACCCTGGACCCAAACTGTTACAGACCTATATCCATCCTGCCCTGCCTATCTAAGGTCTTCGAAAGCCAAGTCAACAAACAGGTCACTGACCATCTCAAATCACACCGTAACTTCTCCGCTGTGCAATCTGGTTTCTGAGCCAGTCACAGGTGCACCTCAGCCACGCTCTTTTCTCTGTATATATCAATGATGTTACTCTTGCTGCGGGCGATTCCCTGATCCACCTCTACGCAGACGACACCATTCTATATACTTCCGGCCCGTCCTTGGACACTGTGCTATCTAACCTCCAAACGAGCTTCAATGCCATATAACACTCCTTCCGTGGCCTCCAACTGCTCTTAAACGCAGGTAAAACCAAATGCATGCCTTTCAACCGTTCGCTGCCTGCACCCGCACGCCTGACTAGTATCACCACCCTGGATGGTTCCGACCTTGAATATGTGGACATCTATATGTACCTAGGTGTCTGGCTAGACTGTAAACTCTCCTTCCAGACTCATATCAAACATCTCCAATCGAAAATCAAATCTAGAGTCGGCTTTCTATTCTGCAACAAAGTCTCCTTCACTCACGCCGCCAAACTTACCCTAGTAAAACTGACTATCCTACCGATCCTCGACTTCGGCGACGCCATCTACAAAATAGCTTCCAACACTCTACTCAGCAAACTGGATGCAGTTTAATGTACTAAAGCACCTTATACCACCCACCACTGCGACCTGTATGCTCTAGTCGGCTGGCCCTCGCTACATATTCGTCGCCAGACCCACTGGTTCCAGGTCATCTACAAGTCCATGCTAGGTAAAGCTCCGCCTTATCTCAGTTCACTGGTCACGATGGCAACACCCACCCGTAGCACGCGCTCCAGCAGGTATATCTCACTGATCATCCCTAAATCCAACACCTCATTTGGCCGCCTTTCGTTCCAGTTCTCTGCTGCCTGTGACTGGAACGAATTGCAAAAATTGCTGAAGTTGGAGACTTTTATCTCCCTCACCAACTTCAAACATCTGCTATCTGAGCAGCTAACCGATCGCTGCAGCTGTACATAGTCTATCGGTAAATAGCCCACCCAATTTTACCTACCTCATCCCCATACTGTTTATTTATTTACTTTTCTGCTCTTTTGCACACCAATATCTCTACCTGTACATGACCATCTGATCATTTTTCACTCCAGTGTTCATCTGCAAAATTGTATTTATTTGCCTACCTCCTCATGCCTTTTGCACACAATGTATATAGACTCTCTTTTTTTCTACTGTGTTATTGACTTGTTTATTGTTTACTCCATGTGTAACTCTGTGTTGTCTGTTCACATTGCTATGCTTTATCTTGGACAGGTCGGAGTTGCAAATGAGAACTTGTTCTCAACTAGCCTACCTGGTTAAATAAAGGTGAAATAAAAAAATAAAAAATTTAAAAAAAACGAAAAAAACACTCGCATTAACATCTGCTAACCATGTGTATGTGACAAATAACATTTGATTTGATTTGATGTTCCAGGCAGCAGGAGTCAGTGTGGTCCAGTGGGGGGTTAGTGGAGATGTTCCAGGCAGCAGGAGTCAGTGTGATCCAGTGGGGGGTTAGTGGAGATGTTCCAGGCAGCAGGAGTCAGTGTGATCCAGTGGGGGGTTAGTGGAGATGTTCCAGGCAGCAGGAGTCAGTGTGATCCAGTGGGGGGTTAGTGGAGATGTTCCAGGCAGCAGGAGTCAGTGTGATCCAGTGGGGGGTTAGTGGAGATGTTCCAGGCAGCAGGAGTCAGTGTGGTCCAGTGGGGGGTTAGTGGAGATGTTCCAGGCAGCAGGAGTCAGTGTGATCCAGTGGGGGGTTAGTGGAGATGTTCCAGGCAGCAGGAGTCAGTGTGGTCCAGTGGGGGGTTAGTGGAGATGTTCCAGGCAGCAGGAGTCAGTGTGGTCCAGTGGGGGGTTAGTGGGGGTGTTCCAGGCAGCAGGAGTCAATGTGGTCCAGTTGGGTGAGAGGCAGGGAGAGGAGAGGAGGAGGGGCTATCAGTGTCAAGGAGTGGAGAGGCTTCTGCTGCTGTCTTGTTTGTTGACAGGAAGGTGTCATTTGGCAGAGTGTCTGTTGCTAAGGGCTGGGGGCCAGGATGGGTCTCCTTCATTCCTAATGACTATGGAGTGTGACTCACATGACGACAGGCTACAGAGCGGGGTGTAGACTAAGAGAGAAGAGCACCTGGCACTGCCAGGCTCCACTCCGTCAGCCTAGCTACCTCACCTCTCTCAGAGAAGTTAGAGCCTCTGTATATCTTTATGTTTTCACCCACCGCTGAATAATCTATGAATAAAGAGACCATGTGACCCTCCCTAATTGTCATGTTTAAGCCCCTTCAAATGAGAGATGGAAAATTCCAGACCTGGAAGGTCTTTCAGCTCAGGCCACAAGACCCCTTTGTCTGCCCATGTCAAAACTGAAAAAGGTAACAGCATATATTTACATAATTGTATGTAAACAAATACAACATCTTTTTTTCTCCTTTTTTATGTAGGGCAAGAGCAAAAAGGAAAAACATTTGGTTGTGTGTGTGTTTGGTTTTACTATCCTAACAAGGAAAAATGCAGTTTTAGGCTTAGGGGTTAGGTTTAAGGTTAGGATTTTGTTTAGGGTTTGGGGTTAAGGTTAGTCTTAAGGTTAGGGTAAAGTTAAGGTGAGGGGTGTCGTGACGTTGTATTAGTTGTATTATTAGTGACGACTGTTGTTCATCGAGTGATTAAAGTTTCTAATTGCGTAATTAACTGAATCAAGCAATTATTAACTCATTAACCAAGGGCACCATGAGAAAACTAGTTTTTATTGAGTTTCTATTTCCCAAATTAACTCAAAGAATATCAGAATTTCGACAGCCGCTAATTAACCAGTTGCCTATACCAATCTTGTTCTGAACGTCGTATAGCCCGTGAATCTGCACCGACCCGGGTCTCACCAATGAGTTCGTACCTGTAACTGGGTTCCTCCTGGGAAGGAGAGGAGGACCAAAACGCAGCGTGGTTGAAATTCATGTTTGTTTTTAATAAGAAAACTAGACATGAATAAACTACAAAAACAACAAACGTGTAAACCCGAAACAGTCCCGTGTGGAACAAACACTGACACAGGAGAAAATCACCCAAAAAACCCAACACCAAACAGGCTACCTAAATATGGTTCCCAATCAGAGACAATGACTAACACCTGCCTCTGATTGAGAACCATATCAGGCCAAGCACAGAAACAGATAAACGAGACACACAACATAGAATGCCCACTCAGATCACACCCTGACCAAACAAAACATAGAAACATACAAAGCAAACTATGGTCAGGGTGTGACAACACCAATCTTAGTTGAATATTTGTTTACTAAAAATCTAAAATGATGATAGAAGATACACATAGACAAAACACATTATAGGCTATTGATTAGAACTTAGTATGACGGGCCAACATACAATGGGGATTTCAAAAGAGAGAGAAAAAAGAAAGTACACAAGAGAAATATACATTTGGGTGAATTTGTCAGCTATGCTATTCTAACCCTAGCCTTGCCCCAAACTGCCGCTCTTATGAGTCAGAATATAATGATGTAATTACGTGGGAATGATCTCCGATGATTCTCTGCGTAGGCCTTCAGCTGTTCAAATACAATTTTAGACAACAAACTTAACATTTTATCTTCCCCATAACATTCTCTTTGATTTGGATATTTTCCATACAACGTACAATGTATTAACATCAAACATATACTAGGAAAACTCTTCACATTACATTGTTTTCGTAATAATGTCATCTATTAACCTTTAATAACAAAACAAAATGACATACATTTTCATATTCCATCTATCGTCATGACCACCATTGTGGCTGACGGAAACCATTGTTCCAAAGTCCCTTTATTTCATGTTTAATGTTCTGAGGCTGGTTCTCCATAGTAACAGGACAAAGGAATTTGTCTGTGGCCTGAGATTTACCAGGGGCGTGAGAGGTCATAAAACTCCCCACATCTTCAGACCCCTAAATCTCTCCTCCTCTGTTGGGGTTGAGAGATAATCTGTAGGGTTGTGGTCTCCTGTAACCTGACCTGGTCAGGACAGTCATGACAGTCCCCCTCTGGTAGGTTCAACTTGGAATGATTCTGCATGTTGTAGTCCACCATAAGAATGACCATCGGATGTCCTGGTTTGGGGATCATCATAGCAGCCCCCCCCTTTGGTGGTTCACCCTGGTAGGATTTCCACCAGAATGGACCTGGGAGGTCCGGCAGTGGCTCTGTGTTCTAGCCCGTCGTCCGGTTATCCCGGCTAGTGGACCTAGGCAGACATTACTAACGCACAACACTCAGGCAATACATCATTACATTTCCTCCGCAAACGAGCAGCATTGGGCTCTACTGCTTCCTAAGTGTCAAAGGAAATGAACCTAAAAAATTATGGAATAAAAACATTAAAGTATTCAAAAATGTGTCTACCACACCGTAATCATCTAATTTGGACTATGTTCTATATATGTCCAAGGTCTTGGCTAAATGACTCTATCATGGCATTGTCTCTAATGTCATGTCTAGGGTGATCCTACTTGCAGGTGGGTAGTTAAGGCACTTGGAAAAACTTGGCCCCTGAAAGCCAAAGATTACAGTGGGCACATTACTGGGCTGACCTAACGAGTTTGGGAGAGGTGGCTGGGACTGGGCCCCCTAAGGGGGTTTCAGGATCTATTGCCAACTTTCCAAAAATCGGAATCGCTTCCGTCCCACAGGTGATCCTAGTATAAGACCCTAATGGGTCTTCCATTGCACGTGTGCGCCTGTGTACGTAGTAGGTGCACACGCCAAGGGAAATAAGACCAAGGATCATGGTAACAGTCAGGACACTGTCCGGCACCGTCCAAGAGGGGGCGACAGACCAATGTTTTGGTCTGTAGTCAGTCGGGTCAACTAAAAGTGCCTCATCCCGAACGCTAAGATCACCAGTCATGGGTCCCTCGTACTGGATTTGGTGTTGAATGGCTTGTGGTAACTCAAGGGAACATTTAGCAAACGCATCCTGCATTTCAATCTCTGTGTCGATCCTGTCGTCGGGAAGTTGGTATAGAGCGAGGTCGTCTATGTGAATGATCGCCCCCTCTGGTACCTTAACAAAAACAGTCTGGTTGGGGAGGTTCAATTGGGTGATGGAGTCATGGTGTTCGTAAGTCATAGTGGTGGACGCGAACGGTGTGTTGACCTACCATCGGTTCCCTACCACCTCCACTTGTGTGGTGGTGGCCCCATCCCTGGCTGTTAGTTTGGCTCTAATACAACAAAGACGCTCAGTGTTAACCATGACAAACGGTTTGCTGGAACAGAGGTAGTGGACATCTTTGGTTAGAGTACACATTAACAGGTTAGGGGTGAGATAGAAATCTGGGTTGTTTTCCTGGTAAGCTACAACTGGGGGCGTGGCAATCTTTACGTGGGTACTGTCGCACCAAAATCCAACATTGAGAACTGTTTTCAATCTGTAGATATTCTCCAGTTCAATACCCGGCAACGTCAGTAGAAATCCCACTTCATTACGACCAACATCAATGTGTATTGGGATGGCCAACCCCAGACTATAGGCCAAATGTGACTGTAATTGCCTTATCGTGGATGAAGTAGCTGAGGTCAATATGTTGTGAACCATTGAGAGGGGCACTAGATATGAGGGGATTCTATTCATTGCCAAGTGGTCCATCGAAGAGCTAACTCCACGTAGAAAATCCTCCAGTAACAATCAACCCAATTGGACATGGGCATAGTCATGGTTCATGACCTCTGCTAGCTTTCCTACAGACAGGATAGTTTTGTTCAGGAGAGTAGTGTGTGTGTTGACCACCAGAATAGTGTCATGTAGAGACTTTCCCACATGTTGCAACTTGAGGGCCTGTGCCTTCATCTGCTGCTGGATAAGTGGCATCTCTTCAGGAATCTCCCTAACATTCCTCTTGACTGTGGCTAGACTGACTGCCTTGGATAGCAGTGGTACCTAGGGCAAATAGTGACCCTACGGCTGCCCCTATCGATAGTAGCACCCCGACGAATCATTTCACTCGCCTGGGCTCTACTAGTTCTGACTGGGTTACTGTGAACTTTTGGATTTGGGCCAACATATGGACAGTGTCTAGCTGGGCGTGCTTAATTGCCTGGCTGGTCCAGTCAGCCCCGGCCCAACTCAAATGCGCCGCAGGTGGAATGTGTTGGCGGTTCATATTCTCTGCATCTAGCCGGACATACACCCTCTGCGTGTGAACTCTGCAGTTAGTTATGAGGAGTCCTGGGTCTTCGCGGAGAACGATTCCCGTAGGGGGTCCGTTCATGATTCCGTCTGCTGGGTTGGTTTTGACCAGAGTGTCAGGATCAGCCAAAGGAACTCCATCCTACAGAAACGCATAATCAGAGATTGTTGGATTATTTAAATTATTTGTTTTTGTAAACAAACAATGTTTTGACAATAATTTTTTCTGGTTTTCTTATTTTGAAACAGTACAGCGCAGGACGATATCAATAGTGTCAACAGATGTATATATGGTAGCTGGGAAGCAAATAAGAGATGTAGGAATACGCACCACATGGATACCCGTAACCCCGCAATCCACATGAGTCTGTTGACCAGATCTTACTGTGTTTGTTGAACAATTCTCTCTCAGCCTCCGACAGTAGTTGTGCATGGAAACCAGGATATGGTTCGATGACATTGCACAGGTCTTCATCGAGTGGTGATGGCATGTCACTTTTGGGAGAGTCATCGGTTGTTACCTCACAAGAGTGTTCTTCGCATGCAGGAGGAGACGCGATATCATCCTCCGTGATGATGGAGTATATTAACTGCTTGCTGTCAGAATCGACATCCAGCCTGAACGTTGATGCGTCGTCAAGTGGCAATACGGGAGTTAGTGTGATTGCTTTTGACTGACAAGTAAACAGCGTACCTCCCTCTCCATCTAAGTCAAGGGAGGAAGGAGTAATCGATCAATATTCCTAGCTGAGTGTGCCGAGAAATGGAAATATCCGCTTGAGTCAGATTTTGTACCAGGAGGTAAGTCGATCTAGCGGTTAGTTCCAACAGCGGGTTGCCATTGATAGTTAGCCCCAAGTTGAATAGTCAGGTTCAGTCTTACAGAAACCTCTGTGGTTCTTGCCGGAATCAACATAGCTGACTCAGTTATCACCATGCAAGGGAATAGTCAGGAATAGTCTACCCGGATGCCATTTGCACCGAGTCGAAAGACAAGGCATGTTGGTTTGGCCGCACCAAAGAACAAAGAACTTGGTGTTTGGTATCGAGTTTCACTCCAGGGAGAGTGTGGCAGAGTCAGGAGTCAGACCTGAGCCCACTCTCCCTGTTTATCGTGAGGAGCCAAGGAGGAGACCAGAACCAGAACCGGTGTTGGAGGTGAGCGAAGCAGAGACTGTGAAGGAGTTAATGGGGAAATTGGAGGAGAGAGAAATGAGGGAGTTGCTGTGTTGGTGCTTTTTGCATGGAATTCGCCCGACGGAACGTGTCAGGGATTTGATGGCACCTGGGTCAGCGCTCCATACTCGTCCTGAGGTGCGTGTTAGTCGGCTGGTGAAGTTGGTGCCAGCCTCACGCACCAGGCCTCCTGTGCACATCCCTAGCCTTGCACGTCCTGTGCCAACACTGCTCTCAAGATCTCCAGTACGCCTTCACAGTCTAGCCCATCCTGTGCCACCTCCACACACCAGCCCTCCGGTGGCAGCTCCCCGCACCAGGCTTCCTGTGCGTGTCCTCGGCCCAGTACCACCAGTGCCAGCACCACGCATCAGGCCTACAGTGCGCCTCGACCTCTCCAGCGCTACCGGAGCCTTTCTCCTCGCCTGCGCTGCCGGAGTCTCCTGTCTGTTTAGCGCAGCCAGAGCCTTCCTCCTCTCCTGCGCTGCCGGAACCTCCCGCCTGTTCAGCGCTACCGGAGCCTTTCTCCTCTCCAGCGCTGCCGGAGTCTCCCGCCTGTTTAGCGCAGCCAGAGCCTTCCTCCTCTCCTGCGCTGCCGGAGCCTCCCGCCTGTTCAGCGCTGTCGGAGCCTTTCTCCTCTCCTGCGCTGCTGGAGTCTCCCGCCTGTTTAGCGCAGCCAGAGCCTTCCTCCTCTCCTGCGCTGCCGGAGCCTCCCGCCTGTTCAGCGCTGTCGGAGCCTTTCTCCTCTCCTGCGCTGCTGGAGTCTCCCGCCTGTTTAGCGCAGCCAGAGCCTTCCTCCTCTACAGCCCTGCTGGAGACTCCTGCCTGTTTAGCGCAGCCAGAGCTATCAGTCTACATGGAGCAGCCAGATCTGTCAGTCTACATGGAGCAGCCAGAGCTGTCAGTCTGTACATGGAGCAGCCAGAGCTGTCAGTCTTCATGGAACAGCCAGAGCTGTCAGTCTGCATGGAGCAGCCGGAGCTGTCAGTCTGCATGGAGCTGTCAGTCTGCAAGGAGCTGCCAGTCTGCAAGGAGCTGCCTGTCTGCATGGAGCTGCCAGTCTGCATGGAGCAGCCAGAGCTGTCAGTCTGCAAGAAGCCGCCAGAGCTGTCAGTCTACATGGAGCAGCCAGAGCTGCCAGTCAGCATGGAGCAGCCAGATCCGTCAGTCAGCCAGACTCTTCCAGATCTGCCAGTCAGCCAGACTCTTCCAGATCTGCCAGTCAACCAGATTCTTCCAGATCTGCCAGTCAACCAGACTCTTCCAGATCTGCCAGTCAGCCAGGATCTGCCAGAACCGTCAACCAGCCAGGATCTGCCGGATCCAAATACCTGGCTGAGCTTCCTCTCAGTGCTGGGCTTCCTCTCAGTGCTGGGCTTCCTCTCAGTGCCGGGCTTCCTCTCAGTCCCGAGCTTCCTCTCAGTGCTGAGCTTCCCCTCAGTCCCGAGCTGCCTCTGCCCCGAGCTTCCCCTCTGTCCCGAGCTGCCCCTCAGTCCCGAGCTGCCCCTCAGTCCCGAGCTGCCCCTCAGTCCCGAGCTGCCCCTCAGTTCCGAGCTGCCCATCAGTCCAGTGGGGTTCTGGGTGAGGACTACTAGGCCATGGTCGGCGGCGAAGGTGGACTATCCTAGGACGTGAGGAGGGGGGACTAAGACATTTATAGAGTGGGTTCCACGTCCCGCGCCAGAGCCGGAGCCGCCACCGTGGACAGACGCCCACCCGGACCCTCCCTATTGTTTTGATGTGCGTCCGGGAGTCCGCACCTTAGGGGGGAGGGGTTCTGTCACGCCCTGGTCTATATTTATTATGTTTATCTTCATTTATTGGGTCATGCCAGGGTGTGACATGGGTTTATTTGTAGTGTGCTTCGTCTTGGGGTTGTGTGGGGTGTATAGCATAGTCTATGGCTGCCTGAGGCGGTTCTCAATCAGAGTCAGGTGATTATCGTTGTCTCTGATTGGGAACCATATTTAGGTAGCCATATTCTTTGAGTGTTTTCGTGGGTGATTGTTCCTGTCTCTGTGTCTTCACCAGATAGGACTGTTTAGGTTTTCACGTTTCCGTTTTGTTGTTTTTGTATTGATCGTGTTTTGTCGTTCTTCAATAAATATGTCTCAAAAGTACCACGCTGCATTTCGGTCCGCTCCTCCTTCAACAGAAGAAAGCCGTTACAAGGGTCCACTGCCTTTTTTAGTTCATCCAGCAAGGTTTCAGATATGAGGGAAATTGTCGAACCCGAATCTATCAGAGCGTGACAGGTCAAACAGTCCTCCAGTACTATGATAAGTTATGGCCTGTTCGAGTTGGTTTTTCTCTTCATATCCACATCTGTATCCAAGTCTGTAGACAAAACCTGCGGGCTTGTGTCTAGAACGAGCGGTTCCTGGACAGGGAATTGAGTGGGGGTGGGGGTAATGGAAATGCTTGCGTCCTCTCAAATTGCATGAGTTTCGGCGGACTTGGTTTCCAACGATTTTATGCCTAGTCATGATGACTTATCCTTGTCATCCTTCTCAGATTTCTTACGATGTAGTACATCTCTTATCAGAGCTACTAGATCATTTCGGTTAGCATTTAGATCATTGTTGAACACTTTGTTGCCCTTGTTACGCTTGATACCCTTAGGTCCTGACCCTTTGTGAGAGTTAGGCGCAGGGGCATATTGGCTAGGTTGATCTCTACGGGACCTGTTAGATTGGAGACGTTCATCGTAGCTATTGTTACGGCGGTGGTTGGCGGGGTGGGTTGTCACTTGGTAGCCACCACCTTTGATCGTCCTCTTTTACTGCACATGTCCCCGATGCAGCACCTTCTAGTTCGAGTGATGGTTCACGCCTAAGCTCGAAGATCGAGGTGTCCGGGCTCTTAGCCCGGCTTGCTTTTGATGCTTCAACAGCGGTCCTTGCGAGTTCTCGGAGCGTCGAGATTGGCAACCCAATGTGGGCAGTAGGGCCCAAATAGTTAATGAAGTTGGGAGACATATTTGACAGGAACAGTTGTTTAAATGGTAATAGATCTTCCATTCCGGTTTCAGTGAGCATGCCAAAGTAAGCTTAACGAAACCGGTGATAGTAGGCTTGTGGATGTTCATTTCGAGCTTGTCTGATATTGTTAGCAAATGAGCTATCGTGTTTGCGAGTCGCAGAATCACTGAATTCTATTTTCAAAACCGTGGCAAGTTTAGCATAGTCGTTTTGCACGTGTTGCTCTTGTAGACGGATGAACCTTGTCACGTGTCTGTTGGACGTTCGCTTCAAAAGGTTGAGCCTGTCTGCATTTGTAGCATTTGGGTAGCCATCCAAGGCATCCTCTATGTCTGCTAAGAATGTCTCAGTGTCATTTGGCTTTCCTGGAACAGAGTAAAAGAGGAGTTTTTGACGATTTTATCAAGGTGATCCCCGCCAAGTGAGCGGGGAGCATCTGCACTCTCCCATGGGGAATTGTGGGCCGAAAGGCAACGAGGAAAAGTCCAACTGTGGTTGTGTTTACGAGGAGGCCCCAATTAATTGTGGGCCGAATGGCCAAGAGAAAGAGGCTGAAATCTCCGGTCATCTACCTTCCCTCGGTCTCTGAGCTCCGGATGTGAGCTAGGTTGCTTGGTTTGGTTGTCCCGATAGCGCGTGACTGTTCTGGAGTTCCTCCAGATGATACCTAAGGGTGGTGTTCTGCTGCATCGCAGAGTCCACCTGGGAGTTGAGGGTGTTTATTTTAGACACGTAAGTGTCGCCCTTCCTCAGCTCGGCATCATACTTATCTGTCATGGTTTGCAGTGAGAGGTCTTGAGTGTGGAGTGAGAGATCCAGTGAAGCGATGTCCTCCTTTTGTTTAGAAGTCACATTTTCCAACTTTCTCACCTGATCTTTCTCATCCTTCATTAAATCAGTGACTTCATTGAGTTCTGCTGTTTTGTCCTCCAACTTGGTCATTGTGTTCATTAACTGATCGTCTTTGGTCTGCAGCTTTTGGAAAAGAACATTATTGCTTTGAATGGTTTCATTCACAACCGCTTGCAGGGCAACAAGTTGCTTGCCCCGGTTTCTAGCTAGCTCGTCAGATTCATCTAGCTTTGCGTGGACTTCATCGTATTTAGTTTTGGCTAAAACGAGTTGTTCCTTTAGAATACGGACTTGGTCAAGAGTTTGTTTGCGTTCTTTGTTATAAGTGTTAGACAGATCTTCCAATTTATCCGTCCTCACACACAGTTCCTCGGCTAGCAGTATCCTATTTCTTTTGGCTTTCGATGCCAGCTCCCTGGTTCTCTCCACCTGTGCCTTGAACTCCCCAGCTTCCTGCTCTGCACTGTCCATCTCTGCTGGTGGGCATAGTTGAGGGCTAAACTGGAGAGAACCTTTTCCAGGCCTCCGCCTGATGGTCTATTTTGAAGAGCGTCTGTCGCAATGTCTGCATTTTTCTCGCTTATGGCATCGAAATCTAACATTTCCAGCCCCTTGGCATAGTTAGGATTTGCATCGTTGCTGAGGTCAGAAATCAATTTTTCCGTGGGTGAAGGTCCACTGATTAGAGGGGTAATGGGTGGAAACCCATTTGATGGATTGCTCATTGTTATAATTATCAGTTATTTCAATTTACAATTTGGGTTTTTGAGTTGGAGGCTGCAAATACGATTGAACTCAGTTTGTAAACGTCAATGAATCATCAAGACTGGGTCAGTAATGTGAGTTGGTTATTACTAAACTTGCCAAAACAGATTTAATTGATTAAATCGATTTTAATTAATGATAAATCTAACCTGTATAGGCTATTTGAGAATTTTTTGTTTAATTTACCTGAAAGAGTTTCTATCTATAAGTTAACGTTGAAAAGTTTAACGTCTCATTGGTTAGAACACATTAGTTTGCGTATTATTCCAATAATCAACCTGGTAAGGTAGTGTAGCAATTTAATGTATGTATAAAATTGAATGAGCCAAGGATATCCAATCAGTTGAGACTGGTTAGATATCGTACAGCATAACCTGAATTATTTAAATTAATTACTGGTGATTCTTCATCACCGGAGGATACTGTTACCACAAGCTAAAATCGACCAGGTACCAGTGAAGGTGGACCTTCACAATGTCTCCCTAAACAACATTAAGCTGGTAAAACAGATTTAATTTATTATTCAATTTGAATGATTAGTCAACCCTGTATAGGCTACAGGAATTAGCTTTAATTAACCTGAAATAGTTGCTATATCTAAGTTAATGTGGAACAGTTTAACCATGTCTCATTGGTTAGAACACATTAGTTTGTGTATTATTCCAATAACCAACCTGGAAAGGTAGTGCATCAATTTAATATATGTATAAAATTGAAAGACAATATTATCCAATCAGTTGAGACTGGTTTGATATCCTAGAGCGTAACCTGAATTATTTCACGAAAAATGACTCGCCAGAGGTTACTGATAGCGCAAGCTGAGATCTCACAGGACTCCCGCCTGGCGTGATAATTCACTATGAACAAAGGGAAAAACAAAAATGGCTGCTCCCCTTTATTAGCTTAGCATCTGGCGCAATGCTTAGCTTTCCTTTTGCGGGGTTTCCGCCTCGCCGCACAAGGGAAGTTCCCTCCAATAAGGGAACGAGTTTACTAGGTGACGTCTCACGTTCAACCCTTATCCTCTTCACGTTACCTAACGTGAGAGGTGGAGAGATGATGACTTCGCTTTGGTCAAACTAATATATCTACTCCAATTTCCGTAATGACTGGCTCGTATGTCCTCTGCTCTAGGAATTCCTTATGATCGAGTCTGGTCGCTCCTGAAGGCGATCGACAGAAATAACACTAAGTTGGGCCCGACTAGTATTATTCTTAGAATGGCTGCATCGGCCGGTACATATGCCCTGGCTCGTAGCATTCAGTAGACCCCCCTACACACTGGCTTTCGTCAGTAATGCCACAGGGGTGGTTCTCTCCAGACCAGTATCTGGGTGCAATTGAACGTCGCACACACACGCTTCTCTCCCGCACTAATTCTGCCTATAGCTATTAATGGTATATATGTATCTTGTTACACAATGGGTATGGAATTAACCCAACAGTGCGGCCTATTCCTATATTAGACTCATCACAGGGGGCAGTTGCCTCTACCAACCAGTTGCTTCTACCAATCTCGTTCTGAATGTCGTATAACCCGTGAATCTCCACCGACCCGGGTCTCACCAATGAGTTTGTACCACACCAATCTTAGTTGAATATTTATTTACTAAAAAGCTAAAATTATGAAATAATATACACATAGACAAAACACATTATAGGCTATTCATTAGAACTTAGCATAACGGGCCAACACACTATGGCGCGTGTTACCAACAATGGGGATTTCAAAAGACAGAGAAAAAAAGAAAGTACACAAGATAAATATACATTTGGTTTGTCAGCTATGCTATTCTAACCTTAGTCTTGCCCCAAACTGCCACTCTTATGAGTCAGAATATAATGATGTAATTACGTGGGAATGATCTCAGAGGATTCTCTGCGTAGGCCTTCAGCTGTTCGATGACGCACTAATCCGGCGCACCTCTCTGAGCGTCCTCCCGATGTCAGTGTCCTTTTTGGCTTAGGAGTCTGTTCCCTCACCCTTTGCTCTGGAAGGGGTCTTCTGAGGACAGACAGCTCTGTAGCTCAGAGCTCACAGCATAGGAATGAAACCCTTTAGATACCACGATTTGATGGGAGATGGAGGCTAGGTGGTTCGACTTGAATTCACCCGCTTAGACACAGCTACTCATCCGTAGCTTGGGTAGAAAAGGATTTCTTTGTGCTCAAAACTTTGGCTGCAGCTTGGGTCACGTAGTCTTGTCGTAAATTCTATACTCACAGGTTTTATACCCTTGGGTCAGTAGTGGGCATAACCGCCTTTCTCTGGGTGAACCAAGTTAATGAGGCAAGGTCTAGATTTGATTCAAATCCAATTTTAGACAACAAACTTAACATTTCATCTTCCCCATAACATTCTCTTTGATTTGGATATTTTCCATACAACGTACAATGTATAAACATCAAACATATACTAGAAAAACTCTTCACATTACAATGTTTTCGTAATAACGTAATCTATTAACCTTTAATAACAGAAAAAAATGACATACATTTTCATATTCCATCTATCGTCATGACCACCATTGTGGCTGACGGAAACCATTGTTCCAAAGTCCCTTTATTTCATGTTTAATGTTCTGAGGCTGGTTCTCCATAGTAACAGGACAAAGTAATTTGTCTGTGGCCTGAGATTTACCAGGGGCGAGAGAGATAATCTGTAGGGTTGTGGTCTCCTGTAACCTGACCTGGTCAGGACAGTCATGACAGGAGGTTAGGGAAAATAGGATTTTCAATGGGAATCAATTGTTTGGTCCCCACAAGGATAGTAAAAAAAGATGTGTGTGTGTGTCAGGGATTTATCTAGTTTCTGGACAAGTATGTTAGATCTTGCTTCTCAAGCGTTTTTAATCTCTTTGAAAATGTCAGTATTATTGGCTTGATGTTTCTAAACCAAAGATGTAATGTGCTGCTTTAGCATATCATATATAGTTCAGATATAATATGGCTTCTGTCACAAAACAAATACAGATTTAAAAATGAAGACGTTGGTGTAGTTACTTTTGCACCTGGTTCATGGCAATTTTTTCCAACAATACCAATAGTATTCTCAGGTCATGTGTGTTTATAATTTCATAAAGCCTGCAATGTGATTTGTAAAAGAGGGGGGTATCCTAGTAATCGTTGTTGTCAGAGTCCCTCTACTCAAGCCAAGGTGTGGGTGAGACAACCACGCAATTACATCTCTGCATGTTGTTGAGACGTTTAGAATTCCCACAACCTAATACAGAAGCATTGATTCAAATTACAGGCTTTAGAGCCCACGGTGGGAACATATTTATTGTGGCACCTTTTCTTTCTCTGCCGGTGACAGTCGACTACAAAAACTAATTAGTGCTTTCAGCCCGACACCCATTAGCTGAAACACAATCCTCGAAGCTCTGTGAAAAATACAATTATGACATTCCTCTTTATAAATCACTGGTTTGGTCCTAATCCCCTTCCAATGGAAATATGATTTCCCACTACAAATTGTCTGTTCTGTTATATGTTCTGCAACACATAATTAAACCTGTGATGTGCTTGAGGAAAGGAAGTCATTTTGTTCAAAGACTTTTGGCAACAGTAGTGTGCTCTGTCTTTCTGCTTGTTTAAGTAACAGCTACTGGTGAACCTGGTCCTGTGAGTTGTTCTAATGGATTAGTAACAACAACAGCAGCAGCCACCTGTAAATAACCTGCGTTCGTGGCTCGGCCAGAAACACAGAAACACACAAGAACACATACACACAGTGGCTGATATGGACACACACACACACACACACACACAAACACACACACACACACACACACACACACACACACACACACACACACACACACACACAAACACACACACACACACACACACACACACACACACACACACACACATGCACAAACACACACACACACACACACACACACACAGGATATTAAATTAATCATAAAGTGAGTGTGGGTTCTGGTGGCCATCAGCAGGTTAGTTAGAAGGCTGTCACTCGCTGACCTGGAGAAAATGTGTCGACACATTACTGCAGGCCATTAAAAACAATCCAGCATTATTCTCAAAGGTGGCTCTGCTGCATTTTCACACCAGGATAAATCATCCACTGCCTGGTGGTCGAAACACAACCAGAACAACACCCTATTATCAACAGAAACAAAGTCTAAAGGAAACTTTTATGAGAAATATTATTAACTTTTATTAATGTTTTTTCATAATTGTTCTACAAATCAAATCAAATCCAATTTTATTGGTCACAAACACATGGTTAGCAGATGTTATTGCGGGTGTAGTGAAATGCTTGTGTTTTTAGCTCCGACAGTGCAGTAATATCTAACAAGTAATATCTAACAATATCACAACATATTCCCAATACACACAAATCTAAGTAAAGGAATGGAGTTAAGAATTAATAAATATATGGACAAGCAATGTCAGAATGACATAGACTAAGATGCAATAGAATATAATACAGTATGTACATATGGGATGAGTAATGCAAAATATATGTAAACATTATTAATGTGACTAGCGTTCCATTTATTAAAGTGGCCAGTGATTTCCAGCCTCTAATGTGCTAGTGATGTCTGATGGTCTTGAGATAGAAGCAGTTTTTCAGTCTTTCGGTCCAAATATGGTCACGAGTGTTAATAAGCATTACCATGACATTATAGTGGTTTGAAGAATAGACTCATCCATTTCCATTACATTACAATGAAGAGGATAAGGATTAAACATAGGCCATAATCTGTTCTGTCCAGATTATTGTTGCAGTGGGTGAGCTAGGCTAAACCTCCACATAATTCTAATCCGACATTTAGTTGTTTGTCTGACTACAGTGCCCTTCCTACAGGTAAAGGGTGTGACTACCCTGGAGAGGGGGGAGGGGGGGGGCTGCCGACAGGACGACATGCCATAAACAACGTCACTGTCAGCCAGGCAAAGACTTCCAGTGTCTGACTGCCTGCTTCAGAGGTCAGGGGGCAAATCTGTTGCTAATCTGATAATCCAATTGGGCTGCCGTATTCACATGATCTGCAGCACTGAAGGATGGACACACTCACCTACAGTAGGCGTATACACACGCAAACGGTCACACACACACACACAGGAACACACACACTTGTGCTGTCAGTCTCCTGGCCTCTGTGTGTCTCACGTCAGTGTTTGACTCTGTGTCACCGTTCCATTTGATTCCTCTGACTCTTCAAGTAGATTAGTGAAGGTGACTTGGAGGGGGAATTCCGGTGCGTAATTGGCAGAATTTATAAACCAATTAAAAGAACATTCTAAAGAGCGTTATTCTCTGCTATTATTAACTTGCTCTGATTGGATAAGCAGGGGCCCCAGTCGATGTGCACACTTCTTATCATACCCTTACTGTTAGTAAGCACAGTGTGCCGACCCCGTTTCTCTAACGGCTCTGTGTTGTGGTCGGATAATTTCAAGGCCAACTCATCCCAACTCACTCAGACACAACAGCAAAACATCACTACTCCTTGCTTGTCCAATTCCAAGTGCATGTTGATGTTGCATGTTACACATTCTCTCTATGCAAACAAGTCAATAACAACAAGGGTTGTGTCCTGGTCTGCAGTATCTCTCTGTATGTGAAGGTACAGTCCTGCTCTCTGGCACGAGGGGAGTAGCAGGCTTAGAGGGAGACTGGATCCCATTTCCCAGGCAGGCCGAACAGAACAGAGCAGAACCCCAAGGCAGTATGCGTGTCTCTGTGGGTGTGTGCACGTAGGCGTATACTTGCATCTGTGTTTGTGTGTGCGTAGGTGTGCATGCATGTGCGTGCGTGTGTATGTGTAGAAACTGAACTAATTGCAGGATATTGGGTCTGATATGATTAGAGAAAGAGGTGAATTCCTGTGCTGTGATGCAACCAGACCAAGGTAAGGCTAATGAAGGAAGGATGCATTATTTTATATTATTAGATAAGTGTGGATCTCACAGTGGATGCTGTGACCCGGGGCACCCAGAGAAGGCAAGAGAAAGAGGAAGGATGACAACAACAGCTCCCAATGTTTAAAGAGTCATACTGCATACTGCCGTACTGCATACTGACGTGCTAATATACTAACAATCCACTGGCGACTCTCAGGGTGCTGTATGTCTCCTTGATGATTTGCAACAAGTGTCAATATTCCTTTTCAAAGAACACTTTCTTGCTTACAATTACTATCCAACACTACTAAATATTCTTATTGACAGAAGACATCTTGGAGGTCATCATGGCTTTCTGCAGTTGCCAGACCTTGATTGGGTCGCCTCTTGTTTAGCAGCCTCTTTGTTTGCTGTGTTTGTTTGACGTGACTTTAGAAACAAAGAGAGAGAAAGAGAGACTATTTATTGAGTACAGCAAGCACTGATCTGTGTTCAAGCTTCCCTATGACCAGGGAGGGAGACTCCAACCAGACCTGGGTTCAAACACTATTTTATATCTTTCAAATGCTTTGAGCGTTTGTTTCAGGCTGCCTGGAGTGACTGATGACCAGGGGTTGCACTTTTGTCACTATTCCATTGGTTTCATTGCTCCAGACACGTTCAATCAAGCACAGCTATAGTATTTGAAAGGTTTCAAATAATATTTATACCCAGGTCTGAGTACTACTCCTCTAACATATTCCCTCCAATCAGAGCAGGATGAGCAGGAAGAGGACATTGTTTACCAATAGAACTAATCACCCTGATGACACCTCTATACACCTAAGCTAACAGTCTCTTGGTCGGGGGACAGTGACTTGAGTGACTGGAGAGTACCTTTATGTGACCACAGACAATGCTGCAGCAGCGCCGAAGACAAATAGACAGGGGGGTGCCGTGCGCTGAGGCAATATTTGGCTTGGCCAGATGGCCAGAGAGAGCATGCAGGGCCAGGCAGGCTTCATAGCCCTCTCCACATCTGCTGCTTGTGATTTGACAGTCAGCCAGCAAGTGTCCGTCCGTCTCTTTGCGTTTGTGTGTGAGGTGTTTCCAGTGCTCTGAGGTAGTCAAACATGGGATGGGTTGGGATGAGCCCCTCCAACACTGACTGATCAGTGGATTGACTGACTGACTGACTGAGCAGTGAGCGCGACCCTGGAGAGAGTCGAGACACATTACCCCAGGGGACCAGGGACATTGCATTTCCCCTGGGATGAGCTTGGCTAAAGTCGATATAATAGAGATACTTACAAAGTCTAAGCAAAGTTTTGTTTTTGCATTAAGCCTTTGTGTCATATAAATGTAGAATTCATGTATGATGACATGCATGATAGAATAGCAATAACAGGATGAAGTCAACAAACGTGGTGTTTTTCAATATGCTGTGCTCAGATTGGCTGCTCTCATTAAGGCAGGAGGAGCTAATGTTACAACTAGCCAAACTCCTCCTCTCCTCTCCTTGAGGACTGCCAGAGTAATACTAGTGGTGTGGTCCCGTTGCATCACCAGTCACCCTGTCCACATTCAGAAGCTTGCTTTCGCAGCTGTTCAATATAAATTCTCTGTGAATATCTTGGTCCAGATGGTTTATTTTTACAAACAATACACAGGCTCACATTCCTGCAGTGTGCCCCCCTCCCACCCTCCCCTGCCTGCCTAACTGGCAAGGCTCACTTTGGAGAGAGAGAGATGGAAGGGTGGGGGTAGAGGGGTGCACAGAAGGCACAGTGACACTAGTCTCATGCCAACAAGGTACAATAAAAGTGATTTGTTCCTGTACAGGTGTGGATACATAACATAGACATAGATATTGAGAGACAGATACACACATAACACACAGTGTTTCATGTGAGGACTCAACAGATGTGCGGGGTTAAAAAAGTGCATGTATATGGATTTTGGATTCCAGTGTGTTTATTTGAACAGGATACATAACCATTTGTCATAGATCTTCGGGTTCCAGATGAGATCCAGATGACGGCGCAGCCGCGTTGTGTTAGTTAATGTCACTGATATTGAATGGAGGGGCGTGGTGTTTCTGTTTACCTTCCGGTCAGTCAAACAGTCTCAGGCCCTGCACCCCTGCCTGCACCCCCAGGCCCTACTGACACAGCCAGCCTACCAATGCCTGTGCACCTGCCTGCACCCCTCCCTGTACCCCTGCTTGCACCCCCTTCTATACCCCTGCTACACACCTGCATGCACCCCCAAGTCCCTCAGGCCCTCCACCCCTGCCTATATCCCGGACTGCACCCCCAGGCCCTACTGTCACAGCCAGCTAATGCACAGGCCTGGACCCCTCTCTGCACCCCCAGGCCCCACTGCCACAGCCAACGAGCCAGCCACTGCACACTGCACATCCACTCCCTTCCAGCCAACAGCTCAGGCCCTCCTCACAAAGGGAGCTCCTAACAAGAGAGAAGAAAGAGCCAGAGTCACTTGGACGGGATTACATCCTAGTAGGATTCTTCAGTCCCCTCCACAGGCCGCCCCCTAACTCTCCCCTCCCCTGTTCAGAAAGTGAGCAGGCAAGGACTCAGTGAATAAAGAGAGAGGGTCCACACAAGAACCAATGGACTGTTCATAGTTGGATGGAGTAGATCGACAGAAGGTCCAGTCTCTACAGAAGGTCTATTGTGTACTGAGGATTCAGTTACTACAGTATATATATACTTCACTATGGCTTTAGAATGAGAATCTTGATATTTTTGCCTCTGTGGAGTTCCTGCTACACACCTGCATGCACCCCCAAGTCCCTCAGGCCCTCCACCCCTGCCTATATCCCGGACTGCACCCCCAGGCCCTACTGTCACAGCCAGCTAATGCACAGGCCTGGAGCCCTCTCTGCACCCCCAGGCCAGAGACATTTTATGATGAAGGAAGATACATCCAATAGGGAAGATAGCTGTATGTCTGCCTGGTGTAAACCGTATTTTAGGAACTTGCCTTGACTCGTCCAGAACTCCCACCAAGCCTGTGAGAGGCAAGGCCATCACCCCACTGATGTTTTTCCATGTCCTCTATATCTTAAACACCCCCAGCACAACACATCCCTAAGGACTCTTTATCCCCCCATCTCTCTCTTTCTCTCTCTCTCACTCTCTCTCACTCTCTCTCTCTCTCTCTTTCCATCCCCCTCTCTCTCTGTCTCTACCCTCTTTCTCTCTTTTTTTATTGCCCCTCCTCTCTTTATTTCTCTTTCTCTCTGTCTCTCCTCCTCACTCACTCCTTCATCACCTTTACTCTAGGTGTTCTTGTCCAATCCACCACTGTGAGACCAGGCTGTGAAGCAGCCTATTGGCGGTGCTTCCTCCCGTTCCTCCACATGATCCCCCCACAGTGGCGGAAGGGGTCAGGTAACAGGTGGACAAAGCCTGGTCGATTCAGAGTAAATGATGCGTGGTCCCAGCGTGGTAAATAAGAGGCAGGGTGCAATCAAAGCAGAGCAGCCTGAACAGCTGCCATTCCTGCTGGGTTCCTGCCGCTGCCTGTGCTGATTGTGGGGATGAGGTCACCTGGCTGAGCCCACCGTGGCTCACCATGCACAGAGGGACAGGATGTGTAGATGAAGTTGACCGCGCTGCCTGTGTAAACCAGAGAAACTCACTGGTGTGCTGTATGAGTTCACTTTAATGATCAGAAGCGTAGTGACATTATTCTTGTTTAGGAAAACTAGAAACCAAAGATAGATGGAATTAGGTTTTTGGGCTGTGAGCGATGGCATAGGATAAGATTATAGTTGTTTATGGATGGAAGTGGTAATAACCGTTATTTTTTGTGTTTTTCTACTTGCTTATCTTTCATGGAGAAGTGTGACAGTCATTTCAGTGGTGAGGATAGGTTTATAAATCCCTACAATAAAACCACATAGTTTGAAAACAAAAAAACATCAAGCAGTTTCCAAATCGCTCCTTATAGTTACTGCTTTAATTTTCTTGTTCCCTCGCCAGCCCCAGAACAGGAGATGGGCTATAGAGATGTAGCTGTTGTTTGTAGGAAGCCTGCATGTGTTGTGTTGTTTAGAACGCTTTACGTCAGAGCTGCTGACCTCAGAGCTGAAAGACTGAATCACTCAGCAGCCTTCCCCTTGGAGCTCCTCCCTTCACTGGAGCCAGGGAGGCAGCCCCAGCTGCCTGCTCTCCCAGCCAGGGCTCCCCAGCCAGGGCTAACCCAGCCAGGCTTCCCCTCAGCCAGGCCCCACGGCACTGCTCCACACCCCTCCTGGAGCTGGGGACAGGTTCTGGGCCTGGAACTCTTCCTCACATCGCAGCCAGGACAGCAGTCCGCCAGCCCCCTCAGCCAGGCCCCATTGTGGTGCTCCACTGCCCAGTAATTGATGCCTTGGACTTGGGATATATTTAATCACCATAACAAGGAGTTGGTAGGAACAAATGACCTTGTAAAGTCTCGCTCTCTGTGAAGCTCTCTGAATGAGCTGGATCACAGCTTATGGGCAGGGGTGGAGGAGGGTGGATTTGTGTATGTGCAGTCCACCTACCTCCCCTGCTCCCCTGCCCAGCCACCCCCACCCTTCCTCCCTGCCTCCCTCCCTCCATCCACACCCCTAGCACTACCTCCCCTGCCCAGCCACTCCTCCCACCCTCCTTCCACCCCTCTCACCCCCATCCCCACCCTTAACACATCCGACTGCAGGCCAACAAATTTCATTACAACAGCCTTAAACTGCCCAGTTTTAGAGGCTTCTAATTATTCCTCTCTTAGATGTGGTTGTGTCGAGAAAGGCTGTAAATCAACAGAAGTGGGAGACGCCAGGCCTGGAGCTGTGAGAAAACTGGAAACAAATGAGCTGCCTCCCCTCCTCTCCTCTCTCCCTTCCTCCATGCTATTGCTCCCTCCCTCCATCCATCCATCCATCCATCCATCCATCCATCTATCCTTCAGCCTACCCCCTCATCTTCCAGCAACATGCAGGAACTAGAGGAGAGAGCGATGGGGGGAAAGTGAGGGGGGTGGCTGTTGTCCAACTGAACACCTCAAAGCGTTATATGAGACCAGCAGCCAGAGACACCGGAGTACAGTGACCCTGGCCAACACTATATATACACTCCATTGTCACATTCCATATGGCACCCTATTACCTATTTAGTGCACTACATAGAGCTATGTTCAAAAGTAGTGCACTGTGTAGGTAATGGGGTGCCATTTGGGATGCATGCTATATCACATAACTAGGTCACTCAGGAGATGGAACGATAGCAGATTGGGCAGATTTGTATGAAATGATAGCATGTTTATTAAGAGGAAATAAAACCAACGTGATATAGTATGACTGTGGACAGATGGGACAGGACGGTAGCCTGGATATATGAGCTGGTCTAAGGAAACACAGTCAGTCGTATTGAAAATACTTTGTCCTCTGATTCCTCGTATCCTCTGCTGTAGTGTCTAGTACTGAACAGACATGATAGAGCTTCATTGACCACAGATCTGAGCCCCACTGGTATAGGTGTAATAGGAGTTGTGCCTTTAGGCCTGTAGGTGTGATGGGTTGTCTGTGGCCTCATTAGGGTCCCATAGTGTGAGCGTCCGCTGGTCAGGTGTTGCGCTGAGGGCCGAGTTAGGGGACTGACACTCCTAGCAGACAGAAGTGCTAGCTGAGTGGTACCTGGAATCTGCCTGTCCTGTCTGTGTCTGCTGCTCCCTCCACAGACTGGCCTGCCTGTAATCAGCCACTTTAATGGTTCCAGCCAGTAATTGCCCTGTATAGCCCCAAGATAGCAATCAAAGGTCTCAGAGATGCTGAATTCCACGCTCTCTCTCTCTTTTTGTTTTATCCGCTGCTTTGTGTTTGGGGGCACTGTAACAAAAGCATCTTGGCATCTGTTTCTTAGAGTTTGAGAGGGGGGAGATCAATTCAAATTGAACTAATGGCAAAATTGATATCTCTTTGAAGAGTGGGCCCAGCCCCCGCTTCCCCCGCCTCTGTCTTGTGTGCAGTTTTCCCTGTCCTCTGCTCTCTTATCTTTCAACAATTACAAGACCTAGTCTAATGGCCCTTTTAAGTTGCCTGCCAGCTGTATTTGCAAAAAAAATGATGTCTTCATCTTCCTAAGACAAATAAAGCTGTGGTGAGCGAGGATCATTCTTATGCAGTGTCAATGCCTTTACTCTGAAGTCATGGCTGCATAGGACATCACGCTGTCGATTAGTGAGATGAGCTATGGCTGTGTCCTCAAGTCAGTTTGGGCCAACAGGTACACGTACACTATGTGTCATTTGTTATGCTCCAGGGACTTATGTGTCACAGTCACTTGTTTAGTGGAGAGGGAGGGCGGCTATGAACGAAGGGGGGCTATGATCAGTACAGCGATGTAGCAGGGTGAGATCATCAGTTAACACAGTGACAAGAGAAGGAGGAGTGAGGAGACACCTGCAGCTCAGCAGATGTTCAATCCATTATCACTAGCTTGCTCCTCTCCCCCAGCCCCATCCTCCACCCCTCATCCCCAGCCCCCACCAGTCCCAGTACCCATGTAGGCCTAGCCTGTCAGGTGGGTGGGGATAACTGATGCACATTGCCTGAACGAGGCATCAGCCACCAAAATACACCTGCTTCTTATCTCCCACCTATCCTGTATCTAAGTACTGACAATGACCCTACAACACTACACAGAGTACATTACCAGTCCTTACCTGTTAATGACATCAGATGCCTGTGAGAGGGTGAGATGCTAACCTGATTAGAGATCTACCTTGCATGATCCAATGCAAGGAGGTCAAATCTCATCGTTGGTTAGCATGCACAGCGATGGATACTAATATGTATGAGAAACTGAGAAAGAGAGAGGGAGAGAGAGAGAGGGGGAGATAAAGAGAGGCAGCAGATACCAGAGAGAATAATGAAGAAGTCAAGGGGAAGAGGGTATCAGTACCACAGCTCAGCTGAGAGAGAGAGAAGGGAAAGAGAGAGTGTTCAAGCGGGTGAAAGAAAGTAGCGCTGGCCAAGTGTTTGAAGTGTATCACTGTAGGCCAAACATCTGAAGAGGACAAGATTGCAAACATGTCACAGTATCGCCTGCTTGCACTTAACAGCAGATGTTAGGTCTCTCTGGGCTGGGTAATGGCTCCATACTCAGGTTGGCCTGACCTGATGAATGAATAATGTTCTGCACAAAAAACTGAAACTGTAACAAGCTCATAACGCCGATCGCAAATCCTTTGCTCTTTTCCTCTTTAACCTTCCCTCCCTTTTCACCCCCACTCCTCCTCTTCTCCGCCACTTCCCTGGTTGCAGAATGCCCAGCCACGCTTCCCGTTTAGTGTGTGATTACTTTGAAGGGGACGGATGCACATACATTCCCCGCACGTAACCGCACCGGGGAGATTTAGCTCCTAATTTATGGGCAAGGGGTTCAAAGTTGTAATAATATTTGGCTAGTATCATGGTAGGCCCTGTCTGCTCTGCCGTGATGGATGGAGGCAGGATCAAGCCATTGTGATTCTGAGCATGACGAGGTATTGGCACCAAATAAGTTTATACCCCCACAACACAGTCCTATAGGGCTGGCTGTGGCTGTTCCGAGGCTGGACAGGGCGTGGGAGAGGAGCCGGGGTGGGGGTTCATGAATTATATATATGACTCTGTGAGTGATTGGGCCTGGACCTGGCCATACAGTCAACAGAGACAAGAGACAAGGGAGAGAAAGGCTAGCTAGCTGACATGCTGCTGTCCTCTCCTGCTCCACTTCCATGCTTATGTTTATGTACGTTAATGAGGCTCATGTTTATGTACATTAATGAGGCTCATGTTTATGTACATTAATGATCAGAAGCTGGAATAGAACAGCGTCTCTCTATTCGGTTTGGTGTCTGTGTTGGTGCAGTTCATTGGCAGTAAAAGACAAAGCCACGGGCAGTGAAGGCGGCTGAAGTGGTGATGAATTATTTGGGCAGAGCTGGCTGGCTACCAGGCATGGTGTGGGAGGGGCTGTAGTGTTTTGGTTAATGTGGGTCTGGTGACTGGTTTTACTGGTGTGAGTTAATAATCATTCTGAGGTGGTTTAACCCACTGTTTGGGTTAGCTTTAGCTCTTCAGGTTTGTCCACATCTATTTTGTCTATAAGACCAAACTTCACTTTTCTACAAACGTTTGAATATTGTCCGTACAGCAAAACGTATCAGAATGCAGATTCATGGTACTGCATAGCCTTTAACAATGGTTTCTTTTCATCTAAGAAAGTGAAATCCTTTATTCCTTAGGGAAAAAAATATGTTTTAGAATACTGTATGTATTAGGATATACACTGACTGTACAAAACATTAAGAACACATTCCTACTATTGAGTTGATTCAATGCTGGCCTATGTTGATTACAATGCTTCCCACAGTTGGGTCAAGTTGTCTGGATGTCCTTTGGGTGGTAAACCATTCTTGATACACACTGTAAGCTGTTGAGTGTTTCAGTTCTTGACACAAACGGTATGCCTGGCACCTACTACCATACCCCTTTTTTGGGGGGGGGCTGCAGGGTTGCCTAGTGGCTAGAGCATTGGACTAGTAAACAAAAGGTTGCAAGTTCAAATCCCCGAGCTGACAAGGTCCACATCTGTCATTCTGAACAGGCAGTTAACCCACTGTTCCTAGGTCATGATTGAAAATATGAATTTGTTCTTAACTGACTTGCCTAGTTAAATAAAGTAAAATTGTCTTGCCTATTCACCCTCTGAATTGTACAAACACAATCCATGTCTCAAGGCTTAAAATCCTTCTTTAACCTTTCTCCTCCCTTTCTTTGATTTAACAGGTGACATCAATAAGGGATCATAGCTTTCACCGGGATTCATCTGGTCAGTCTATGTCATGGAAATAGAAGCAGTGTTAGATTGATCATATTTGTTTCGTTACAATATAGTAATTAAAAGAATTTCCCTGCTTGTGCTTTGATTTCTGTCTTGTTTTAGTTTTTTCTCTAGTCTATAGCACCACTGGCAGGTCTGGAATGAGTGCCAGTACATGTTTGTAATACACAGAATTAAACATTGCCATTCTGTTTTAATGAACCACTTGTTGGAAGGGCATTGATTCTGAGGACCAGTGGAGCCACACAGAAGATAACAGAACATTATTTAATTTAACTCTGTCCCAGTTCACACTTGACCAGATGGAGATGTTGTTTTTTATCTTTGTAAGGAGAAAAAAATCTCTTTAAAAATTAATACATTATTTACACCCACCACTGACTTACTAGCCTGGCGTGTTAAATCAAGTCCACAGCAGGCTCTTTGCTGAGTCCGTCTTAATGACTTCTAAAGCATATGCTTTTAAATCTTTGTTTTTTTTGCCTGGTGCTGCAGCTCTGGACTTTTTTCCCTTTATTAAACCATACACGCAAGAACGGTACATATGCACGCAAACATACACACACACACACACACACACACACACACACACACACACACACACACACACACACACACACACACACACACACACACACACACACTCACACACACACACACATGGAACTGCCCTGAATGACTGTATTACACTGTGTCATTTCCACAGGCCAGTGATTAGAGGGGAGCAGGTCCTCCACTGGCCTGATTAGATCTGGGAAAGGAGACCGAGTGACCCCCCCTCCGGGAATGAGAGGAGAGGTGGAAGGAGGCAGCAGAAGAGGGAAGAGAGGGGGCCTGACCCAAGGTAGTCTACAGAGCAGCTGCTTTCATTGTCAACATCCCCCAGATAACATCAGCAGAGAGAGGCCAGCAGGTAACTGTTTTACATGGTGTCATCTGGGGTGGGCCACACTGGGCTGGCCGGTTACCACCTGAGATTTATGAAAATGGGGAGTGATAAAATAACAATGGTCCCTGGGCCAGACAGGGGAGAGGTGTCTAATTCAATGAGCTGTCTTTATCCATGGCTCCATACCAACAAATAGATGGATCTCTAAAATGAATGCTCCCGCCACTTTGCCTTCAATTAGCAAACAAACCCAATTGTTTGATTGTCTCTGAGGGAAGAAAAATAAAATGCATTTGATACGGGACAATCAGAGGAGCAGGTGAGCAGAGAGATAAGTTTCCAGGTCATTGTTCAGGCGACAAGGGGGAGGAAGGAACAGGTCGGACTCTGGGTGAATTCAATCAATTGATGCTGTTTCAAATGATCCTGTTGTGCGATTATGCTGTCCCCAGTGTCGTAGGAGATAGTCCACGTTCAAATGGATGTTGCTTGCCAACATGCTCAGTGTATGTGATTTTTTTAAATTAAAAATCTGATTTCTGCTGTTTATACAATATAATAACTACATATACATATTTGTACATTATATTTACATTTAGAATTAATCAAAATTATATATAAAATCTGTACATTTCTACTGCAAATGGATAAAACTAAAGCCTATGGCATGTGGTGTGGATAGATTCTCTCCACTCAATAACAGCAGTGATCCTTACAGATGTTCCATCAGTCCGACATGCATGGCAAGTGTATGTTTTTGTGTTAAGAGGATATGTTTAATTCAACCAGAGAATAATTATTGAAAATACTTGGCTGCAATCCTAATCTGTGGGTCCAATCTGAGCATAAGCCTTAGTGAGATTAGATCTATCCCCACATTTTCCATCCATCCATCTGCTTCAAGACATCACCCAAGAAATACACATTTTCTTTAGTCGGGAGAAAACAACAGAATTAGGGCCCTGGCCGCGGTATTAGCGTGAGTGTTTACCAAATCAGCGTGGATTAGAGAGAAAGCCCCCACCCTGGCACAGGAGCATGGTTCCACAAAAGGACAGAACAACACTACATTCCTAAAGTTCTTTGACCCAGACCCCTCCACCATCCCACCCCATTTCCATTACCCGAGCCTATGACTTTATATGCAATCAGCTTGTATATTGCTTGGATACATTCTAAAAACCACAGCAACAAATTTGGGTCTCAAATTGACAGAGGAATGAATCAAAGGGATGATAAAAGGGGTGACATCATCAGACGTAGCCTTGATCCAGCTGGAAAGCCTTCCTTCCTTCGTCGGTCGGGGCCATAGGAGATAGATCGCCTCCTTGCCTGGGTTTTTTCATCCCGTTGTTAGTTTTTTTATGAGGCAGGAATGGAATGGCAGGTGCCCCTCTGTACCCCTTTGTCTCTTGGCATCTTGTGGCAGTGGTCCTCATCAGGGGAAAGAGATGCTTTGAGAGCTTACATTAGAGGCTTCCGACACCATGCCTGGGCTCAAATAGTATTTGTTTTCTGTCAAATACTTAAAATGTTTGATTGAGCCTGTCTGGAGTGCCAAGTAGTCCGTGTTTGCATCTTTGTGGCTATTCCATTGGTCCCATTGCATTAGGTAAAACTTAATTAAGTTCAGATAACGTATTTTACATTTCAAATAGAATTTGAATCCAGCTCTAGTGGCAGACAGCTGCATTAAAGGCATCTTGTGGATGAGGTTGGTCACGTCAGGAGATTCATTAAATTCTGTGTGTCAGGCCTGTTTCCAGCCTCCAGCCTGCCACCACTTAGCCTCTGACTGAAGATGCAGGTCACCTGTAATAAACACTAAAGATGGGACTGGGAGGAGTGTGGGGACAGTCGGGGAGAGTGGTCTACTCTAGGGCCAAGGAGGAGGTTGGAGGGAGGGGAGAGTCACGAGAGACTTTGAGAAGTCCATTTAGAAGGGCATCAATGGAGTGATAGTTCTTTGTTCTTCCACTGCAAATCTACCATTCCAGTGTTTTACTCGCTATATTGTATTTACTTTGCCACCATGGACTTTTTTTTGCCTTTACCTCCCTTATCTCACCTCATTTGCTCACATCGTATATAGACTTGTTTTACTGTATTATTGACTGTATGTTTGTTTTACTCCATGTGTAACTCTGTGTCGTTGTATGTGTCGAACTGCTTTGCTTTATCTTGGCCAGGTCGCAATTGTAAATGAGAACTTGTTCTCAACTTGCCTACCTGGTTAAATAAAGGTGAAATAAATAAAAATAAAAGTTTGGTGTTTATGTATTCATGGTAAAACCGTTGTTTTTTATTTGCTGTTAGATGCAACAAATCATATTTCTTAGTTTCCCCAAAGTGTATTTCTAACTTCCCTAAAAGAGTATTTCTTATTTTCCCCAAAGTGTATTTCTAACTTCCCTAAAAGAGTATTTCTTATTTTCCCCAAAGTATATTTCTTAGTTTCCTAAAATCATATTTATTTGATTCATCAAAGTATGTTTCAAAATGTGTTGTGAATATTTAATATTACATATTTATATAATAACTCTTATCTTTTGTCATATTTTAGACACCACCATTGTCCATCCTATAGTACACTTCAGTAGGAAGTACAGTATCTCTCCAGTCAGTCAGTTCATATGAGCCTGTCTTCTCCCCAGACATCTTCATGTATTCTGCTCTGATAGGTCCTGACAGGAGGCTACTCTTACATCACCCGGACACAGTCTGCATGGCGGGGAACATGTCCACCCATGGCATTTGGGGATTTGATGATTTAGTTACACATGTTCACATATGTCTGGGGGATTTAAGACACTTTACTACCATTTGGGCTGATGTCTTATTCAACCTCATGGTATTTACATCTTAACTCTGTCTGTCTGCAGCTCAGCGTTTCTGCTTCACACTTTGGCTTATTTCATTTCTCACTTTGCGTTTCGCAGCAGCACATCCCAATAAATCACCAAATGGCTCCTCTGTCTGCCCAACAACTCACTTTCAGTCCTGCTTGTTTTAGCCCTCTCACTTTTAATGAGCATGACCAATTGGATATGTGCTATTGGCAACTGCATAGCTCCTCCAGTACAGCGAGCCATTGTGCATTAGAGTAGCAGGGGACCAGGAAAGGGATGGCTTCATGGGCTGTCTCCGGATTTCTACTTTTTAGTATGTGTGACGTTCTGTAAATATGGTTCATGTGGCTCCCTGTCAGCCTGTGGGGTCATATGTAGCCCTATGTCAAGTGTATGAACTGTGTCTTATGTCATGTCATGTGTACTGTATGTTCTGTACTGTGTATGTGATTATATGTGCATAAGGTGTCAGTGTGTATGTGTGCTTACACAGCCAAGCGAATGTAGAATACGTTTTATGTTACAGTTCAGCAGGGAGGAAGTATCCTATACAGTCTCGTTACATCACCTATGGAGGTTATTGCAATCAGACACACCACCAGCAGGAAATGGCATAAGAACTGTCATTCATTTCAGTGGAATATTATGTTTGTTGTTCTCTCTGGTTTTTGAAATGTTTGAGGATGTACATGTAATATTGATGTGCAATGTGTTGGGGCTACCCTCTGGCTTAATAGTGAACTTGCCAAGGTGTTTCTGTTCGTGCCGCAGAGCATTTTCAGTATCTGAGATAGGCATCAGGAATAGAAAGCTACTGTATTTTTGAGGTGACAAAAATGTAATTGAGTAAAGAAATGTTTTCCTTTGTTTGAGACAGTTGTGTTTGACCTGTATTCAGGTATGTGGTGAAATGTGAAAATGAAGCAAGGGTTTAGCTCTACGTTTACACAAAGACTTTTCAAGAATGTTTACAATTTCATGCATGAAGTGTGTTGCATTTTATTTGACGTGAGCATAATTCAAGCTTGCTCCAGATGCATATTTTTGTCTCTTTGAAGATGAAAGAAGAGCTGTAAATCTGAGTACAATAACACAACAGATAAAATTCTGTTATCACTATCAATATGTTCAGTCAACAATACCCAAGACCTTATAGATAACCACATTATCCACATCTCAAGAAGCTCTTTAAGTGATTCTTTATTAAGGAGTCTTTAGTAACTTGAAGTACTACTGCTGTGTTTCTCTACAGATCCCTAACTTGGTCTGTAACTCCACTGAGGGGATGTTTCTGGTGACCTGGCCTAGTTCAACTGTTTCTATATTCATCCAGAGACCATTTTATCCATCAGCTCCTTTAAACACTCCCTCTCTGTGGGAGATTGTGGTCCAATTATCCGTCTGAATCTCACTGCAGGTATCCAAATGTCAGCCGTCCCCTGTGTTCTTTGTGCTACTGTATCTGCATTGTGGATGCAGTAATTAGTACCTGTGGGACGTTGTCTGTGTGATCAGAGGGCTCAGGGTATGCATGGCCTCCATTATGGCTCTGCAGTTGCAGCGTTCAGGCTTGGATCTTCTGTGCGACTGTGAGAGAGGCCTTGCATTCACCTCGCATGGATCAAACATGGAGGTGTCATCGGTGCACAGGTATGGAGGCAGAGGCAGCTGATGCATTAGGGAGGGTCTCAGTGTTCTCACAGCCTGGAAATGGAGACTGTTCTAAATGTACATTCACAAGCCTTGGTACAGAATAGAGAATTAGCTGATAGTTTCAAAACTTTTCAAATGAAATTACTGTGATGCCACTTGCAAATAATTTGACTATGTCAGTGTAGGATGTATAGAGGAAGATTTTACTTAATTTGAGACTTTTGTAATTATTTTAAATTAGCACATTCAGTTTAGTATCTTTTTCATCACCAGTCTCACAATGCATGATTTTGATAGATCCCATGCCACACAGCATGTCTTATGCTCATCTTGGTTCTGTAAATGACGTAGGGAAGACTAATAAACCACAAAAAAGGGAATCGACTGATGAGGCCTCTCAGTTCAATGTCCCCTGTTTGATATAAGAGCTGTTCTATGCTAAAGCACTCTCTGCTCGTTTTTCCTCTCCCCTCTTTGTCACTTAAAGAATGCTTGGCGTCTGTGGATTAATTAAGGCCCAAACATTAAATATTGATTGATGCATTATCAGTGGCTCACAGTCGCCTCCTCTCAGATTGATTTCCCACGTGATTTATTGTCATATTTGCAGAGTCATTTCACTTGATAACAAAGAGAAATTGCCTTGCAACCTCAGTTACCCCCCTCCGCCTCCACCACCCCCCACTACCATTAGCCCCCACATTCACAGTCTCTGGTCTCCCTCTGTATTGCTCTTTCTCTCTCTCACCTGATTGTCTTTTGCTCTTTCTCTTTATTTCCCTTTCTCTCCCTCTTTCTCTTTATTTCCCTTTCTCTCCCTCTTTCTCTTTATTTCCCTTTCTCTCCCTCTTTCTCTTTATTTCCCTTTCTCTCCCTCTTTCTCTTTATTTCCCTTTCTCTCCCTCTTTCTCTTTATTTCCCTTTCTCTCCCTCTTTCTCTTTATTTCCCTTTCTCTCCCTCTTTCTCTTTATTTCCCTTTCTTTCCCTCTTTCTCTCACTTTCGCTCCATCTTTTTTGTCAAACTTTTGTCAATCTCCTAGCACTTTGCGGCTGAGCCTTGCTCCTAGATATTTCCACTTCCCCATATCAGCACTTACAGTTGATCGGGGCAGCTCCAGCAGGTCAGAAATTTGATGAACTGACTTCTTGTAAAGGTGGCATCCTATGACCATGCCCAGTTTGAAAGTCACTGAGCTCTTCAGTAAAGCCATTTTACTGCCAATGTTTGTCTATGGAGATTGCATGGCTGTGTGCTGGATTATACACCTGTCAGCAGTGGGTGTGGCTGATAATTACCAAATCAACTAATTTGAAGGTGCGTCCACCTACTTTTGTATATATAGTGTATGTCCGCACACTAGCACTTCTGATAGCATTATCTACTGAGCAATGATTGACAAGTGTTAACCACGATGCAATGTAGTAGCCAAACCATTTAACGCTTTCTCTCCCCAGAGAGCTGGAAGTCTGGGATCTGGCTCCAGGGACCTAGCTTCAGCGTGAGTATGTTATAACACAATCCTCTTGACTTTTGATGTAATATTAATATGCCACACAGTATTTATGATTTGTGCCTACCCCATGTCAGCTGTGAACTACATTACTTTGCAGAGGAGGAGACTGATTTATGAGCTTATGAGCCCCATGTATTCACATGATCATTTATACTGCTGATATTTACTATCAGCTCTCTGGCTGAGGTCCTGATTTCTCTTTAACACAGAGATTTGATTTGATACAGAACTGTGCTTCCCCTGACTTTTACACGTGTCAAACTTTGATCCTTCTTTATTTTTCCCAAATTGACAAACCTGAGGTGATCCTCTGATCTTGTTAAGTATGTACTACTATACATGTATGTCATTTCAGAAAAATTGATTGGATTTATATAGCACTATTCTACCAACTGAGGTACTCAAAGAGCTTTACAGTAGTAGGGGAAACTCATCTCATTCACCACTGTATGTTCACAGATTATGATTGTGTTTACGCCTTTCATCATTCAATTAAAGAATTAATCTTCTCAACACAATTTGACAAATAAACCGAATGCTCCCACGATAACGGTTAAGCACACTACTGTATGTAGACACATTTCAGAGGTTTTCAAATCAAATAAATGGGTTTACTTCATGTGAAGTTAGAAACCATTCACTGTCAATCCAATGATCCTGTCTGTTATGTTGGTATAATCCAAACGCTATATCTGTACCTGCATTATGTAAGGCATTAAGATGCCTTCCTTCATTTGCTAATTCATTGTTATCCTGTTGATTTATACCTTGTCCTAAACAGAAAAATGCATTGTTTACATAAGTTTAGGACTACCATTGATATTTTTAGAGAGTATACTCTAATCAACTTATTATTTGAGGAGGAGGGTTGGACAAATGTAATTTTCCTGATGGCAATTGAATTTGGAGAAATGTAATTATGAGACAGACAGGGTGTGAGTAACATCAGTGTTGAGGTGTGGGAGTATGAAGTGCAACAAGCTCCTCGTCTCCAACCTAGTACACCCTAACAAGGCCTGGTCCCAAACTGTTTCCTGTACTCCTTCTGTATCTTCTTCTGTTTTAGTCTATTTTGAATAGATTTACCAATTGAGACCAGATTTTGTTTTCACCAAGTCATGCAGCCTCTATTTGGTGCGCTTGGTGATGAATTCATTAACAATTAAGATACGTGTAGCTTTTCCTTTTGTACTTGACATCCATGATCAGTGATAACTGGAAGGAAATGATACAATTAACCCTAATTAAGTCACAGTAATATTCATGTACCTACCTAAAGATTAGAGATGAGACATGTTCATGTACATTATTGTACAAGCTCTTTGTAATGTCTGGAAACAGCTAATTAAGACCACATTTGCTAATTGTTCATTTGTATTATTCAGATCAGCCTGTCGTGATACATCAAAGTGCTATAATTCATCATGGAGTCCTCCGTTCATCTCTGTCAGAAGAGCAGCGTGTCTCACTGTGTGGCTGAAAATGAAATGTGCGTATTTCACATCAATCACGCTGTAGGGGGATAGTGATGACACAGGGGAGAGTCATGTTCACTTGGTTTACAGCAGAAGTAGAGTTGTTTGGTGCCAGGGGCTCAGTCTGCACTGTGGCCGTTATGAGCACTGGGCTGAATGTCAGACACAGTCTGCACTGTGGCCGTTATGAGCACTGGGCTGAATGTCAGACACAGTCTGCACTGTGGCCGTTATGAGCACTGGGCTGAATGTCAGACACAGTCTGCACTGTGGCCGTTATGAGCACTGGGCTGAATGTCAGACACAGTCTGCACTGTGGCCGTTATGAGCACTGGGCTTAATGTCAGACACAGTCTGCACTGTGGCCGTTATGAGCACTGGGCTGAATGTCAGACACAGTCTGCACTGTGGCCGTTATGAGCACTGGGCTGAATGTCAGGCTCAGTCTGCACTGTGGCCGTTATGAGCACTGGGCTGAATGTCAGACACAGTCTGCACTGTGGCCGTTATGAGCACTGGGCTCAATGTCAGACACAGTCTGCACTGTGGCCGTTATGAGCACTGGGCTGAATGTCAGACACAGTCTGCACTGTGGCCGTTATGAGCACTGGGCTGAATGTCAGGCTCAGTCTGCACTGTGGCCGTTATGAGCACTGGGCTGAATGTCAGGCTCAGTCTGCACTGTGGCCGTTATGAGCACTGGGCTGAATGTCAGACACAGTCTGCACTGTGGCCGTTATGAGCACTGGGCTGAATGTCAGACACAGTCTGCACTGTGGCCGTTATGAGCACTGGGCTGAATGTCAGACACAGTCTGCACTGTGGCCGTTATGAGCACTGGGCTGAATGTCAGACACAGTCTGCACTGTGGCCGTTATGAGCACTGGGCTGAATGTCAGACACAGTCTGCACTGTGGCCGTTATGAGCACTGGGCTGAATGTCAGACACAGTCTGCACTGTGGCCGTTATGAGCACTGGGCTGAATGTCAGGCTCAGTCTGCACTGTGGCCGTTATGAGCACTGGGCTGAATGTCAGACACAGTCTGCACTGTGGCCGTTATGAGCACTGGGCTGAATGTCAGGCTCAGTCTGCACTGTGGCCGTTATGAGCACTGGGCTGAATGTCAGACACAGTCTGCACTGTGGCCGTTATGAGCACTGGGCTGAATGTCAGACACAGTCTGCACTGTGGCCGTTATGAGCACTGGGCTGAATGTCAGACACAGTCTGCACTGTGGCTGTTATGAGCACTGGGCTGAATGTCAGGCTCAGTCTGCACTGTGGCCGTTATGAGCACTGGGCTGAATGTCAGACACAGTCTGCACTGTGGCCGTTATGAGCACTGGGCTGAATGTCAGACACAGTCTGCACTGTGGCTGTTATGAGCACTGGGCTGAATGTCAGACACAGTCTGCACTGTGGCCGTTATGAGCACTGGGCTGAATGTCAGACACAGGAGTGTAATGCTCTGTATAAAACCCTCTGTAGATTCAACGGGTGGATCTCAATACACTTTCATGGATTCTGGCATCATCTCTTTTCCCTCCTCTCCTACAAATAGGTGAAGGTTTTGCATAAAGTTGGATAAGCTTTCAAGATATTTATTTCAGACCATCTGCCATATAGAAACGGTCCTCTGCTACTTCGCCTGTTATCTAGTCCCGGGCTATTCCCTCCTCCATACCTCAGTAAAGAGGGTTGGATACACTTCCAGTCCAGTCTGTTCCCTGGCCCTGCCTGTATTGGACTCAGCCCCTACCCATTGTCTTATTGATCACAAATGAAACAGTGAACTGATCAATACAGTCTTAATGCGAGTTTGTTGTTCAGTCACTTGCCATTTAAATCACCTGTATCACCCCCAATGAGTCATCTGTTTTCTGTCATACATTGCACATGTTCCAACTCTTTGCTTTGTTATTTTGGGGAGGAGGCTGCTACTCCCAGCTATCATCATAAATACCTAACCTCACTAGACTGTTGTTCAGTGCCATGTGTTATCTACACCTATAAGAATGCACTGCTTTGACCCTTGACTACCTTTTACACAGTGTTGAAGAACAGTATTATTATTTTGCCACCAATACTTATGGAGGCTATTCTTAAATGAGGTTTCATGAATGTCACAAATGAAACCAAAGTGCAACCCCATTGATTGTGCAGGTAATTCAGATGTAAATGTGACTGTGGGCTGGATGGTGGCTGGTGAGGGAGACAGTGTGGAGCTAGCCATCACACCTGCGATAATAGCAGTGTGCTGTTAACATCACCAGGGGTCTGACTGCCACATGGTCTGCTGCATTATCAATGTTTGGAGTGGAGTGATGCGCTTGGCTCTTAAATATAGGGCCTGTACTTAATACATGGTGTGTGTTTTTTACCGCGGTGGGGTTGGAGGAGTGTAAGGCTGCAAGGTAGAGATAGTACCTTGATAGTCAGTCGGCTCTCAGCTGAGCCACCTGGTTGAATAAAGGCTACATTATAAAATCAAATTAAATACAATTGTAATGTTGCTTTCCATGTTAGCTATGCTTAGTTAAATTATCATTTGAAATGGTACTATTTATTATTTAACATTCTTAAATTGTTCAATGAAATATGAATTTGCTTATGATAGTTAGCATAAATGTATGCATCCACCCCCAATTTTCGACTGCAGAAATCAAACTTGCGAATTGTGACTCGTCAGGAGATGGAGGCATGTGTGTGTGTGTGTGTGTGTGTGTGTGTGTGTGTGTGTGTGTGTGTGTGTGTGTGTGTGTGTGTGTGTGTGTGTGTGTGTGTGTGTGTGTGTGTGTGTGTGTGTGTGTGTGTGTGTGTGTGTGTGTGTGTGTGTGTGCGTGTGTGTGTGTACACGTGTGCCCACAACCCTCTGGCAGTGATGTCTAGTAGGTACTATCACGTTCCCGTTTAGCTCCAGTGCCAGACTGGAGGCTGTGAATGACGGGGCCAGGGGGATCCGAGGGGGGCCAGGGGGATCCGAGGGGGTGCCAGGCTGGCACGTCCTGGGAGATGTTTGTCAGGAGATGTCCCTCCCTCCAGCATGTTTACACTCACAGGGCTGTTACTGGGCTGGCTGGAGGGAAGCTAAACTGTGAGAGCAGACGTCTTGTGAAAGCCAGAGCTCTTTCTGTGAATATTAACGAGAGAGTAGAGCAGAGAAAAGCAGAACTATCTGGACAAAACAAAGCTGGGTTTTGAGTTTTAGTGGGATAATAGCCCAGGCTCTTTCACAGCAGAACCCAGGGCACTCTGGGAGAGAGGGGAGAGACACTGAATGGGAGAGGAAGTCATAAAAAAAGCAAACCTCTTTGAAAAGAGACCTGTGTGAGTGTACTTGTGTGCATGTGCGTATGTCGTTGTTGTTGTAAGAGAAGGTTTTTGGTTTTCAGACATTAGAGTGAGACAGAATTAACGTAGCTAGCTATGACATCATAAAAGGGGAGGGTGAATCACCCTGGTCATGAAAAGGTAAGGAGATCCACGCTATGCTCTTTGCCAGACACTGAGGGGAATCGAAGCAACACAGACAGACAGACAAGACAGCCAGGCCAAAAAGCTGGGAGGTGACTCAGATTAGAGGGCAGAGAGAGTCTGCAGACTGCAGCTCTGCTCTGTCTGACACACTGCCTGAGTAGGGCTGAGGAGCGAGAGAGAGAACGAGAGGCAGAACAAGTTGGGGGAGAGAGAGACACTGGGAGAGAGTGAAAGAGTGAGGAAGAGAGGTGGAGAGAGAGAGAGTTTGTGAGAGAGAGATGGCACTGCTGTAGCGTCACTGAATAAACTCACACATCCCTCTAGCTAGTGAGTGTGGTAGTCATTGGGAAAGAGAGGGAGCTCTCTGAAGTCCCACATCCGACTGTGCTTCAGCTTGTGGGCTAAATGAGTATGACACATTAACCCCTGGGCATCTTCTCCTTCTCTCACAGTGCCAAATACAGTAATACTGTAGACATGATGAGGAATGAAATGCTCAATTCTAATCATAACACATATTCCTGAATGCGTTTGTCAGAGATGATCTGCCAGCAAGGTTGGGGTCAGTTCCATTTCAATTGTAATTTTTGGTTTATTTCCTGAATTGACTGAATTGAAATGGAATTGACCCCAACCTTGTCTGCTAGTTGTTATTGCTCTGCAGACATTTCCTTAGTGTAGTCTACACTCAGTGCTTTACGGCGTGGTCCCTATGAAATAAAATAACAGACGGCTTTACAAAGAAGGACCTCTACTACTCCTCACTTTACTTTTCCAGACAGTGACACATTTCAACCACCATGACCTCAGTTCAGTATAATGTGTGTTTGTGCTTGTTTTAAAGAACAATTAAAAATGGAAAGGCTTTCAAAATAAGGCATTATTTTCTTTATAGGGGCAGAGGGAAACATGAATGATGTAGAGAACATCTTGAAATACTCATCTGATATATCTCACGCCACTTTGGCCCAGCATGGAGATAGCATGGCAACTGTTGTCCACCCGAGTAAATTGGGATCATTATGCCAACCACGAGAAAGAACACTCTGAACCTGAAATAGTGTAATAATTTAATACTGTTAAACATTATTGCAATGGCCAACAAATTACAGTACAGCTTTAAGATGACACCATATGAACTAGAAGAAGAACACAATTGAAGACAGGGCAAAATTATGTGACGGAAGATTTGCAGTTCTCTTTGTTGCTATTTTTTGTGTGTGATGTACTTACAGTAATGTTAAAGCCTCATACCTCATAGGACCCTCAAACCTCATAACTCCTCAAGGTGTCTAGAGTAAATATAGTGAAGGCAGCTATCTGTCACAGATATACAGTAGTCCCCGGGTGTACCACTACACCAGCCCTACTTCCCCAGGAGTGCCAGGCAGGGGGGGGGGGTTGTGTAGTGGTACACCCGACCTCCCATCCCTCTCCTTCGGCTCCAGGCAAGTCAGGGACAAGCGTGAGATCAATAGCCCCTGTTTGCCCGCAGCATCTCCATTTCTCAGCCGGGACACTGATGCTAACTATCAATAGCAATAAGGGTCTGTCTGAGACAGAGTTAAAGCGCTGGCCAACCAGCATGGCTGTCTGACGATGGCTGATAAACATCTTGTGACCAGGACTGCTACAAATAAACCACTTGATATGTTGGAACTTTTCAGGGTTATTTATTGCGAGGACATATGGTTTTCGTGGTGTTCTCTGACTCGCTCGCTCTCCCTCCATTTTGTTACGTGTATGCATGGCCTTTTGTGGGGTAGTAAGTTACACTGCCTGTTTGGTTGGTTCACCCGAAGAAACGCCATGTTTAATGTTCGCGAGTGTATGTGGTGTTGTGGGGATCATTTCAAGTGTAATTTAGATTTTTTTCTTCTAGGGTCTTAAAAATACATAAACACTCAGCTTTTTTGGTGATGTCTGTGATTTCTTCAAGATGTTTAAAGTGTTTTGTCCTCCTCTAACTCCCATGTCTGAAGGGATGTGTGTCCGTGTAATTCTGACTCCAGTGAAACATTTAACAAACTAAGCATCTCTGTTTCCAAATATAATTTGTCAAAGTCATATGAAAGCAGAATCTGTTTTAAAAGAATATGAAGGATTCCAGAATTAGAATATTGGTGGTATTCAGAGTGTCAAGGTGTTTATCATTATTCCAACTCAAGCGAGTGGGTTTCATCAAATACAATCAAGTGAATTTGTATCATAACTATGGAGAGTATTTGATGATTGTATCTCTGGGAATGACTGTTTATCTATTGAGAAATCACTCTGGGTCTCTTCTGGTTTTGGTTGAACTAACGAGAAACAGACATTGAGGTCCAGTGTATGGATGTGACACAAATACTTTTAAAAATCAAATATCTACTATCCTAAATGCATTTATCACATAAGATTGTTAAATAGATCAAAACCCACTTATCAAGTGAGCACACAAATACCACTTCCTGCAAAATAACACACAACACCCTATGTGTGCAACAATACTCTAAATCTTACTTAAATCAAAAGAGGCAAATAATTCCATTCAAATAGCCTTATACATATGTGTCATTAAACCCAACCTGGGATTTGAGCATGTATGAACAATTTGACAAACCCCAACCCACAGTGTCCTGTTTTTTGGTTCTGAAAGGAGCTCTCACTCCCCCACTAACATCCTGAAGCCGGTATGTATACTCGAGCTAAGTGTCTCGTGGCTTTAAATACAAGATCAACTGTTGGCTCTCTGCTCTCACACCTCACTTCTAGGTCAGATACTTATTAATCTACCCACAGCTCTCAGCACTAGTACCTGGACAACAGCTAACCTGACAACACACATACACAAAATGGAGCAACAGGGTGCTGGAGAGAGATGACCTCTGGCACCACTGTGACACTTGTGAATGTTTGCTTGTTTTGTTTTTTCAAACAAGCCAGACCTGAAAGGAGAGGCTGTAACTCCAACTAAGGTCATGTAAATACAAACAAGTTCCTATTGATATGGAGTAATGCTCCAGGAAGTTGTGGAGGGCAACAATGGGGAGACACAATCTGTGGGACAAGTGTAGCAGGGCTGCTAGAGGACAATAGAAGAGGCCTGATCTCTTAATTAATGGACATCATTCTCTGCAGCATGAGGCAGGTACTGAATTTTAATGCAGACAATTTTTCAAAGGTTTCCCTGCAAAATGGCACATTGTGTTGTCTTATATAGAGTTTTAAACACGGGAGAATTTGACAGAAAATATGTTGTCAGTTATTTTGCTGTTATTGCTGATGGAAACTTGATACATCACAAAAATCAAGATGATTGACAGGATGTTAAGTTACTTATGAATAAATGTTGTCAGAATATTATTTTGTCAAAATATGTATTTAAATAATTTTAACAACGAAAGACATAATATAATATGTAATGTCCACAGTTATGTTATCTTGGGGGATTTGTATCGAATAGTTATAGTTGTATAATACTCTAAACCTTTAGAAGCAACATAGGTCTACTTTAAATTCTAGAAGGTTAGCACATGGAAAATAAATGACTATGGCTTTGTGTAGCAGGCTGGTCTCTGCATGAAATCCCTTTAATCAAGACTTTAATCCGCATCAAGGACGGCAGTGTCATGAATGAGGCCATCCTCTGCTTGTCCAGTATTCATCTTGATCATGATTATTGTGAAATGCTTGCGTTTGAAATTAAAACACTAACTAATTGATTATATCGTTTTAGGCCTACCATGGCGTGCATGTCATGTAAAGCAAGAAACTCAACTGAAATGTAAACATTCTAGTAAAGCAATATTCATGCTTTCAGCTGAGTATTGTCTTGTCCCATGTCAGTTGATAATGTGTCATTTGCTCGTTTATATCCTATTGAACGCCTCTTTATCCTCATGAGGCGCACAAGTGACTCCGAATAAATACCGAATCTTAAAATAGTCCGGTGTTCTTCAACTGTTCGCATGTAAATTAGGCCGATACAGCGTAGACCTACTGGGTAAGTAAATGCCTTGAGGAGTGAAATGAGCGGTAGCCTATACCCGGAAGACTACAGAGCGTTATCCGTTTTTTACAGATTGAAAGTCCTCATAAATGTATCCGTGAAACAACTTGTCTAGTTTCTTTACATTAATTAAATAATTTCGAGCTGTTTAGAGCTTTTATTATTCTGTTTTAGCCTCCAGCCCACTAATGCATCTGACCTAGTTCAAAGTGTGATCCAACTAGTTGTAATTCTTTGGGCATCGTGTTTAGAAACCGACAGAACTGTGTGTGAATACTACATGTTGAATGCGGTGTTACACAAAAGCCCTCTATTACAGAGAGAGAGAGGGGGGGTGATATTCGCAAGAGACTGATCTATGGGATCCACCAACAACACAGGTCTCGGGGTGCGGTGGAAATGCCCATTTTGCTTATGATATTCAATTATGCGGTCAAACGCTCTGTGTTTTCTGAGCAATGATCAATTATCGGATGTCAATGATAATAGTGAATGATGGTCCCACGCATCCCCCACTCTTGGATGCTGCGTATCGATTGCGCGTGACAGAGAGAGTGAGTGCGCACTGAGATTGTGTGCGCAAAATACAGCGTCAGTCACTTTTCCTGCGTTGCAAAAATATTCTCCCAAACTCAAGAGAATAAATACTTGTTTCTTGACTGAAACAACTAACATCTAATTTTTAATTGACTCAATCTTAATGTATACGCTATGTCTTACTCTAGTAGTACCCGCTTTATGAATATGATATAATTGATAATAATTTTGACATATTTTCATTATAAGCGAGAGATGTCCACCTAAACAATTTGTAAGTCGCTCTGGATAAGAGCGTCTGCTAAATGACTTAAATGTAAATGTAAACATTTGTTTCCAGTGCTGCCAATTAATTACCCCTCTCAATGTGGGTGGGAGTGAGTTTCGGACAGCTTTTATTTAACCCCTACCCCCATCCCTCGCTTTCATTCCTCCACTTATTTCAATTCAGACCCCCAAAATTCTTGTTGATTGTGTCCTTTATCCCGTGATTGTTAACACAGTATAGTCCGACCGTTTGGGGTGAATCTCATTTAAAGTGTCTCTCGCTCGGTTGGGCTGCAAATCACCCTGTTTACAATCTCACACCAACACTCACATCAATTAACTGCCCATTGATTTTTCAGCCCGGGACATTACAATATTGCAGACCTATTTTCTTGCGCCTCTTAGTTTTATCGCCGATATAATTATCAGCAAAGTTTCTTGCCCATGGGTATCAATGCGAGTAGGCCTATTATTACCCTGTATGACATATAGGTATGTAATTGTGTATGTAATTGTATTCCATTTTTCTTATCATCTCTGTATGAATAGGCTTTATTTTTGTTGCATCATTTTATTCCTTGTTGTCTTATTTGTACGTTTTGAGATATTGAGGGATTGTAAACATAAAACTTTATTCCATAGACTATACTGTAAATGGCCCTTCCAATATGAAAATATATAAAACAATATTTCAATTTTATAAAAATGTGAAAATAGGTATTACTTTTGATATTTTGTACTTTTGATATTGATATTCTGTATTGACATATCAGTGTCCGCCAAAAACACAAGTAGCTATCGCCAATATTTTTTTCCCTGTCCCTTCCTCAGCCATTAATAAGTAAATAGGACTCGTCCTAAAAGATAGCTGAAACAAGAGAGGACTAGAGGACTAGCCTGCAGCAGCTCTTTAAATATTCAGTGAAAAATAATGGCATCCAAGCCATCACCTATAGTAACATTATTATCTTCATTTCTCAAAATCAGCCAGACTGATAGCTTCGTTTATCTTTTCCGCACAATAAATCTAATAGACACAGAGCAGCTCCTATGGGAACTCCTGCTCTCTTCAAACATTCCCAAGGATGACTCCAGGAGTCATCACGAATAGTGTATAATTTTAGAACTATGATTCTTAGAATTGTAATATTATTATTTGTATTATCATTATAAAAAAAGTACTAACGTACATACAATAGGTTATAAAATGGAGTTTGCTATTGGCTTCACATATTCAAAGCAATGGGTTACAATTAAATTATATTAATCAACACTTATTAGTTTTCTATGTTGAAAAAGTATACAGTTATCGTTGTGTTTGAAGCAAAGATCAACGTCTATTCAGTGTAACCTCTATAGTTTTAAATTTCTATTATTCTACTATTATTATTCTCTTTAAATCCACTTATTGAATAGCAACTGCTTTTGTCTTGCATTACAACTGCGCAATAAGGCTCTCATTTTTGTTACAGAACTGATGAAAATATAAACTTGACGTACAGCAAAATAAACATACACAGGCTACCCGTGACATGCTGGGCTACTGTAGGCTACAATTTGGACAAGACGCTGATTGTAGCGAGTTTCGCTAAACAATCCAATCAACGTATGAAATTAAAACAACTCAATGTTTCAATGACGCGCAAGTTCGTGAAATGTATGCATGATGTGCTGAAGTAGCCTATGTATAGTAAACATATATAAACAATACAAACATGTCCATGCCTTCGAAACAGAATCATATACTCTTTACTGTTCCCTCTACTGGTCAGTCACTCGCTCACGCTCACACACACACACACACACACTCGCTCGCGAACCATGCGTATGAGAGAGAGCGAAAGAGAGAGAGGTGAGCGAGAGATTGCACCTCCAACGGCTTATGATAGAGTAGCCCAGTGACCAATCACATCATAGGTGGGCTGGGCTCAACATTTCTCACAGTCCTACATGGGCCCTTAAAGTTTGTTTGTTCGCGGAATGCGGTGTGTGATGAAAACGTGTTACTAACCCCGTTCGGCGATAATCAAATGAATCTGATTGGGATATTCGATACATATCTTGGACTTCCAAGACACCTACAGTGTAATTACGCACGAGACTCCTATAGTCGATCTACGTTTCCCTCGCTGCATTGAGACACCACTAAACAACGATTAGGTATCAGTGTTTCAACATACAAGATCTGAATTACAGCGACCTCAATGCAAATCTGAAAGGAGGATACAGCAACAGCGACCAGAGTTGTGGAAAGTATTTGTATGTGAGATCACGGAGGTTTCACCGTGAGCGTCTCGTCAGTTCAAATTGACCTAACTCTGCTTGGTTTGATCGCTGCTTAGTCAATAGGAAAGATACCGTTCAGCGAATGGACTGAAGACTCTGACATTCCACTAGTAGCCAAGATAAGCTTTACGTAGCTACCAGCTGGTTGCTAAGAAGGGTTAAACTGTATCTAAAGGGAGTTGGAAAACCCAGCCTTTTCTTCCACACGGATCAACTCATTGGGTGGGAGCTGAGAGAGAGACAAGAGTCCCCAGCAAATCAGGACCTAATTGATTAAAGAGACTTAATTTGAATAGGGGGCTGGCGAGGTGCCAATAGCCTTTCAAGGAACCCCCGAATGATTAATCGCAAAGCATTATTGATAATCATAACAGGACACATGCGCGGTGGATGGACTCGATTTTCGTAATTTTGAGCAGATTTTTTAGCAATTTTTTATTCTTTCTTGGCTGATGTGTGAGCCAGCATGTCGCGGAGGAAACAAGCAAAGCCGCAACATTTCCAATCGGACCCTCATCTGGCTTTATCCGAGCACAATGGTAAGTTCTGGCAATGGATCGCTGTTATCCACGCTACTATCTTTTAATATCTGCTTTTCAGATGTTTTTGTCATTTTAGGATGACAAAAACGTCTTCCCCCTTTTCGAAGTTAGATTGTTTTTTTATGAATCCATGCAATTTACTTTTTCAATCATTTTATGATAACTCGACACATTTGCTATGTGTATAGGCTATCTACTTTATGATCAAACTATGGCCCGTGCCTTTTCTATATATCGCTCTAAGACACAGTCACATACTTTTATTCTTGAAAATATCATGTTACTGCGTTTTGTTGTTCATATAACTTTAGAATAAAACTTTGTTACAAAATAAAACCATTTAAAAGTGCATGCGTTATATTCTTGTTATTAGGCTGCTTAGCCTACTTTTACCTCGACATAGGCTTCTATGTAGCCTACACTTTTAGAATTCACTTTTTAGAACACTTTGTGTAGTAGGCTACAAAGATTGATTTTTTAATCAACATTTTTGTCTTACACACTTTGAAGCAAGTTTCCTCTATTGCTGCTGCAAGCAAAGTTGCTGCAGCGAAAGGCTCGTTTAAGTTTCTGCTTTTGTAGTCGACTTAGTTTCACTCCAATCGTTGCCTAACCTACTCTATACACGGACAAGTACTGGTGCGTAGAAATAAACCAGTATGTTCTTAAATGTTTTCCCTCTATTTTGGGTTTAGGCCTATATAGAATATAAATAATCATTTGCATACTCGCCTAACGTTTCTACTGTTTCTGACTGTCCTGTACATAGGCTAGTCTACAAAATCGGTATTTCTCAGCCAAGCCTTGATTCAAATCAAATGATAAGAAAATATAAACATTATTTGCTTACAATGAATACCTTATCGATTTTCAGTTTGCGGACATGGTGTGGTCTTAATTGTGGATGGTAATCATTCGTTTACAAATCATATGACTTTTAAACCACAATCTCAATGTGGTGCACGATGCAACAGAACATTGAAGCTATAATGGCCTTATAGTTATTATGTATATCATTATTTAATGTTAATACATTATAATAGTTTTATGCTTAGCCGCATGCACACTTTTTGTTTACTTCCCACATTTCCCTTGTGTATAATTTTCAAGATATTTCAAAGGTGAAATGTTCAAATTCTCTCTCTTTCGCTCCCCCCCCCTTCTCTCTCTCTCGCTCTCTCACATACACACAAACACACACACACACACCGAGAGAAAAAGAGCGAGAAATAAATAGTGAGGGACAGAGGCCTGTTATTTTACGAGATAAACAAGTTAACGTATCTCTAAATTTTTCAAAAATATGTAAAGGATTTATGTTAATTTACTTTAACAAAAGCTCAGCACCAAATTACCTCACGTCATGAAAATTAGCTTGTATAAAGAATATGTCAAGTTGTGGTTCAGACCATCAAAAAGATGGCGACAGGGTTGAATGAACTACCTTGGTTGCTTTTGGAACGCTTTGTCACCCTTGCGAGTTTCTACGACTTCGGAGTGACCAGCTGACCATCTCTGTTAAATCCACCCAACAATCCACCTTTTCCTCTTATGCTGATACATTTGATAAAATTACGTTTTCCAACGAGATTTACAACAAGCTGGGCTTTAATTTTCTATTGCTAAAGATGTGCTTTAGACCTGCTGTGAAAACCAGGTTATGGAAGTATTTTCTATAGGCCTACAACACCCATAGCCATAACTTTCACCCTATGGTGTTTGTAAGGTAGTTTGATGCGGCAAAGTTTAAGTTTCACTGTCTTAAAAATATCAAGTAATTTCCAGATTATTAAAATTTGTATATTCTATGTTTCCTCAAACGTACAATTTCCGGAATTATTTTTTTTCAAAATGGTTGAATATTCATAGTGAAACGACTGTAGTTTCGATCTAACATTTTAGAATTGTGGATGTATTTTAAAAGTCTCACATGTATAGTAGATTTTAATGTTGCGCTTTCTCTATTCATTAGTTTATATGAAAGGAAATCATAATCTCCTATCTCTCATACAGATTACATTTGACTTGTTTGTAGTTACTGCTCTATAGTAGCCCATATTACACTAGTATTACTATTATTACTATTAATATCTGTTTATTGGAAGTCTTTGCCATGACATAGCCACCAGAAAGGAAACTCTAGAGGCTCTTTAACTGACCTTATATGGCTGATTTTTCCATCCACATTGTCTATGTATTTTCCTTCTGAGGAGTTGTATGGAAATATATTTTCCTTGAGACAGTCAATTTAGTTTGACTTATTTTTCATATATAACTAATCATATTTTAAGCTCTTTCTGTGTGTGTACAGCTATGTTGTTTGCAGTATCGTTTACAAAATGCTAGCTGGAAATAAAGCTCTGTTTCACCCAACTATAACCTTGCATAAGAAGCATTTACTGCTACCTAAGGTTGCAAGATTTGGTTGGAACTAAGGATCAATGCAAAACATAGTCTATACCTAGAATCATACTTGTTTTCCTTGACTGCTGCATTTCCCCTAAAATGTAATAAAGTAGTGAATAGTAACTTTAGTCATTCTCTGTCAGCAGACTGGTGCCTACTGAGTTTCACAATAAATAACCCAAATGCATCCTGCATTAAACAAGCTGAAAATGCAATACCTGTAATTATGGGTTAGGGACATGGAATACTTGCATTTCTGGTAATGGGTTGATAATTCTAGAATGTGTGCTCATGACTGAGATATCTCCTGTTTGTGTGGAACTGGAAAGTCCTCAAGAGTCTCTGTATGCAAAATAAAAAGAGGGAGGCTAACATTCCCAATACATTTGAAGGAGATGCTGAGGGCATTTTGCCGCTGGATAGTTAGTGTATGAGGCTGAGAGTCAAGGCTGTCTGTCTCTCATCTCGTCCCTCCGAGAGAGAGAGAGTTCTCGGGTGGGATGTTCAGCTGTTTTAACCTTTGCCAGGGTCCCCCTGTGTCTCCCTGTGTGAAGTTGATGAGAGTTCAGGCTGCAGTGTCTTCTCCTGTACCTCGTCATTGACCCCGCTGATCAGAGCCACAGGGGCCTAGCAGGGCCTCTGTCCTCTATTTGTGATGGGGGGGGGGTCTTATCAATGTGACCGTCATCCACTTCCACCCTGCAAGAGTAGCCCCCCCAGAGGGAGATCGGCAGGGCGGTCCTCGGCCCTTCGCACTGTTGTACCCCGCAAACAACAGGGATTCAGTTACTTGTCATTTTGCCAATGTTTATATAGTGGAAGGCTGAGATGTATCCCGACTGAAGGACTTGCTTGCTTTTCTCCCTTCTCCTCCCCTTTAAGCTTTAATCATGTCACCAGGGCAGAGCTGGGGCTTGTCCATCCGGGAAACGGCAGCTATAGTGGAACCCCATCTAGTGTTCACTGGGATGTTTCCAGTGAGGCCAGCAGTGTGAGGGCTGGAGAGGAGGTGGGTTAGCTCAGGCAGGCATCAGACATTCTACTGAATTCACAAGTGTCAAGAGGCTTGAAGCCAGCGTCCCTACAAAGTAACGTAGGAACTCTCAAAAAGCTACTCTGCCATCTTTTCTACTAATCCACATCTCTATATCACTTATTATTTACTCTCTTCTGTCTTTTCTATCAGTGTCTCTCTGTTTTGGCATGTGTCTCTTCTGCTTCCCTGAAGGCCTGTGCTCTGGTGACTCCTTGTAGCATGATGATGATGATGATGATATTTAGCTGTTTTAGGACACCATTTTTATACAGAGTAACGCATTATTTCTATTCAGAGATAATCGTCAAGCTATTTTTTAAACATTGACTAATGTATGCACTGTTGCTGTTGATATTTGGGTGTTGTGTGCATTGGGGCTGTTCTCATTTAGGCTGCGCATTTGTTGGCATTATTTTCATAGTATTTGTTTTTTTATTCATAAAGACATGATATTAACAAAATACCATCTCTTTTTAAGTGCATGTCTACTTATGTAAACAGACATGATTACATGTCAGTACATGATTATAGATGTACTTTCAAATACTCCATGCTTCTGAGATGTTTACCTTCTTAGTAGTCAAGGTGGTGGTATGGAAATAGCTTCTTGTGAAAGAGCACATTTGAGATGGAATAATTTGATTGTTTTAATTTGACCACTATTTGCTTTACAATCACTGAGTATTTACGAAGGAAGGGGGTGGGGTGGGGTGTGCTGGGTGTTGAGAGTAACACACTTTGAGATTTAGAAAGTGAATTTACCCCTTGGTCGGTCAAATCCTAGCCTGTTACAAGTACGTTATTATTAGGGACATATATATTGTGATATCAGTGAATGTTATGAGAAGTTGATAACAGAGTTACATGTGGGCATATGCTCTTTGTTTTATTTTTCTCTGTGGTTTTGGATATAGTTATTTTGGTCGCTAAACATGATCATGTTTAGATAGAATCCACAATGTGATATAATCCACAATGTCCAGTTTCCATTCACTCGACGAATGAGAGAATGTTACATTTAAAGATAGTTATTACTGACTGCCTAACTAAATAAGTTATCCACAGGTCTCTGAAGAAACTTGAGCTAGTCACTTGTTCTTAGTGTTTTCATACAGATTACATTGGACAGTTTAAACAAACCTTTGGATGTATGGAATCTTAAATCCTTTAAAAATATATATTTATGATATATGGAAATAGTAGCTTGCGGCTTCAACATGTGTGTCATCACTACACTCCAGTGCACTTTAATCTAGTAAGATAATAAGAATTAACACTATGAACTTGATGTTTACATTTTTGCTTTTATAGTGCATTTTTGTACTTTTGTAAAAGTTTGCTCCTATAACCTAGGTAAGTTCTTGAAGGGCGGTTCAAGCGCTTTCATTTTGTTGACTTTGGATAGTTTTCTCACATTTTTGTTTAGCTACATTAGTGTTTCCTACAGCAGTATATTCAGGACATTGTGTAAATTGATGTATTTCCTCTTACATAAAATCCACTTTTGTTCACATGGTCAACCAATACCAAACAAAGCTACTCTTTCTTCCCACGAGGTAAATCAAACACATTTTTCATTACTGACGCTTTCAGGGGAGGCTGCATGGTTGATATTAAAAAGTTACCATTAAAGTTGGAGCAAGTCTTCTCCGTTTGCATGGTTAGAGTGGTGTGAGTCTGGGTTTTACTGTCATGGCAACTTTACGTTATCTGATGTCCCAGAGCAGAGAAACATTGAGGGAGATAATCCCTGAATTAAACAGGATCTGCTTTGAGTTGGCCAAGATGAGCAGACCAGGCCAGGCCAGGCCGATGAGCCCGCCGCTCCCATGCTGTGTGAACAATGGGAAGCCATCCTGTCTCAGTGGGGAAGGGCCGCACTCCTCTCTCTCTCTCTCTCTCTCTCTCTCTCTCTCTCTCTCTCTCTCTCTCTCTCTCTGTGTTTCATTTTCAAATTAACCCTCCCTTTCCACCCGTGATGAAAATGTAGATCGCCGGGGCCCACAATGAAAGGGATTCATAGAGAATTGCAATTTGTAAATCAACTTGTATGTTAAACAGTGAGATTTGGGTTTAACAAAAAGAAGATAGAATGGGGAAAGTCTGGAGCACAGCAGTGGCACAGGGGTGTTGACTCGCCTTTTGTTCTTGTCACACTGACCCCTGTGTTTGTTGAATGGAAATGGCATAACCAAGACCAGTTTCTATGCACATTTAAAAGACAATTATTCATTTTGCGTATTCTTATTGGCTGGTATTGAATTGCCTGTTGCTTAAACTGCTGTGGCCAGTTGGTTGGTTTTGGGCAGCAAAGCCGTTCATTCTAATAAATATGACAGCAGCTCTACTCATAGTTCTTGACAAATTTTCTTGAGCCATTTGTAGTTATGTTTTTTTTTCTCCCTATAAAGTATATATATATATATATATATATATATATATATATATATATAGCACTGTGATACTTACACATTTATATCACTACACATTTTTATACAAAGTTTTATACGTTATGTTTTACTCTTCATTTTATGTTAGGGACTATAATGTGTTTTATTTATTTTATTTTATGTAATTTATTAAATATACATAACATATTTATAAAAACATGTGTTATGTAAACATTACAGATATTTTAGTAAAAACAAAATGTATAATTCTTAGTGATATCAGTACAATAATGGCATATATAATTTTGCACTGTCTTTGTTGAGTGTCCGAGTGGCTAGAGAGAACAATCTGGAGTCCAAAGGCTCTGTTTATTGTGGCTGTCAGATTCCGATTGCAGCCTGACTGGATACAAATTAGCTTAGTGACAGGGATAACCTGTCCAAGATGCCTGTAGTCGAGTTGAAAATGAGCAAAGATGACAGCAAATTGAAAGTCTAATAAGTCCTTCAAATGGTTGATTTGTGCTCAGTGGACATGTAGACATTGAGGAGTATGAAATATTGGAAATCAATGCTTCTCTATGAAATGTCATTAAGCCCCAATGTCCTCACTTCATAGTATTTTATATGTTGATGGATTATCTATAGAAATGATTACTTAAAAGATGGTTGGATTGATGAAACCAGATGTACATCTTCAAAGATCACTTATTATTGATTTCCATTCTTTTCTTATCCTGTTTCTCAGAGCCACCACATTAAAAGGGGTCTTTTTCACTCTTTTTTTTGGTTTACTGCTGCTTTTTTGATGGTTGTTTTTCGTGAACGTATCAAGCGGATAAGTGTAAAACTGATTAATTTAAGATGAACAACAAAATAATATGAATAGATAAAGCTGCCTCTTCAGCTGCAAAACATTTCTAATCACTAATCCTCTGTTTCCTCCTCCTGTGTTTTTCAGGGGACACAGAAGAGCCCTGCTCTGAGGAAGACCCCCCCTGCAAGGAGTCAGATGCCCATGTCTGTAGCAGATGTTGTGCTGAGTTCTTTGAACTATCAGATCTTGAACAACACCAGAAGAATTGCACTAAGAATCAATTAGTTCTGATAGTGAATGAGAATCCTGCCTCTCCTTCCGGAAGCTTCTCGCCTGGCTCCCCTCCACATAATCCTGATGAGCAGATGAATGACATGGCTAATAACACTGATCAAGCAGAGTGCAGTGACCTTTTGGAGCATAACGCTCTCGACAAAGAAGAATCCATGGACGTCGACGTTTCCGGAATCAACGCTCATTCTGGTCACGACAATGATGGAGGCAGCAGCCACATGGAGGGAGGCAGTAACATCAACATGAACACGGGCGAGGGAAATGGCCACAGCTCCAGTAGGAAGAGCTCCGGACCAGCACCGGGCACCTCGTCCGTCTCTGTCCCCCAGCTACCTCCGCTTGGCAACCTGACTGACCTGGGGAGCATCTCTATGATCAACAGCAATGTCATCATCGAAAACCTGCAGAGCACCAAAGTGGCTGTGGCCCAGTTCACCCAGGAGACGCAGCGCTCCTCTGGGTCCGGGGGCCCCAGGGTGGCAGTGCCGGCCCTGATGGAGCAACTCCTGGGCCTGCAGCAGCAACAGATCCACCAGCTGCAGCTCATTGAACAGATCCGTCACCAGATCCTGCTACTGGCCTCCCAGTCCCCTGAAATGGTGCCCCCCAGCATCTCAACACCAGGAGGCTCGTTGGGGCCGTCAGCCAACCCACTGACCACGCTCAGCTCCCATCTCTCACAGCAGCTGGCTGCAGCTGCGGGCTTAGCACAGAGCCTGGCTAGCCAGTCTGCCAGCATCAGCAGCCTGAAGCAGCTGGCTGAAAAGGCGCAGCTACCTCAGAGCAACAATCCCAGCAGGGGTGAATCATCTCAGAGCATCAGCTCACTGGGATCGTCCACAGTCAACAACGTCCAGTCGTCCTCTGACAAGAGGCCAATACATGCGATCAGCAGCAACCTCCACTCTCAGCTCAGTAACCCATCACACACTAAGTCATCCATGCCAGCCTTTGGGATAGGTAACCTGTTGAACCCTGTAACTAATCCACATCTACCTCAACCCCCATCTGGAAACCACCTGTTTTCCAGCTCCCTGCCCAGTATTGGCACCACAGTGGAGGACCTCAACTCTCTGGCTGCGCTGGCCCAGAGGAAAGGCAAGTCACCAACTTCATTTGAACCCAAGAGCAGCTCAGAGGAGGCGTTCTTCAAGCATAAGTGCAGATTTTGTGCCAAGGTGTTCGGGAGTGACAGTGCCTTGCAGATCCACCTGCGGTCTCACACAGGTGAGAGGCCGTACAAGTGTAACATCTGTGGCAATCGCTTCTCCACCCGCGGTAACTTGAAGGTCCACTTCCAGCGTCATAAAGAGAAGTATCCACATGTTCAGATGAATCCATACCCTGTCCCCGAGCATTTAGACAATATTCCAACGAGCACCGGCATTCCATATGGTATGTCAATGCCTCCAGAGAAGCCTGTGACCAGCTGGCTGGACAGCAAGCCTGTTCTCTCCACTCTGACCTCATCAGTGGGCATGCTGCTCCCACCAACCATACCCAGCCTGCCGCCATTCATTAAAAAAGAGGATCATTCGGTAGCCATAACCAGCCCCCCCATTTCGACAAAGACTGACTCCGGTCGTGACGCTGCTGAGCCATCAATGAAAAGCAACGACGGGTTGTCTGAAGAAGCTGCTGCCCTGCCTACATCAAACGGGAAAACTGAAGAGGGCAGTCACTCGTCGAGCTTCATGGCGAGCGTGAGCTCTGAGTCTGAGCGCAACACAGAATACACAACCTCCAACAGCCCACCTATGATGACCAACCCTCTTATGCCCCTCATGTCTGAGCAGTTCAAGGCTAAGTTCCCGTTCGGGGGCCTCTTGGACCCGCTCCAGGGGTCGGAGACCTCCAAGCTGCAGCAGCTGGTGGAGAACATCGACAGGAAGTTGACGGACCCCAATGAGTGTGTCATCTGCCACCGTGTGCTCAGCTGTCAGAGCGCTCTGAAAATGCACTACCGTACTCACACTGGAGAGAGGCCCTTCAAGTGTAAAGTGTGTGGCAGAGCCTTCACCACCAAAGGGAACCTGAAGACCCACTACACCGTCCACCGGGCCATGCCTCCACTCAGGGTCCATCACTCCTGCCCCATCTGCCAGAAGAAGTTCACCAACGCAGTGGTCCTGCAGCAGCACATCCGAATGCACATGGGAGGGCAGATCCCAAACACCCCACTGCCAGACAGCTACCCTGAGTCCATGGGCTCCGACACAGGCTCCTTCGATGAGAGGAACTTCGATGAGAACTTCGATGACCTGGACAACTTCTCTGATGATGATATGGAGGGGATGGAAGGAGTAGAAGGGATGGAAGATGGCCCTGACAGCAGCGTCCCAGACACCCCTAAGTCAGCTGACGCCTCCCAAGACAGCCTGTGCAATTCCCCCTCTCACCCCGAGATGGTCGTTCAGGACGGGCAGGAGAAAAATCATCATGCCCATCACAATGCCTACCACAATACCCACCATGATATTGACTATAGAATCCACCACAACAACCACCATAACAATCAGCTTAACAGCCACCATGACAATCAGCATCACAACCACCATAACCCCCACCAGAGGCTGGTAGAGGAGCTACAGGCCAGCAGAATGAAGGCCATGGGGAACGGAGGTTCAATGGAAGGGGACTGCCTTACTAACGACTCCTCATCCCTAGGTGGGGACATCGAGAGCCCGAGTGCCGGGAGTCCAGCAGTGTCAGAATCTACCTCTTCCATGCAGCCCCCATCCCCCACCAATGGGCACCCCCAACATCACCGTAAATCCCCCAGCTTGGAGGAAAGACAGGAGAGACAGGAGAGGCACCAGAGGGCTTTGTCCCTGGATCACATCAGTGCCAGCCTCATGCAGCATCACCCTTCTAGCCTCGGGGCCCTGGACCTGACATCCTGCAACCCGTCTAAAGACCCACTGGGCATGCTCTTCCCATTCCGTGAGCGTGGCACGTTCAAGAACACGGCCTGTGACATCTGTGGGAAAACGTTTGCATGTCAGAGTGCCTTGGACATCCACTACCGAAGCCATACCAAAGAGAGACCGTTCATTTGCACAGCCTGTAACCGGGGCTTCTCGACCAAGGGCAACCTGAAGCAGCACATGCTCACCCACCAGATGAGGGACTTGCCCTCGCAGCTCTTCGAACCCTCTAACACCAGCCTCTCCTCCAGTCCGACCCCCTCCCTCCTCTCTGTGAACTCCCTGTCCTCCATGATCAAATCAGAGGTCAACGGCTTCCTCCATGGCCTCCACCACCACCAGGACCACCACAGGGACCACCACAGGGATCACCACAGGGACCACCAGGACCGAGATCACCATAAGGACATGCCCAGCAACATGCCCCATGGCCTGGTGACCACCTCGGCCTCTACATCCCCAGTGCTCTCGGCCTCTGCCCCTCCACGCCGGACACCCAAGCAGCACTACTGCAACACTTGTGGGAAGACCTTCTCATCCTCCAGCGCTCTGCAGATACATGAGAGGACCCACACTGGGGAGAAGCCCTTCGCCTGCCACATCTGTGGTCGGGCTTTCACCACCAAAGGAAATCTCAAGGTAATTGTAAGATTATAAACATCATGAATGCAATGTTTAAAATACACACATATTCAATATCTCATGGCAATTGTATATTTAAAAACATTATGAATGGAATTGGAAAATGTCCACATATTTATTCATGAATATCATATAGGAGGAGTATAAAAATCACCAGAATTTTGGTCCATAACTTTGAGCAACAAATTGAAGTGTGTTATGTCAGTGCCATTCGGAGGCAGTAATGTTCTATAATTGATGAAAGAACCAGCTCAGCGGAAAGGTTGAATCACCCCATTAATATGATTATTGGGTAGAAACCTGAGAATGTGATCAGCAGAGCACAGCTGGGAATGGTTCAGTTAACAGCATTAACTACAGTAACCAGAGGCAACCATCCTCAGTTTTCCAGAGTTTACCCCTTGAAAATCCCAGAGTTTCCCTTTGATCAGTAGGAAAAGGCCCCTAAGAGATAAACAGGAAATGAAGGGCCAAATGTGATCACACCACTCAACTGTGAGAAATCAAAGGGGCGAAACGTAGAGAGGCGTAATATTTAGGAAGCATTGTCAAATGTATAACCAGATTGCAATTACTGGGTAATCAGCACCAGTTATAGTTTACACCCTTGTTGATATAAAAAAAAACAACGTATTATTTGTAGCACGATTTCACATTTAGCTGATGCTATGATTTTGTAGTGTGTTTTTATTAAAATAATGTGTAATTTCTAGCAAGTGATATTGTAAAATGTGTTATCTAGAGCACACATCTAACAATGTATTTTAAAATATCACTTGCTATAAATTATGCATTATTTGAATAAAAACACACTCTAGTCAACACAATCAGTTGTGTGTCTGACACCTCCATGTTTCTACATTGATTTAAAAAGAATAACATTAATTATCTGTAACAGTCATCCTTTCAGGATCAAAATAAGAAGACAAATGCATTGTCCTCGTTGGGAAAGGGCATAGCAGGGTAAACATCAGATGTAATACTGGCCAGGGCAATGAGAGTGGGCACTGCAATTTGAACCAAAGCACAAGGGTCTCCCTCATGAGACGTTTGAATGAAGGTTTCAGATTAAATGCAGTATTTCATCCTAGCCATAATAAAATGGTTACACCATGCCCACGTCCCCACGCCGTTCACAGCTCACTGCACCAATCCTCCTGCTGCACCCAGGGTGCTGAACTCTTTTAATACTAACTTTCTGTTTTATTTTTTTCCACGGCATCATATGTGCCTTTGTCGTGGCCAAGTTTGAAATATTTATAATTTGCATCCTCTCTCTCTCTCTGTATCTGTTTCTCTCTCCAGGTTCATATGGGCACACACATGTGGAACAGCGCCCCTGCCAGACGCGGCCGCCGGCTCTCTGTAGACGGCTCCATGGCCTTCCTGGGCACCAACCCTGTCAAGTTCCCAGAGATCTTCCAGAAGGACATGGTGTCTAGGGTGGGCAACGGAGACCCGGCTAGCTTCTGGAACCAGTACGCTGCAGCCTTCTCCAACGGCCTGGCCATGAAGACCAACGAGATCTCTGTCATCCAGAACGGAGGCCTGCCGTCTCTGTCGGGGAGCATGGGGAACGGGGGCAGCTCGCCCGTGGGCGGCCTCACAGGCAACCTGGAGAAGCTGCACAGTACAGAAACCAGTGCCGCTCTGGCTGGGCTGGAGAAAATGGCCAACGCAGAGAACGGGACCCACTTCCGATTCACACGTTTCATGGAGGACAACAAAGAGATTGCCACCAACTAGATACTTTTTCTCTCTCATATGTACACACACACACACACACACACACACACACACACACACACACACACACACACACACACACACACACACACACACACACACACACACACACACACACACACACACACATAGTGAGAGAAAAGAGAAAGAGAACCAGGCAAAGACAAAGAATGACTTGGCTTTGGCTTGCCTTTGAAATATTACCAACATGAGTGTGAAGAGAACTTGCCTTTTTGTACAATGTACAACATGTTATAGTTTTAAGGAGCTTATTTATTAGTGATTATAACCTTGCTTGGAACCAAGTGGAAGCATTAACAGTTAGTTTTTTTCTGTTCTACAGCCAGAATGGGTATGAGCTGAAAGTAAGCTGTTGAAACTTTAGCATATCTTTACCTTGGCATTAAGTTATTTTTGTCTGTAGTATATAGCTTTAACACAACTGTTGATGTTCATGTGATGCATTTGATCTGTAATAAGTGAAACAGAATGGCTGTAAATAATGTACACTGATCTACTCTAGATGGTCTAACAGATGTGTATTAACGTTCCCCCATGAAAAGAATCATTGAGACTTCAGGCAAGGGACTATGATTACACTGTAGTCATTTCCTTATCAACCGCTGTTGATCTTTTATTTAAGGAAAATGCAAGCTTTCAAGCATTTCAAGTGTTTATTTAGAGTTACAGTAGGCCTAACCTGTTTTGTTCATTCATTTTATTCTATGTATTGTACTTTTTTTCTTTCTTCCATAGTTCCATTTTTTTCTTCTTGATCTTTTTTTTGTATTGCTTTTTTGTGTAAAGTTTAACACAAAACAGTTGTGTTGTTAGAGGAGATGATGAATTCAGAGAGGTTCGCTTCCGGGTTTGAACTGAGAAGAGATGTGGGTGGGATTCTCCTATAGGTCATCTGCTGGATTTCCACATTGCTGCTATGTCCTCAGCATCCTCATTGGCATCAAGTGCAACATATGTGTTGACGTCTATGTAAATAATGTAAGACGTGAGAACTAGAAATTCCATCACAACAAAATGTACATATAAAGCTCATAAGACAAAGTCCATCTTGGCTAGGGGACAAATGATAGTGTTTTTATAAATATAAATATATATTAGGTTTGACAACCTTCGGACTGTTACATGCACTTTCTTGGAAAGTTGGAAGATCTTTATGGGTCCAGTTTCTCTACACTTTAATACCTACTAACAACTAAGATACTGTCATTCTTTACTCTATTATTCAAATACATCCGTTTTCCAAAAGAAAACTATGAGTGTTTGTGTCTCTTCATTCTCTTTTGTTTCTTTCTGTTTTGTATGCTTTATGATTGAAGATAATGGGGGTTTGGAATAATTGGAGGGTTTTCACTTTTGAAATGTGGTCTTCTCATGTTATTTGAAGGAACATATATTTTTTGTGTGGATTGAACTTTTAAATGTGAGTTTAAATAGGGATACATGCACTTATGAAATAACACTGTATCATGGATCTATAACACTTGTCAATGGTCAATTAATTTATCTCCCCTCTCATTTTCGACTGGCACTTGTTGTGAAGCAGCCTATTCTTTCTAAAGTAATTTAAAAGTGATTTGCATGATTGTGTCAAACAATCTGAGTTCGGATGTAGACGTAATCAATGAGGACACCAGGGTTGTGTTGATCGGTCATAAAAATGTATGCGATAGCAGAAGTCACATTTCTTAGTTCATCATTCCTGCTGTTGTCAGCCCTTTGAATCTTTAATTAAAGAATCGACCGGTCCGAAACGCCCTGTCTTTCATAGGCTTGATGTGCTGGATTTATAAGACTCGTCGTCACTGTCTAGGCCTGGGTAACTCTCTCTGTCGCTCATTTTACATTTTAATCCATGGTTCACCAGAGTGAAATTAGATACGAAGTGAATGGGAAGAATTGGCCTATGCAGATTGCAGCCCACGTTTCGTTCGAAATTTAAAATAATTAATAATTATATTCTTGATGGCCAGAATAGGCCTGATAAATTACTTCAAAGTGAACAACAGCATTCTAAAACTGTCTCTAAATTAGACAATTTAGGCGTACCATGTGTCATAGCGCATAGTATTTGAATATTTGATGATAGAAATATTAACTTTTGTTTTGAGCTAATGTGCTAAAACAGGCTGCATTGTTAATTTCTGTGTAACGCCTCACAAAACTAGAGCAGGAGACATATCGCCAGAAAGACCACGTGGACAGTTGATGGAACGGCTGATGACATTAGAAGCATATTTCCCCTTTTGCTTTTCAACAGCTGCATTTAATTTAACACACCATTGCACATCCTGCAATACAGGACCTGTTCATTTGAGATTCGCATCCTCTCTCCCTCGCCGCTCTCTCTCCCCCTCTTCGGGATTTTATAGCTGGCTAAATTCCCCAATATTTACAAGATATCGACGCTAAATGATCCTTGCAGCGAGCCCGGTGCGGGACCGACAATGAGATCCCCGCCCCTCGTGCCTTTTTTCCCTTTGACAGTCACATCTGGTCCCCTGATAGAGCGTTGTTTGTACAGTGCATCAATTTCCGGATTATTTTATTACAGAGTCGGAATAGCTGACTCCTTCCTCTGTTTATTGACTCAAAATTATACAAATGTGCTCTCATCTCGGTGCTCCGTGATTTGGTTTGTGAAAAGAAAACAAGAAAAATTAAGTGTAGGATAATATCGGATTTTTTTGTCTTTTAAATGTGACATTTATTGATAAAGCAATTTATGATTATAGTTTGACTAATGATACCTCATATGCCCATTTAATCCGTCGTAGATTTAGCTCCATACACTTTGATGTAGAATGGAAGTTAATATTTCGTTTGTAACCTTAAAACTATGCAGGAAAAAAGTTTTTCTTTAGATTTATTAACACGAATTTCATAAATAATTTTATACTATAACTATAGTTGGTTCAATCTCCATCCAGAAGCACCATATTAAACAATCTATAATAGTGAATTTAATAAACTATAATGAACTAATAATAATAATAGCAATAATAATAATGGTAAAATTGCCATGACAAAGAGAACAATTTGTTTGTTTAATTTGTTTATTTCAACCATATTAAATCATTCATAATTCTTAATTAAATATAATAGATTCAATTTTCAAATGCATTTAATAGTGGATGGAAATTATGTTTTTTATTTTAAGAGCTGGAATTACTTAAATTCAATCAAACTTTGAACGGGTGGAGCTTCAAACATGAGTTATATGTTTATATGCAATGTGTGGCTATAGTTCACTATATCACTGCTGTGCATGTAGGGGTAATGAAGTGTTTGATGTGATACAATGTGCTTGTTTTCACTCAGCCTCAAGGTGGATAAACTACTCTGATTGCAGTAGGGTATAGTCGATGTTCTTGATGACAGTCCAAAGCTCTGAAATGTTGCAATGCACCAAGGGAAATGTGTTGAAGTGTTGTTGTTTTTTCAGGAATATCTCCTTTTAATGTATATATCATTTTAATTCAGCTATTTAAAGAAAGATCAACTCTTCAGAGAGGCTTGAGAGCCCATATACTAGGGAGCAAACCATCAACGATTGCTAATTACATAATCATAAAAAATAACCCAGCCTTAACTCGAGGGCCCGGCCACGGATTTGGGAGAATGGAAAATGGTGGGATAAGCATATGGAGCAGCTCCCCTTGTGTGATCAAAGGAGAGAAAAGGGATGCAACAAGGAGAAATAATGAAATAGTTACATGCTTTTAGTTGTGTAACAAACCCTCAGTGAGTGGTCCTAGTGATGTGTGGTGGAGGAGGGCCTTTTTCCCCAGGCGTGCAGCAGGCAACAGCCCTACTAGCTTTGGTTAAGTATTGATTGAGCTGTGCAGCATTACAGAAACACTTGAATCTCAGGTGGCAGGAATGTGTAGAATTGATCTCTTCCACTGTGCCTCCCAGTAGTGGCTTTCTGCTTCACAACACAGCACCACAGGAAGACTGGGGTGAAACATGGTGAAACACAATCTCCACAGGCTGAGTGGGGCTGCCCCTAGTCTGCCCATGTGGCTCTCTGACAGACAGGCTTTTGGAGTGTGTCTCCATGCCACCATCCAGTGTTATAGAATAAGATGAATACACACTTTTTAATTCACACTCATGCACATAAGCATCTTCCATAACGTTCTTATAGAAGATGTAGATCTGTCTCATTTCCACCACTACGGGTATTGATGTTTGTTTTGCAGACTTTATAACATGCTGTTTTAGGGTTGTTGTCTAATGGACTTAACTGGTTTAAGGTGGTAATGTCTGAAGGGAAGGATGGGACACATTAACAAAGTAACTTTACTGTCCCTTTAGTTTTAGTGTCTCTACAGTAAAGTCTGTGCTCTATAATTAGCAAATGTATAACTTGTAATTTGCTATCCTTTTTTTGTTTTTGCAATCTTAGTTATGAAAGAATCAACAGCAAGGGAGCAAACACCTATTTAATTCTATAATCCATCAGACATATTTTATGGACTTGAACTCATGCAGTGTACCTTCCATACAGTCCCTACACAACCTCCCAGTGAAATGTGGATTATGCTCCACAGACCTGTGTACTCCAAAGCCCCCCTTCTTCACTGTCCCATCCTGGGCTGTCAGGCCTGCCGAGTCGATACAAACTGTGGCCTGGGGCCTGGTGGTGTGGAGAGCCTGGTATGGTGTGGAACCGGGACTCCCCACTGAGTCTCTGGCCTGGCTCTGGGTGATCTTAGACCTGCTGAGAACAATGGTGAGCCACGCTGAGCCACACTCCACGGCCCCAAGACACACGACCACCGAGCCACACTTGCACCGCAGCCTACACCTGTCAATCAATACCAGCCAGTTGACAGGCCTGCAGCTAAGGGACTCTCAAAGGAGCTTCCTAGAGTGACTCTCAAGTGAGTGTCAAGTTCAGGTCTTTTTTATCATATGTAATCATATGTAATATACACTTTAAAAATGAATTGGAAGTCATACTCATCATTGAGTGAACAGATACGTGAATAAAATAAAATAAAATAAAAATGTTCATATTCTCTATAACTATCAGCTAATTAGAGTATGCTTTCAAATCTCCTCTCTTCTCCTCTTCAGCTCCAGTATGTCTCCCCCTCTCTTCTCCTCTTCAGCTCCAGTATGTCTCCCCCTCTCTTCTCCTCTTCAGCTCCAGTATGTCTCCCCCTCTCTTCTCCTCTTCAGCTCCAGTATGTCTCCCCCTCTCTTCTCCTCTTCAGCTCCAGTATGTCTCCCCCTCTCTTCTCCTCTTCAGCTCCAGTATGTCTCCCCCTCTCTTCTCCTCTTCAGATCCAGTATGTCTCCCCCTCTCTTCTCCTCTTCAGCTCCAGTATGTCTTCCCCTCTCTTCTCCTCTTCAGCTCCAGTATGTCTCCCCCTCTCTTCTCTTCTTCAGCTCCAGTATGTCTCCCCCTCTCTTCTCTTCAGCTCCAGTATGTCTCCCCCTCTCTTCGCCTCTTCAGCTCCAGTATGTCTCCCCTCTCTTCTCCTCTTCAGCTCCAGTATGCCTCCCCCTCTCTTCTCCTCTTCAGCTCCAGTATGTCTCCCCCTCTCTTCTCTTCTTCAGCTCCAGTATGTCTCCCCCTCTCCTCTTCAGCTCCAGTATGTCTCTCTCTCTTCAGCTCCAGTATGTCTCCCCCTCTCTTAGCCTCTTCAGCTCCAGTATGTCTCTTCCCCTTCAGCTCTTCTCCTCTTCAGCTCCAGTATGTCTCCCCCTCTCTTCTCTTCAGCTCCAGTATGTCTCCCCTCTCTTCTCCTCTTCAGCTCCAGTATGTCTCCCCCTCTCTTCGCCTCTTCAGCTCCAGTATGTCTCCCCCTCTCTTCTCTTCAGCTCCAGTATGTCTCCCCCTCTCTTCTCCTCTTCAGCTCCAGTATGTCTCCCCCTCTCTTCTCTTCAGCTCCAGTATGTCTCCCCCTCTCTCCTCTTCAGCTCCAGTATGTCTCCCCCTCTCTTCTCCTCTTCAGCTCCAGTATGTCTCCCCCTCTCTTCTCCTCTTCAGCTCCAGTATGTCTCCCCCTCTCTTCGCCTCTTCAGCTCCAGTATGTCTCCCCCTCTCTTCGCCTCTTCAGCTCCAGTATGTCTCCCCCTCTCTTCTCTTCAGCTCCAGTATGTCTTCTCCTCTTCAGCTCCAGTATGTCTCCCCCTCTCTTCTCCTCTTCAGCTCCAGTATGTCTCCCCTCTCTTCTCCTCTTCAGCTCCAGTATGTCTCCCCCTCTCTTCTCTTCAGCTCCAGTATGTCTCCCCCTCTCTTCTCTTCAGCTCCAGTATGTCTCCCCCTCTCTTCTCCTCTTCAGCTCCAGTATGTCTCCCCCTCTCTTCTCTTCAGCTCCAGTATGTCTCCCCCTCTCTTCTCTTCAGCTCCAGTATGTCTCCCCCTCTCTTCTCTTCAGCTCCAGTATGTCTCCCCCTCTCTTCTCTTCAGCTCCAGTATGTCTCCCCCTCTCTCCTCTTCAGCTCCAGTATGTCTCCCCCTCTCTTCTCATCTTCAGCTCCAGCATGTCTCCCCCTCTCTTCTCCTCTTCAGCTCCAGTATGTCTCCCCTCTCTTCTCCTCTTCAGCTCCAGTATGTCTCCCCCTCTCTTCTCCTCTTCAGCTCCAGTATGTCTCCCCCTCTCTTCTCCTCTTCAGCTCCAGTATGTCTCCCCTCTCTTCTCCTCTTCAGCTCCAGTATGTCTCCCCCTCTCTTCTCCTCTGATGGTTCTCATGGATTTGGTTTCCTGTGGAAAAAACAGTGACAGTCTACAGCGTGTACACAGCTGGTTGGGAGACAAGACTTCCAGATAGTGAGTACAAACATTAAGCAGGATTTCTTTGCCCTGTGTTACACTCACAAGGAAATATACACTATCCACCCAGTTCTAACACTTTTCATTTACCCTTCGTGTTTGTTCTACATTTAAGTAATCCTCTTTGGGCTCATGTAGTTGTAAAAGATAGTATTTGCATGGTTTATTTTAATGGTAGTGCGATTCTGGGGACTATCCAAACGTGAAGGTCATTTAGCTTGCAGTTCATCCGCTCTCTTTCCTTTTGTGTGGTGAGAAAGAGAGATTGCATTTCATGACCTATTGTGTCCGGGGAGTCCCCAGACAAACAGGTGGGAGCACTAATGTGGGGTCCTCTTGGGGAGGGCAGGAAGACTGGTTTAGTCAGACCAGACTGGAGGAGAGGAGGGAATGGGAGGCTCTTTGGGTATTCTTTAATAAGCCACTCATGCATAGCACAGCCACCACAATGCTCTGTTTCCCCATCGTCCATCCAAAAGGATCCTTCAGGGATGCTAATGTCTGTAATGTACAGTAAGGGCTTGTCTTCCCCACAAGGCCTCTGTTGTCTTTCTCCCCCCTGTTTATCATCACCAGTGAAATTGCAGGGCCGTTTTAGGAGGGGTTTATTGCAAAGAGAGACATTTAACTTCTTTGTGATGCTAATTCTTAAAAATGTGCTGCCTGGGTTTGTGTCTTTCAAGCCAGGTAGTTTTATAAGGCTGGGACTTTTGAGGAGAAACAACCTGCTTTTATTTAAAAGGGGAAAACGGTATTGAGTCTTTCTTTATGATCTCTCCAATCTGCGTTTTTAATTTAATGTACGTTTGCTTCCATTTTAAGATAAGTCACATGTACGTTTGTTTTATGCAGTAGAACGGAGACAGATCATCTTTCTTTTCTTTAAGAGACTAGCTCTTTGAGATTAAGTAGGCTGATTGTGTCCCTTTCACCGTCAGAATTACGGTTGGTAACCCTAGCCACCACTGTCTGCTAGAGGGCTTAGACACACACAGGCTCATTGACACTCTCTGTTAATGTCATCTCACAGATTAGATTTCCTCATCACCATCTAACCTTAAGTCCCACAACCCTCGACATACATTTTTACTTTCCTGTTTGTCACAGTGCCCAAGCATGCCAGCAAGGCAGTGGTTCAATATATCAAAGCTATGGTCTCAAAACAGAGATAACGATTTGGAAATGATCAAATATTATGGTTGATTTCGATGTTCGCACGGAAGACTTCAGTCACTTGTCAGGTGTGCTTGATGCCATTGACACTTGACCAAGATACTTGAGTTTATTGAATGAGTCATTTTCTGCCTGGAAGTGAAAAGGGTACCTGTGCAGTGGTAAGCCCCTACAAGCACATCACACAGTGACAGCTGATGCTCTAGTACAACCCTGTAGCTATTGAAGTTTGGTCAAAACAGACCATGCTTGTTCTAAGGTTTTGTGTTGTCCTCCTGTATGTACACGGAACAAAAATATAAACACAAAATGTGAAATGTCGGTCCCATGTTTCATGAGCTGCAATAAAAGATCCCAGAAATGTTCCATGTGCACAAAAAGCTTATTTCTCTCACGTTTTGTGCACAAATTAGTTTACATCCGTTAGTGAGCATTTCTCCTTAGCCAAGATAATAAATCCACCGGACAGGTGTGGCATATCAAGAAGCTGATAAAAAAAAAGCATCATCGTTACACAGGTGCACCTTGTGCTGGGGGCAATAAAAGGCGACTCTAAAATGTGCAGTTTTGCCACACAACACAATGCCACAGGCCAGTAAGCTTGGGCGATTAAGAGTGCTGGCCAGTAACTGAAAGGTTGCTGGTTTGAATCCCTGAGCTTGCTTGGTGAAAAACTTGTCGATGTGTCCTTGAAAAAGGCACTTAACCCTAGTTTCTCTGGATAAGAGCATCTGCTAAGTGACCAGAATGTACTTCCTCAGTGAAAAGTGTAACTGAGTATTGGAAAATATGTATTTGGTTTGGCCAGGTTAGTCCATAACACCTGTGATGAGCTGGAAATATCCCACATCCGGTTGGTTAATGTTTGATCAATTAGAGAAGGGACTAAAATTGTCCTGTTTATTTTTAGGTTAGGGAGATGTTTGTATTGTAATAGTGTAGAGAGATGTTTGTATTGTAATAGTGTAGAGAGATGTTTGTATTGTAATAGTGTAGAGAGATGTTTGTATTGTAATAGTGTAGAGAGAGGTTTGTATTGTAATAGTGTAGAGGAACGCGAAGCGAGGCGGCCATCTCTGTCGGCGCCGGAACTGGTGACTGGTAATATGACTGAATACAAACAGTGCAGCTATTCCCTCCGTAAGGCTATCAAACAAGCTAAGCGTCAGTATAGAGACAAAGTAGAATCTCAATTCAACGGCTCAGACACAAGAGGTATGTGGCAGGGTCTACAGTCAATCACGGACTATAAGAATAAATCCAGCTCAGTCACGGACCAGGATGTCTTGCTCCCAGGCAGACTAAATAACTTTTTTGCCCGCTTTGAGGACAATACAGTGCCACTGACACGGCCTGCAACGGAAACATACGGTCTCTCCTTCATTGCAGCCGAGGTGAGTAAAACATTTAAACGTGTTCACCCTCGCAAGGCTGCAGGCCCAGACGGCATCCCCAGCCGCGCCCTCAGAGCATGCGCAGACCAGCTGGCTGGTGTGTTTACGGACATATTCAATCAATCCCTATACCACATGCTTCAAGAGGGCCACCATTGTTCCTGTTCCCAAGAAAGCTAAGGTAACTGAGCTAAACGACTACCGCCCCGTAGCACTCACTTCCGTCATCATGAAGTGCTTTGAGAGACTAGTCAAGGACCCTATCACCACCACCCTACCTGACACCCTAGACCCACTCCAATTTGCTTACCGCCCAAATAGATCCACAGACGACGCAATCTCAACCACACTGCACACTGCCCTAACCCATCTGGACAAGAGGAATACCTATGTGAGAATGCTGTTCATCGACTACAGCTCGGCATTTAACACCATAGTACCCTCCAAGCTCGTCATCAAGCTCGAGACCCTGGGTCTCGACCCCGCCCTGTGCAACTGGGTACTGGACTTCCTGACGGGCCGCCCCCAGGTGGTGAGGGTAGGCAACAACATCTCCACCCCGCTGATCCTCAACACTGGGGCCCCACAAGGATGCGTTCTGAGCCCTCTCCTGTACTCCCTGTTCACCCACGACTGCGCGGCAACGCACGCCTCCAACTCAATCATCAGGTTTGCGGACGACACAACAGTGGTAGGCTTGATTACCAACAACGACGAGACGGCCTACAGGGAGGAGGTGAGGGCCCTCGGAGTGTGGTGTCAGGACAATAACCTCACACTCAACGTCAACAAAACTAAGGAGATGATTGTGGACTTCAGGAAACAGCAGAGGGAACTCCCCCCTATCCACATCGATGGAACAGTAGTGGAGAGGGTAGTAAGTTTTAAGTTCCTCGGCATACACATCACAGACAAACTAAATTGGTCCACTCACACAGACAGCATTGTGAAGAAGGCGCAGCAGTGCCTCTTCAACCTCAGGAGGCTGAAGAAATTCGGCTTGTCACCAAAAGCACTCACAAACTTCTACAGATGTACAATCGAGAGCATCCTGGCGGGCTGTATCACCGCCTGGTACGGCAACTGCTCCGCCCACAACCGTAAGGCTCTCCAGAGGGTAGTGAGGTCTGCACAACATATCACCGGGGGCAAACTACCTGCCCTCCAGGACACCTACACCACCCGATGTTACAGGAAGGCCACAAAGATCATCAAGGACAACACCCACCCGAGCCACTGCCTGTTCACCCCGCTATCATCCAGAAGGCGAGGTCAGTACAGTTGCATCAAAGCTGGGACCGAGAGACTGAAAAACAGCTTCTATCTCAAGGCCATCAGACTGTTAAACAGCAACCACTAACATTGAGTGGCTGCTGCCAACACACTGACTCAACTCCAGCCACTTCAATAATGGGAATTGATGGGAAAGGATGTAAAATATATCACTTGCCACTTTAAACAATGCTACCTAATATAATGTTTACATACCCTACATTATTCATCTCATATGTATACGTATATACTGTACTCTATCATCTACTGCATCCTTATGTAATACATGTATCACTAGCCACTTTAACTATGCCACTTTGTTTACATACTCATCTCATATGTATATACTGTACTCGATACCATCTACTGTATCTTGCCTATGCTGCTCTGCACCATCACTCATTCATATCTTTATGTACATATTCTTTGTCCCCTTACACTGTGTATAAGAAATTAGTTTTGGAATTGTTAGTTAGATGACTTGTTGGTTATTACTGCATTGTCGGAACTGGAAGGACAAGCATTTCGCTACACTCGCATTAACATCTGCTAACCATGTGTATGTGACAAATAAAATTTGATTTGATTTGATTTGATGATTAGAGAGATGTTTGTATTGTTTTACTGTAGAGAGATGTTTGTATTGTAATAGTGTCGGGAGATGTTTGTATTGTAAAGGTGTAGAGAGATGTTTGTACTGCAATAGTGTAGAGAGATGTTTGTATTGTAATACTGTAGAGAGATGTTTGTATTATAATAGTGTAGAGGGATGTTTGTATTGTAATAGTGTAGTGAGATGTTTGTACTGCAATAGTGTAGAGAGATGTTTGTATTGTAATAGTGTAGAGAGATGTTTGTATTATAATAGTGTAGAGGGATGTTTGTATTGTAATAGTGTAGAGAGATGTTTGTATTGTAATAGTGTAGAGAGATGTTTGTATTGTAATAGTGTAGAGAGATGTTTGTATTGTAATAGTGTAGAGAGATGTTTGTATTGTAATAGTGTAGAGAGATGTTTGTATTGTAATAGTATATTTCGGCTGTGTCATGATGAGAATGCACCTCATAAAGTATGGCATGATGAGACTACCCCTCACTGTCACGTTCTGACCATAGTTCTTTTGTGTTTTCTTTGTTTTAGTGTTGGTCAGGACGTGAGCTGAGTGGGCATTTTATGTTGTGTGTCTAGTTTTCCTGTTTCTATGTTTGGCCTGATATGGTTCTCAATCAGAGGCAGGTGTTAGTCATTGTCTCTGATTGGGAACCATATTTAGGTAGCCTGTTTTGTGTTGGGTTTTGTGGGTGGTTGTTTCTTGTCTTCTGTCTTTGTGTCTATGCACCAGATAGGAATGTTTTGGTTTTTCACATTTGTTGTTTTGGTATTTTGTAGTGTTCACATTTATGGTCTTTATTAATCATGTTGAACTCTAACCACGCTGCGCTTTGGTCCGATCCTTCGTCCACAGAAGAAAGCCGTTACACTCATACACTATGGCATGATGAGACTACACCTCATACACTATGGCATGATGAGACTACACCTCATACACTATGGCATGATGAGACTACACCTCATACAGTATAGCATGATGAGACTACACCTCATACAGTATGGCATGATGAGACTACACCTCATACAGTATGGCATGATGAGACTACACCTCACACACTATGGAAATGACGAGACTATAACTCATACAGTATGACATGATGAGACTATACCTCATACAGTATGGCATGATGAGACTACACCTCATACACTATGGCATGATGAGATTACACCTCATACAGAATGGCATGATGAGACTACACAACAAACAGTATGGCATGATGAGACTACAACCTCATACACTATGGCATGATGAGACTAACCTCATACACTATGGCATGATGAGACTACACCTCATACAGTATGGCATGATGAGACTACACCTCATACACTATGGCATGATGAGACTATACCTCATACAGTATGGCATGATGAGACTACACCTCATACACTATGGCATGATGAGACTATACCTCATACACTATGGCATGATGAGACTACACCTCATACAGTATGGCATGATGAGACTACACCTCATACACTATGGCATGATGAGACTAACCTCATACACTATGGCATGATGAGACTACACCTCATACAGTATGGCATGATGAGACTACACCTCATACACTATGGTATGATGAGACTACACCTCATACACTATGGCATGATGAGACTACACCTCATACAGTATGGCATGATGAGACTACACCTCATACACTATGGCATGATGAGACTACACCTCAAACACTATGGTATGATGAGACTACACCTCATACACTATGGCATGATGAGACTACACCTCATACACTATGGCATGATGAGACTACACCTCATACAGTATGGCATGATGAGACTAAACCTCATACACTATGGCATGATGAGACTAACCTCATACACTATGGCATGATGAGACTACACCTCATAAAGTATGGCATGATGAGACTACACCTCATACACTATGGCATGATGAGACTAACCTCATACACTATGGCATGATGAGACTACACCTCATACAGAATGGCATGATGAGACTACACCTCAAACAGTATGGCATGATGAGACTACACCTCATACACTATGGCATGATGAGACTAACCTCATACACTATGGCATGATGAGACTACACCTCATACAGTATGGCATGATGAGACTACACCTCATACACTATGGCATGATGAGACTACACCTCATACAGTATAGCATGATGAGACTACACCTCATACACTATGGCATGATGAGACTACACCTCATACACTATGCTATGATGAGACTACACCTCATACACTATGGCATGATGAGACTACACCTCATACACTATGGCATAATGAGACTACACCTCATACAGTATGGCATGATGAGACTACACCTCATACACTATGGCATGATGAGACTATACCTCATACACTATGGCATGATGAGACTACCCCTTATACACTATGGCACGATGAGACTACACCTCATACACTATGGCATGATGAGACTACACCTCATACACCATGGCATGATGAGACTACACCTTATACACTATGGCACGATGAGAATACACCACATACACTATGGAATGATACGACTATACCTCATACACTATGGCATGATGAAACTACACCTTGTGGAATATGGCATGATGAGACTACACCTCATACACTATAGCATGATGAAAATACAACTCATACACTATGGCATGATGAGACTACACCTCATGCAGTATTGCATGACGAGACTACACCTCATACACTATGGCATGATGAGACTACACCTCAAGCAGTATGGCATGATGAGACTATTTCTCATACAGTATGGCATGATGAGACTACACCTCATACACTGTGGCATGATGAGACAGCACCTCATACACTATGGCATGATGAGACTACACCTCATACACTATGGCATGATGAGACTACACCTCATACACTATGGCATGATGAGACTACACCTCATACACTATGGCACGATGAGACTACACCTCATACACTATGGCATGATGAGACTACACCTCATACACTATGGCATGATGAGACTACACCTCATACACTATGGCATGATGAGACTACACCTCATACACTATGGCATGATGAGACTACACCTCATACAGTATGGCATGATGAGACTACACCTCATACACTATGGCATGATGAGACTACACCTCATACACCATGGCATGATGAGACTACACCTTATACACTATGGCATGATGAGACTACACCTCATACACTATTGCATGATGAGACTACACCTCAAGCAGTATGGCATGATGAGACTATTTCTCATACAGTATGGCATGATGAGACTACACCTCATACACTGTGGCATGATGAGACAGCACCTCCTACACTATGGCATGATGAGACTACACCTCATACAGTATGGCACGATGAAACTACACCTCGTCCACTATGGCATGATGAGACTACACCTCATACACTATGGCATGATGAGACTACACCTCATACACTATGACATGATGGGACTACACCTCATACAATATGGCATGATGAGACTACACCTCATACACTATGGCATGATGAGACTACACCTTAAACAGAATGGCATGATGAGACTACACCTCATACACTTTGGCATGATGAGACTACACCTCATACACTATGGCATGATGAGACTACACCTCATACACTATGGCATGATGAGACTACACCTCATACAGTATCGCATGATGAGACTACACCTCATACACTATGGCATGATGAGACTACACCTCATACAATATGGCATGATGAAACTACACCTCGTGCACTATGGCATGATGAGACTACACCTCATACACTATGGCATGATGAGACTACACCTCATACACTATGACATGATGGGACTACACCTCATACAGTATGGCATGATGAGACTACACCTCATACACTGTGGCATGATGAGACAGCACCTCCTACACTATGGCATGATGAGACTACACCTCATACACTATGGCAGGATGAAACTACACCTCATACAGGATGCTTTGTGTCACAGGCCATAAATATTCCTTAAATCGCTGTTAGTTATTGCTCTACTCTGTTACTGCTGAGGACGGTTGGATGGCTGGTCTCCAGTGGTCAGTTTAGCCCCGGGGCAGGGCGGCAGGCAGGGGGAATGAGATGTTAAATGGTTCCGCAAACAATTTGATTATGCCATGTAATTCCTCTCATATAGATCTCCTTGGATGGCATGCTTGCTGATGCACTAATTTCTCTACTGAGTCTCTCTCTTGCTCTCTCTCTCTCTCTTTCTGTGTACAGCAGTATAGTGCTGAGTCTGACCCACTGACCGCACCACGCCATACACCAGCCCCTGGAATATAGCTGTTTCTCTGTAGACCTGTAGATTCCAGATCAATAGTGACTCCTTCCTCAGAGTTTATGAACCACAGCCCACGTCTGTCTCCACTGCCCAGCCCCAAAACTCTGCTACACCCACTGTTCACTGCATTCACTGCCCAGCACCGGAACTTCACTGCCCAGCACCGGAACTTCACTGCCCAGCCCCGGAGCTTCACTGCCCAGCCCCGGAGCTTCACTGCCAAGCACCGGAACTTCACTGCCAAGCACCGGAACTTCACTGCCCAGCACCGGAACTTCACTGCCCAGCCCCGGAGCTTCACTGCCCAGCCCCGGAGCTTCACTGCCCAGCCCCGGAGCTTCACTGCCAAGCACCGGAACTTCACTGCCCAGCACCGGAACTTCACTGCCCAGCCCCGGAGCTTCACTGCCCAGCCCCGGAGCTTCACTGCCCAGCTCCAGAGCTCCTGGAGCCCTGCTACACCCACTGTCCACTGCCCAGCCCTGGCCTGGCCCCAAATCTGTTTGTGCTGCACAGCCAACCTCCTATTATGCCAAGCAGGATCTAGGATCCCACAGGTTCCCACTGGGTCTAGTTTTTAGACAAATGCTGGTGAGATCTCTGACTGGTTGCAGTGTAGACACACTGGTATAGGCTATGCCTCAGTCCCTCCTTGTGTTGAGTTTAAATGTAGCATGGAGAGTTGGGGGTTAACCATTAACATGAAGACAGACTGTCCTTTAGTTTACAGACAGACTGAAAAATGAGGAATGAACACAGAGCTCTCAGGCAGTCACAGTTGCCTAGTTCCCAAAATTAACATTTCAATTCAAAACCAATAATAACGCATTGTGTGTTAGCTGAATGAACTCTAACAGCAAGGGGAAGGCGATACCTCCTGTTCGTTCTCTGTAAATGAAACAGCTCCTTCATCCCTACTCCCTCAGTCCATCTAAAAAGGCCACACAGCTAACAATACCCAGGAATCACCCTCACTAATATCAAGCTCTGCATGGAGAGGATGTTTCTCCCTCCACCCGGGTTCTACCAAAGACTGGGCTTGCTTTTAGAACAGGGAAATATTGTGTTTTCTGTGTAACATTATATTTGTTGTCTTTATCTATTTGGGGATGTGTTTCGTTTAGTTTTGATCCCAACTGCATTACCAGTGGACCACATCAGCACTGCTTGGTTGTCGTTGGTTACAGGGCAGCTGTAGTGGTTGAACTAACTACATGATGTTTGTTTCCATTGCTTACTTCTCTGTGGGCAGTTTTACATGAATAGTTTTATGTCATTCCCGCCTTTTTATTGACTTTTAAGACAGGTGGCACTTCACTGACCTAATTGTCCTGTTTCTCTAGTGTATATGAGTCTATGTGTTTCACTTCATAGACAGCCTCCTGATATGCTCAATGACAGATGATCCCGGCACAAATGAACACTATGTGCAGTTTTTTGGTGCAACTTGGCTCCTGAAAATGGGATTTGGAGCCAAACTGTGAGACCCTGCCAAGAACATGTCACAGTAGGCCTTTGCTACATGGCTCTCCTCTACTCCCTTTTACCAGAGAGCAGATTACCTATCTGGGAGGTGAGGGGAAAGGATGTGGGGCAATTTCAAGAGAGAGTAGTGGCTATTTCTATTGAGGCAGGGAGGTCTGAGAGGCTGTCTCTGCTCAGAGTGATGCTAGAGGTAAGGTGTGTTTATCCTGAGTGAGCAACTCCTCAGATGGCCTTCAGTAGACTGTTAAGAGGAGACTTGCCCCAGTGTGTTAAAGTCATGAGGCTGATGTTTCACTTCTTCTCCATGATACTGCATAGGCCAGGCCATCCATGGCACCAAACAGAGCAGAGACTCACACAGGATACACAGGATGGCCAATTAAAGAGGATATGATGCATGTACACACACAGATACACATACACACACGGATAGAGATAGAGATATAGTTCACCATACTATACTGTGTACAAGGTGGAGTGCTTCATTTAGGGTTGTGTTGTTTATCTAGTAGTGATGACATCACCACTCCCTCCACCACAGAGTTGGGCTGCTCCCTCCACTAATAAGACACTGCTGGGACCAGCCACCCCCTTAGGTTGTCAATGAGTCTGTCTTGATCTGAGGATTAGGCCCTTCCAATTACAGCCTGGTGCCTGGAGGTTTGTCAGGCATCGATGTGGACGCCCGTCCTGTCGATGCACATTTCAGGACCTTGTTGAGTGACAGGCGCCAGCCTGGGTCTTTATGCCAGGATACACTTACAGTACTGTGTGTGTGTGTGTGTGTGTGTGTGTGTGTTCATGCTTAGTGGATGTCTCTACTGCATCATAGTTGATACCCTATCTGTCAGTCCATCCTGTATGGTCTAAACTAGCTGCCCATGTTCTAGTCTACAGTGTAGAATATATGCTGTGACTCAGAGTGTAACAGGTTCACCAGCTCAGCCCGTAACTTAAATCACCCTCTACTATCATTGCCTGGGAGGTTTACACCCACAGAGTGCTGGGTCATGTGGCACATGTTAGATACTTAATATTCACCACCTGGTGTTATTTACATGCCATTAAATGTGAGATGGGAGATGCTGGCTCGGCTCTGCAACTGAAACATTGTTACTTTGTACACACATCAGTATGAGGTGGAGAATAAGACATGTGTGTGTCAGGGAGAGACATTTATGTGTCTTGAAGGAGAGTTAATTAAGGCATTTGTTTTTGTAACCATCTCACAAACTGTCAATAAGTTTTCCTCCATGTACAGTATTTGATAGCAACATGACTGGTATAGGCCTAGGTGGTGTAATGCTATCCGAGGGAGATGTTAGAAGCTTGTAATTAAATATGAATTGAGTTCTGTTCGCTGCCCGGTCAGTTTGTTTGATTGAGTGCTGAACTGGGAGGAAAAAGCTCTTCAAATCAGTTTGTTCGTGTCATTCTACACCCCTAACAACAGCCCCTGACAGACAGGGAATCTCGGTGTTTCCTTCTGTTTGAATGGGCGGACAGGATTGAAGGAATCACCTGTATTCAAAGTTAATGGATTTGAAATAACCCACGAGGCCTGGGATTTAATAATGAGAGCTGGATTAACGAAATTAAAAAAGGGGAACCTCCCTCTGCGTCAGCCTGGCTCACATTGCCTGACAACATTTTCAAATTACATGGTGCAGCAGATAATTCACTTATTCTGAGTAATTGGGTGCTGACCAGGGTTAATATGTTTGGTGTCATTAAATGGAAATGTTCTGTTGTAAGTGGAACTGTATGAAACATGGAGCCGTTTCAATAGATCTGCTCTGAGCTCTGTTAGAGTTCTCATTCTCTGCTGCCGGCTAGCTAGCTGGGGTCCTGTTTTATTTGAGGCAACTCAAGAATGAATTCTGCTCTGAGGCAAAAGTTCAGGACAGTTATATTCAGTTCTGTTTGGTGCCCGGCTGAATGAAATGACCTTTAAGATGAAGCGAATCTCTTGAGCAAGTCAGGTGAAGAAAGGAGAGACAGATGAAGTGAATGGAACTTTTTAAATACAGCCAGTGTCAGAGGGCTGGTAGCCATGGGTAGTTAAAAGACTGTTGGTCACTGTTAATCCCTCTCTGCCATCATCACAATGTTATAGAGGAGGAGCCGGTCCGTGTGGACACTCCTTATTTTGATATAAAGGGAGATTGACCAGCAGGGAATTACTTCTCTCAATCCCTCATGTTTTCTTTTTTTGTTTAAATATAAATTGTCGGAGCAAAGTCTTGATGATCCCTTGCTTACTTGCTAATTTTTTTTGTGTGGAAAATTGAACTAACAGAGGTGAACCAGGGTTTTCTGTTTTCTGGAGGCCAGTTAATTAACTTGCTCCTTCAACCTCCATTCAGATGGCAACGTCCTGTAATTAGTTCTTCCCACAAAGCAGAGCTATTTTCTTTGGATGGGTCAACTTGAATTCCTCCTAACTCTACTGGAGGAGAATGCCTTCATTGCCGTGGCTTCAGACGAGGCCCCTTAACCTGCATTTTCTCAATGATACGCTGTAACACTCTAAAACCTTAACCGAATGTGAAAAAATGAGAACCATTAAAATCCTGAAGAATGTGGTAATACAGTCAGTTCAGGGAACAACAAAACAAGCACTCTGATTGGTTGGTTCATTACTGGTTGTCTGGTTGTTGTTGTTGTGCCAGTCTGGTGTCTTTGGGCAGTGCCAACCCCAACTTGCCAACACACTGTTTCACTGCCACTAACAAAAGGCTGGCTAACTTTCAGGTACGTTTTTAGAAGTTAATCATGTACCCTAGATTGGCGCGACACAGAAACACTGGTGTTTCTAAACGTTCCCCTGCAGCTCTGCCCATAATTGGCTCTCCAACTGATTGCCTCTGCTTCCTGTCAACGTTATATCTGTGTTCACACCAACACCGGCCCAACTGCCCAGCATGTGAAGACTCTGGAAACATGGCCGCTGGTTTGATCTCTGGACTGTGAAAGCAAAGTGGCCAGTGTCTAACAATAGTTATATGCATGGCGAGGATTTTAGAGGCTGCGCTCATATAGGGAGGATTATACAGGCTACACTCACATGGGGAATATTTTAGAGGCTGCAATTGTATAGTGAGGATTTTAGAGGCTGCACTCACTGCCTTGAGTTGGAAGTTGGGTAGAAAACTTGCTTCCTGCCTCACTTGCTCTCAGTGTAGAGCTTATTACAATGGCCATGTTACATTTTTATATTTCTGTTTTACTTATCAGATTTAGCATTTCAACTAATGTTGTTTTTAGGTAACAAAATTATATATATCATTTTGAAAAGAGTATACTGTAATCTCAATTGCTTTATTCTAAATTGTGAGAAGGGTACATTAACTCAGCGGCATCTCTTTTTGTTATGAAGTGGCCGGGGTGTTTGTTAATTTGGTGTAAATGTATATATTTCTCAACAGTATGTCAGCCTAGCTTATTTTTTCACCCGTAAAAGCACACCTTCAATTAAGTGTTTTCAAAGCATTATCAAACACCCCTCAGTGTTGGTATAGCTATGCTTGGAATGAATAATTACATACAATCTTTTGTTGTGAGCTTGGAAGAACAAGTACACGTTTTCATATAATGAGCAACTTATCATAATGAACAGATTGGTCGGTGTATGAGAGGGAGGCAAGCAGCGATGTAGAGCGGAAGAGAATGTGATTTTGATATCGACACATGCACAGGGAATCTGACATCAAAATTGTAAATGTACAGACGCTGCTGACACCTCTATGTGTGGAGAGAGGCTCTTCCTGTGCAGCTGTCAAACAACACCTCTGAGTCCCAGCCAGCCAGCCAAGCAGGCAGCCAGCCAGCCAGCCAGCCAAGCAGCCAGCCAGCCAGCCAGCCAAGCAGCCAGCCAGCCAAGCAGGCAGCCAGCCAGCCAGCCAAGCAGCCAGCCAGCCAAGCAGCCAGCCAGCCATCCAGCAAGGCAGCCAGCCAGCCAGCCAAGAAGCCAGCCAGCCAGCCAAGCAGCCAGCCAAGCAGCCAGCCAGCCAGACAAGCAGCCAGCCAGCCAGCCAGCCAAGCAGGCAGCACCCATAGAACTATATAGGCTTTCATATCGTTATCAGCACCTCTGCCTCACTAATTATATTGCAGTGGAAATTAGACTTGCATGCATTGGAATTTGTTTTGCTAGTTTTCATTAGAAGAAGTTGTGATGTTAGCTTATTAGCTCATTTTCAGTGTGCGGGATGTCGAGACACCTATTCTTGGAAAACACAATTTGGCCTGCCAGCTTGGAGTAATGTAATGGAAAAAATGCTAAGTACACGCTTTCATTAAGTACAACCTTTGAAATATCAGTTTGAAACATTTGAGTTTGTGGAATTTATTTTAATTTCTCTTGTTTCACTTACTTAAATTAAAAAATGCTCAGGCTTTAAAAAGCACAATATGAGATTGAAGTTTGACTGGTCATATATTCACCTTTTCTGATTGATGATGCATTTACCAATAGCAGGACTAACAGCTTTGAACATCATATTGTGTGTTTATTGGTCTTTTGAGGCAGACCAAAAGTCTTCTGACAGATATCTAAGCCAGGTACACAGAGAGAATACTCATGTTGCAGCTGCCTCGCCACATGTTTGTAATGGACACCCTTTGTAATGCAGAACCCAACCAGCCCTCTTCACTGTACTGAACATTTCCTTTCAATATGACTGAAACTTTTCTCTGACTGTTCTCTCATTCATAGTGAGGATAGATTTGTTTGGTATTTTTTGTAAACCACACACTGATGAACATCCTGCCTCTAGAACATTTAATTATAACCCTTCTATTTGGTTCACTTGCTGTGCTCTCTTTTTAAAGCAATGTTTGTTTTTGGGCGTCCAAATATATTATTGGAACCATGTCGTTACTGCAATCAGGCATTTTTCTTTTGAAATTACTTTGTATTTAAATGTTGACTTTTTTTGTGGATTTAAAATTGATAATCCTTGTAACCGTTCATACTGCAGATGAACCTCTAAATTAATAAGCACTACATGGTTTTATGTAAATATATATATTTTTTGCATTACATTTCAGATATAGATTCTCAAGCTTTTTATTACAGTGTCTTAAAGTATTCTTAATTCTTGAATATTTATTTGAATGTTTCTAATACAATGGAGAAACGAATACTGTAAGTCTATTGTAATATCATATACTGATATTTAAAGCTTCTTGTAAATAAATACAAATGTGTGTTATAGTTGTTGATATAAACTAAATTAAATTAATTTACGTTCAAACATTTTAAAATCCAACTACACTGAATACAGGGAAAGATATGAATAGCAGAGAGAGAGGGGAGGGGTCCCTAACATTGTCAGGAGAACATGAACAAGCATCTCGATCATAAATAGCAGTGGGCTGATGCTAAATATTTACCATGTGACTGCAGCGTGGGTTTCTGGTGACAGACTGTAGGCTTTTATTTTGTTCTGTCAGCATGTGGTTGTAACTGAACTGTAAACAATGTTATTATTTACTGCACTATGCTGCTGCTCAAAGCATTCGACCAACCACCAACTCTCCCCTCCCACCCACCTACCCAGTCACAAGAACAGAGTCTAAGTCATATTGACGCTGCGTTATCTTAAAGGCAGTGAAAACAATATACGGCCAGCTCATCCATAAGTCATGTCTTTTATGCAGCTGGGAGCAGCAGTATGACTGAGTCCCAGCTCTGGAGCCCCGAAAAAGGCTTCTTTATGAATGGCAGCAGAAAGTCTGTGAATGATAACGGTCATTAATGTGTCCATTGAGGGTCAACACATTCATGCTACATATCAAATCCCTTGTGAATGAGATCAGTTCCCTCCTGTCAGTGCCCATTACATCCGTCCCACAGCCTCAGAGAGCAGCCCCAGAGAGCAGCCTCAGAGAGCAGCCCCAGAGAGCAGCCCCAGTGAGTAGCCAGGCTGGCCAGCTGACAGGGGAGAAACCATGGCCTCCAAGTCCAGCCTATAGGCCAGCCACAGCCTCACAGGCAGCCCAGACATTCGCATTAGAAAATGAGCAATCAGCTGGAATGAACAAGGGGAGAAGGGTGGGGGACATATCCAAACTTTGGTCATTATAGGCATACTGAGAATATTGTGCATGTGATATAATATGATATATCAACAACTAACAAAAGACTTGTGCACACACACATGCATATCATTTAGGGTCCTGTGTGGTGCAGTTGATAGAGCATGGCACTTGCAACGCCAGGGTTGTGGGTTTGATTCCCACAGGGTACAAGAACAAATGAAAATGTCTCACCTCACTACTGTAAGTCGCTCTGGATAAGAGTGTCTGGTAAACGTATATAATATGAGTTGTTATAATTAGATATTTAATTCATTTCATTTTCTATAAATATTTATGTACATGTTTAATATCACCAGTATAAATAGTAGTTGTCATTGTTAAACTGAAAATATGCATCTTAGGTAAGTATACTTTGTTTTCCAGGAAGGTTTATTTTCTAAGGAACTAAACTCTCCTTGAGACTGCATTGAAAATAGACTCCACTCCTGCTTGACTTGCCTTCGCATAGAAAATGGCATTGTACCTTTCTGTGACTTTGGAAAATAATTGAGTTAAAACACTCAATAAAACATTAATTAGTTTAGCCGTCTGGTGCAGATAACATAAAACCCTATGTAATTCATATTGATTAGAATATGCACATTGAATGTAACCTCTTAAGACAAGTTCCCTTTATTAAGTAGACACAAAGCTCAGGTCATTATTCGTACAAAAAGGATCACTTTAGATTTTATCATTCACATAAAAAGGTTTGATTGGATTTTTTTTCTGAGGAAGCTTGGACAATCTATTCTACTTTGATTGTATTACCTATTAATTAGTTTGTATATTGAGTTGAACAGGCCTTATTGATTCGAGGTGCATTCATCTGCATTGCAAAATGTCCTCTTAATCCAATATAATCTCATCCTTAGCCAAACATGGCATAATGCCTTTTAGAGCCACTCTTGTTCTTTGTCTGGAAATGCATTCTGCTTGTTTCAAACTGTCTGGTTTTATAACTTTGAATGTGCAATGAGTAAATGAATAGTTTCATTCCAAAACGCTATATATCTATTTTCAGAAATGTTGTTAAGTATGTTGTTATTGTTTTAAGTAATTATGAACGAGATTGGTGTGTTTTTTCAATATCTAATCATGGCATGAGGTTGTTCAATGACAGACATATATTTGTTTCAAATATATAACTCGATTATTTAATTTCAGACAGACAAATAATTTCTCTGAGAGTGAGCCAGATAAATAACACTTTGAAAAGAATGCTCAACTCAATATACAAGCTAATTAATAGGTAATACAATCAAAGTTTTTTTCAAAATGTTATATATCTGTCTCACTCTAAGAGAAATAAATTGCACTGCTAGGTTTTACACAATCAAGTGTAAACCATTTAAAAAAAAATAAAGACATGTACAAATTATACATTTGACATCAATATTAAAAATAACAATACAATAAATAATTAAATACAGTAATATGAGATCTTTATGTAAAATATGAACATTTGACATTTTAGTCATTTAGCAAATGCTCTTATCCAGAGCAACTTACAGTAAGTGCATTCTTCTTAAAATAGCTAAGTGACACAACCACATATTATGATATTATCACAGTCAAATATACAGGATACAAACATTACATTCCAGCTAAACAATGCATATAGCACTTTGCAAAAAAAAAATCATTTTCATACACATCTAAATTCTATGAATAAAAAAATCAGAGAACATAAATATTTTATACACACATGAAGGTACCCAAAAGCAATCATTTCTAATGAAAAAACACAAATGTGAAAAATTGGTGGATATAGCATTTTTGAAAAAACACTTCACATACAAAAATACAAATTTCTTTCATCCTCAAATGTTATGTATATGCTGTATATTTAGTAAAACAAAACATGTTGAACATTTATCACATTGACAATTGTAGGTTGTGTATTGAAAATATCACAGTATAAGCTAATGATATGTCAGGGTACTGTCCTGTCCTGTGGTGGTGGTGTGAGTTGCTCCAGTAAGTGATTGGCACTTGTAGAGGGGCGTGTAAATGTGCTTGTGAACTCCTGGAGCCTGAACAGTCATGTCATACATGACACGAATCAACACTGGAGGCGTCAAACAAACCCTCTGTTCCTCCCAACACACACACACACACACACACACACACACACACACACACACACACACACACACACACACACACACACACACACACACACACACACACACACACACACACACACACACACACACACACACACAGGTACGCACACTCACATACAATGGAAAGCATAACAATTCTCTCACCTAAACTCTAATGGGCCACCTCTGGGACCAGGATTCTCAGCAGGCTGTTGCATTACTGTCACACTGGAGTCAGGGTGACACAGAGTAGCTGCAAAGAAAGGCCCCACAGGGCACATTTAAGAATGGGAATCAAGTTAAAAAGGACCACTGCACAACAAAACCTAATGCCAGAAATAGAAATGACAATGAGGAGGAGGGTGGCAGAGATAACAGGTTAGGTTAGATCTCCAGTCGTCTGTTGTTTCTGTCTTGTTCTTGGAGCTAGTTTGAGAGTCCTTGAGAGCAGCTGCAATCAACCAACCTCTGAAATGTTCAATGATGTGAGCATGTGCCTATGTTGAAAATGGCTCTGTCTGTCTGTATACAGTGTGTGTCAGGAGTTTGTCAGTGCTGATCCTATGGCTTTGGGGGTTAGAGAGAGAGAGAGAGAGAGAGAGAGAGAGAGAGAGAGAGAGAGAGAGAGAGAGAGACAGAGAGAGACAGACAGAGAGAGAGAGAGACAGAGAGACAGACAGAGAGACAGACAGAGAGACAGAGAAAGAGAGACAGAGAGACAGAGAGAGAGAGACAGACAGACAGACAGACAGACAGACAGACAGACAGACAGACAGACAGAGACCGAGAGAGAGAAGGGGGGGTAGATTACTGTCTCAGAGGGATACAGTAGGTCTATGAAGTCATCAGATTGCCAGTCGGACATTAAAACCAGGTTTCCTGTAGTGTAAAGTTCTCACAGTGTGTATGCACACAAACACGCACACATGCGTTAGCGCACACACACACACACACACACACACACACACACACACACACACACACACACACACACACACACACACACACACACACACACACACACACACACACACACACACACACACACACACACACACACACACACACACACACACACACACACACACACACACACACACACACACACACCCGTAACGGGGTTCTCAGAGAGTGTGTATGCCTGGTAAATCCAACACACTCGGCAGAGTGTCACCACCACTAACACAGGATCAAACATCTTCGGTGGGCCCTGACATTAACCATGAGGCAGGATCTACACTGGCTTTATCAGGTCTGGTGTGGTTCTCTGCCCTGCCATATCTACAGAGGAGACTGTTGATATACTGTGGATGAAGAGGCCAAAAACCCTAAATAAGAGCTTTGTTCATTAAGGTTAGTAGTTAGTGTCCAAAGAACTGTAAATAATAGTACCGTTTTTCTTCTTCCATGTACTGTTATTGTTGCCTTAAAAAATGTATAATCATCGTTGTCAAAATCCAAGGGTATTATTATAATTAAAATTGCTAATAGCAATTAGCCTTTTCAACATGCTCCACAAGTTGTTGTTTTTTCCACTGTTAATACTGGTTAAGCTCTCTCTGATATACACATGCAGTACGTAGTAACTAAACTATGCGTGGTGAGTCAGAGGGAGAGCGTACTACAGCAGGAGAGACAGGTCTGTCATACACGACAGCACTGTATGCAGAGTGACAGATAGATTTACCTCACCCCTCTAGCTGTCTCAGTGACTGTTATTTCCCTCAGTCATATCCCCTGACAGAGTTCCCATCGGTCTGTCTGCCACTATTGTGAAGGATAAAGAGGCAGGATGTGGGTGGCAGCGGTAGGGAAATGACTGAATAGTGTCATCAATGGATCCATTTCTTTACCGAGAGACAAATGTGTCAGTCTAATCATCATACTGCGGATTGTAGCCCACTGCTACTGTAGTGCTTAAGCATTTCCTATTGTGAGGGTTCATCTGTGATTATCCTACAGTGACAAAGTAGTCAGGTGCTGCCTGGCGTAGAGGACGGCCATGACCAGAGACAGTACACTCAGTATTTGGTATGATATTTGTTACAATTATTTACTGGAATTTCATGGTAGAAATTATTAGAATTTTCATGTAATTTAGATATTTGTCCATTCCTGTAATGCCATAGTTTTTTATGTTTTCTGAATTAACCGAGAGTTAAAATATTACAATGGTCATGTGAAATGTAGTGAAACCAAATGATTTTATTTGACCTACATTTTGTGTGTCAAAACTATTGAACATTGTCAAACAATGTCAAAGTATTATACCGCCCTAGTTTCAATATTCACTCTTCATATTCTTCTTTAAATATTTAAAAGTATGAAGTTTGATGAAAGGCAAGTGAAACCGTAGCGATTTGTAACAGACATCAGAGGAAGAAGTTTCATAGCAGCTGTGTTGTTATCATGCACCACGGCTATTAGCTATCAGAGCAGTCACAGTTTAATTTCTAATGCCACTGTTCCCAATGGGACTGTACAGCCCCCAGTACACACACACACACACACACACACACACACACACACACACACACACACACACACACACACACACACACACACACACACACACACACACACACACACACACACACACACACACACACACACACACACACACACACACAGAAACACCCACCCACACAGAAACACACACCCACACAGAAACACACCCACACAGAAACACACACCCCCCCCTACTAAACCTGAGACATCCTTTATTCCACACTTCACATGCAGACTGACTCCAGCTTTACTGGGCTGGCCTGTCGTAAACAGGACTGAATCTCTTTTTACTCAGATGTAGCCTTGGGGCTTCCAGACTAAAGGCTGGTTGTAAGGGTGACATTACCAGGTGACAACACTGTTAATAATGTGTAATACCATGTAAAAGTCTCAAGGCCAGATTGTGTATTAGTATCAGTCCTAACTGCCATTCCCTCCCTTCGCTTGTTCCTAAATGAATGTCATTGCATTCCTACTGTACATTTGACTGAGAAGGTGGTTGTGAAAAGCCTTGGAGAACAAAATTGATCTTCAGCACCCCTGGAGCTTAGAAATGTACAGCCATGACCCGGCTAGCTTCTGATACAGCAGGAGTCCCCCTGTCTAGTGGTTTAATGTAGGATGGAGGATGGATTCTCGAGATTCTGTTTCTTACTGTTACTGAGTGAATTTCTGCTTTATTCACACACACAGTTTCCAACATAGTCCACTACTGTATGCAAAACTTTCTTGGACTCAGACAAAATAACCCACAAACAACAAAGAAGTGATCATGTTACCACAAAACAATGAGCCCGAACCAGGTTTAGATGATTCCATCAACACTCTGGTGTCAGGTTTTACTCCTAAAGTACCAGTGTCCACAAGTGTCCATGTCTACCAGATACATCCATCATGGTGTGTGCTGACGTGTGCCACAGGCCCCGCTGCCCTGCTCTTTTGAAGAGGGCTCCAGCTAGCGCTCACTTGTATCTCTTGGGAATGTAACAGGGGGGTGTCCAGTAGGCTGCAGGGACTTGAGGAATGTGCCACAGCAATACCTTCTAACCAGAGCTGGAGCACCCCTGACTCACACATACACACACAAATGTATGTACACACACACACACACACACACACACACACACACATAGACGCACACACATTAACACACACCTACCCACGAACGCACACCTACCCACACACACACACACACACACACACACACACACACACACACACACACACACACACACACACACACACACACACACACACACACACACACACACACACACACACACACACACACACACACACACACACACACACACACACACACAATGGAGTATCCACCATCCCCTGGCCAGGCCTTTTCACTGGCCTGTAAAAGCACTGCTGGTACTGCAGCTCTGTCTGAGAGCACAGTACCGTGATGCTGAATGGCCAGGTAGAGCACGCACACCCGCTTTAACAGTCTGGGAAAATTGCAAAGGCACGAGAGAAAGAATGGAAAATGTTTTAATGTATTGGTTGATAAGTAATAGAATTATTGAATTGTTTGTTTCTGTCAACTCTATTATTGCAGTCTGTTGAACTGTTTCATTTAGAAAGTGTTGACAGAACAGATGCAGCGTACGGAAAAGAAACTTATTGTACAATGTTGTACATTCTGTAAGTAATGACGAATATGCTGTCGCCAATCTCAGTGTTTAGCTCCTCGCCTGTCGCCAATCTCCGTGTTTAGCTCCTTGCCTGTCGCCAATCCCCATGTTTAGCTCCTTGCCTGTCGCCAATCTCAGTGTTTAGCTCCTCGCCTGTCGCCAATCTCAGTGTTTAGCTCCTTGCCTGTCGCCAATCCCCGTGTTTAGCTCCTTGCCTGTCGCCAATCCCCATGTTTAGCTCCTTGCCTGTCGCCAATCCCCATGTTTAGCTCCTTGCCTGTCGCCAATCTCCGTGTTTAGCTCCTTGCCTGTCGCCAATCTCAGTGTTTAGCTCCTTGCCTGTCGCCAATCCCCATGTTTAGCTCCTTGCCTGTCGCCAATCCCCATGTTTAGCTCCTTGCCTGTCGCCAATCCCCATGTTTAGCTCCTTGCCTGTCGCCAATCTCTGTGTTTAGCTCCTTGCCTGTCGCCAATCTCCGTGTTTAGCTCCTTGCCTGTCGCCAATCCCCATGTTTAGCTCCTTGCCTGTCGCCAATCCCCATGTTTAGCTCCTTGCCTGTCGCCAATCTCCGTGTTTAGCTCCTTGCCTGTCGCCAATCTCTGTGTTTAGCTCCTTGCCTGTCGCCAATCTCAGTGTTTAGCTCCTTGCCTGTCGCCAATCCCCATGTTTAGCTCCTTGCCTGTCGCCAATCCCCATGTTTAGCTCCTTGCCTGTCGCCAATCCCCATGTTTAGCTCCTTGCCTGTCGCCAATCTCCGTGTTTAGCTCCTTGCCTGTCGCCAATCTCAGTGTTTAGCTCCTTGCCTGTCGCCAATCTCCGTGTTTAGCTCCTTGCCTGTCGCCAATCTCCGTGTTTAGCTCCTTGCCTGTCGCCAATCTCAGTGTTTAGCTCCTTGCCTGTCGCCAATCTCCGTGTTTAGCTCCTTGCCTGTCGCCAATCTCAGTGTTTAGCTCCTTGCCTGTCGCCAATCCCCATGTTTAGCTCCTTGCCTGTCGCCAATCCCCATGTTTAGCTCCTTGCCTGTCGCCAATCCCCATGTTTAGCTCCTTGCCTGTCGCCAATCTCCGTGTTTAGCTCCTTGCCTGTTGCCAATCTCAGTGTTTAGCTCCTTGCCTGTCGCCAATCTCCGTGTTTAGCTCCTTGCCTGTCGCCAATCTCAGTGTTTAGCTCCTTGCCTGTCGCCAATCTCAGTGTTTAGCTCCTTGCCTGTCGCCAATCTCAGTGTTTAGCTCCTTGCCTGTCGCCAATCTCCGTGTTTAGCTCCTTGCCTGTCGCCAAGCTCAGTGTTTAGCTCCTTGCCTGTCGCCAATCTCAGTGTTTAGCTCCTTGCCTGTCGCCAATCTCCGTGTTTAGCTCCTTGCCTGTCGCCAATCTCAGTGTTTAGCTCCTTGCCTGTCGCCAATCTCAGTGTTTAGCTCCTTGCCTGTCGCCAATCTCAGTGTTTAGCTCCTTGCCTGTCGCCAATCTCAGTGTTTAGCTCCTTGCATGTCGCCAATCTCCGTGTTTAGCTCCTTGCCTGTCGCCAATCCCAGTGTTTAGCTCCTTGCCTGTCGCTACCTTTCCCACCGGACACAAAGTGATTTATCGACAAGGTAAACAGCTTATGAATGAGGCCTAAGCTTTAGTTATACAGTTTACAGAGTTAGAGTAACCACAGGAGGTCTGTATACACACACGTCCTACAGGCTACCGTTCTAGAGATCACAGGGTCATATCCTCATCGCATGGAGGGAAATTCCTCAATGTCTTAATTGTAAGCCTTTCAGATGAATTCTGCATGTGTGTAACAGTGTGCACACTGGCTGTGTAAACGCTTCAGGGTGACAGACGCTGAGACATTTTTAAACAAGTTTAGGGCAGCGTGCAGAGCAGAGTGGAGTGGGGAGATTGTTTACATGAGTACCTGCCTCTTTTCAACACCGTGGTCCCTTCGCCTCGGTGGAGGCAGGCAGTCACTGAGACAGAAATGGATGGCTAGATGCCTCAGGGTAGTGTTGACTGTGACTGAAACACACTCTGAGAACAAGAAAGGACAATAATAACATTTTCAGGATGAAAAAGGGATTAGAGTTACTATCACTACACTGCTACAATACTCTGACAAATGTTACAGTAGGCCTGATGTAAGCAGGTATTTTATATGACTTCTTTTGTTCTTAATCATTTCCACATATCAGCTGAATGATCTTAGTTGAGTTAATGCTCCTAAATAAATGAGCGTCTATATACAAGCTGTCATCCTTGACTACTCAACCACTAAAGGTTTCATCTGCCACCCTGTACCCTTCCCTGTGAAATGAGATTCAGTGTGTGCTGTGAGGTTTGGTTCCCAGGGCCAGCTGTGTACTATAGAGCTGGTCCTGTGAGAGACCTGTGTGTGTTTAAATGCCCAGGGCTAGGCAGTGGCAGCTATTGGCTAATGATTGACCAGTTAGAGCTGCCTGCCATGTCTGCCTGCAGGGAGGAAAGACAGAATTCTGCCTCCAGTATGTGTTAGGAAGAGAGATGAGAGAGAGAACGAGAGAGATTGAGGAGAGGAAAGAGCACTGAAGGAAGCTTTGTGGTTTTGGAATGTTGATGTAGTGCCACACAATATGCTTCAGATGAATACATTTTGTTGTATATGTGAATTGATGTAGTTCTGACCACAGAAAAGTATCTTCTGGTATAACCTAGGCATTACAATTACAGAGGTTACAAACAATTACAAATAAAAAATGAATAAAAATAAAAGTATTTTATTTTGTGGGTACATTTTCAGTGCCGAGTATCAAAATGACTACTCTAAAAGTGTATATTTCTCTGTGAAAAACGAAAACTAATGCAAAGATTAAAAAAATTGGGACCCACATTAAAAAGATGCGAAATATTTTTCGGTTGACATTTGCTAACGCGAAAGTAGGGTGTTGTTTTGCATTGCTGTGCGATACTGTGGTATTTTCACAATGTATTTATCTGCATACAGGCAGCAGACGATGCTGGGGCACTTTCACAGTGTATTTATCTGCATACAGGCAGCAGACGATGCTGGGGTACTTTCACAGTGTATATATCTGCATACAGGCAGCAGACGATGGTGGGGCACTTTCACAGTGTATTTATCTGCATACAGGCAGCAGACGATACTGGGGCACTTTCACAGTGTATTTATCTGCATACAGGCAGCAGACGATGGTGGGGCACTTTCACAGTGTATTTATCTGCATACAGGCAGCAGACGATACTGGGATACTTTCACAGTGTATTTATCTGCATACAGGCAGCAGACGATACTGGGGCACTTTCACAGTGTATTTATCTGCATACAGGCAGCAGACGATACTGGGGCACTTTCACAGTGTATTTATCTGCATACAGGCAGCAGACGATACTGGGATACTTTCACAGTGTATTTATCTGCATACAGGCAGCAGACGATGCTGGGGCACTTTCACAGTGTATTTATCTGCATACAGGCAGCAGACGATACTGGGATACTTTCACAGTGTATTTATCTGCATACAGGCAGCAGACGATACTGGGATACTTTCACAGTGTATTTATCTGCATGCAGGCAGCAGACGATACTGGGATACTTTCACAGTGTATTTATCTGCATACAGGCAGCAGACGATGGTGGGGTACTTTCACAGTGTATTTATCTGCATACAGGCAGCAGACGATACTGGGATACTTTCACAGTGTATTTATCTGCATACAGGCAGCAGACGATACTGGGATACTTTCACAGTGTATTTATCTGCATACAGGCAGCAGACGATACTGGGATACTTTCACAGTGTATTTATCTGCATACAGGCAGCAGACGATACTGGGGCACTTTCACAGTGTATTTATCTGCATACAGGCAGCAGACGATACTGGGATACTTTCACAGTGTATTTATCTGCATACAGGCAGCAGACGATACTGGGATACTTTCACAGTGTATTTATCTGCATACAGGCAGCAGACGATACTGGGATACTTTCACAGTGTATTTATCTGCATACAGGCAGCAGACGATACTGGGATACTTTCACAGTGTATTTATCTGCATACAGGCAGCAGACGATACTGGGATACTTTCACAGTGTATTTATCTGCATACAGGCAGCAGACGATACTGGGATACTTTCACAGTGTATTTATCTGCATACAGTGTATTTATCTGCAGCAGACGATACTGGGATACTTTCACAGTGTATTTATCTGCATACAGGCAGCAGACGATACTGGGATACTTTCACAGTGTATTTATCTGCATACAGGCAGCAGACGATACTGGGATACTTTCACAGTGTATTTATCTGCATACAGGCAGCAGACGATGCTGGGGTACTTTCACAGTGTATTCATCTGCATACAGGCAGCAGACGATACTGGGATACTTTCACAGTGTATTTATCTGCATACAGGCAGCAGACGATGCTGGGGTACTTTCACAGTGTATTCATCTGCATACATGCGGGCAGCAGGCGTCACTGAATTGTTCCACATATTTAAGTACAGCTATTGTAAAAATGGCTCTCTTCCTGTTGTTGTTTTCAGGACACAGATTTTATTCAAGCCTGAGGAAGTGGAATAATTTAAATACAGATGTTTTTCACTGTAAAACAGCTGTACAGATCTGGTGAGGCTGGAGAAGAGAGGGGAAGAGAGGCTGGGGAGGAGAGAGAGAGGCTGGAGAATAGAGAGTGAAGAGAGAGAGAGAGGCTGGAGAAGAGAGGGAGGGAGGCTGGGGCAGAGATAGAGAGGCTGGAGAAGAGAGAGTGAAGAGAGAGAGAGACTGGAGAAGAGAGAGTGAAGAGAGAGAGAGGCTGGAGATGAGAGAGTGAAGAGAGAGAGAGGCTGGAGAAGAGAGAGTGAAGAGAGAGAGAGGCTGGAGAAGAGGGAGTGAAGAGAGAGAGGCTGGAGAAGAGAGAGTGAAGAGAGAGAGAGGCAGGAGAAGAGAGGGGAAGAGAGGGAGAGGCTGGGGATGAGAGAATGAAGAGAGGCTGGAGAAGAGAGAGTGAAGAGAGAGTGAGACTGGGGATGAGAGAGTGAATGGAGGCTGGAGAAAAGAGAGTGAAGAGAGAGAGAGGCTGCAGATGAGAGAGTGAAGAGAGGCTAGAGAAGAGAGGGTGAAGAGAGGCTGGAGAAGAGAGAGTGAAGAGAGAGAGACGCTGGGGATGAGAGAGTGAAGAGAGAATGGAGAATAGAGAGTGAAGAGATAGAGAGGCAGGGGATGAGAGAGTGAAGAGAGGCTGGAGAAGAGAGAGTGAAGAGAGAGAGGCTGGGGATGAGAGAGTGAAGAGAGGCTGGAGAAGAGAGAGTGAAGAGAGAGAGAGGCTGGGGATGAGAGAGTGAAGACAGGCTGGAGAAAAGAGAGTGAAGACAGACAGAGTGTGGGGATGAGAGAGTGAAGAGAGGCTAGAGAAGAGATAGTGAAGGGAGAGAGAGGCTGGGGATGAGAGATTGAAGAGAGGCCGGAGAAGAGAGAGTGAAGAGAGAGAGAGGCTGGGGATGAGAGAGTGAAGAGAGGCTGGAGAAGAGAGAGTGAAGAGAGAGAGGCTGGGGAGAGAGAGAGTGAAAAGAGAGAAGGCTGGAGAAGAGAGAGTGAAGAGAGAGAGAGGTTGGGGATGAGAGAGTGAAGAGAGGCTAGAGATGAGAGAGTGAAGAGAGGCTGGAGAAGAGAGAGTGAAGAGAGAGAGAGGCTGGGGAGAGAGAGTGAAGAGAGAGAATGGAGAATAGAGAGTGAAGAGATAGAGAGGCTGGAGATGAGAGAGTGAAGAGAGGCTGGAGAAGAGAGAGTGAAGAGAGAGAGGCTGGGGATGAGAGAGTGAAGAGAGGCTGGAGAAGAGAGAGTGAAGAGAGAGAGAGGCTGGGGATGAGAGTGAAGACAGACAGAGGTGGAGGATGAGAGAGTGAAGAGAGGCTGGAGAAGAGATAGTGAAGGGAGAGAGAGGCTGGGGATGAGAGATTGAAGAGAGGCTGGAGAAGAGAGAGTGAAGAGAGAGAGAGGCTGGGGATGAGAGAGTGAAGAGAGGCTGGAGAAGAGAGAGTGAAGAGAGAGAGGCTGGAGAAGAGAGAGAGTGAAGAGAGAGAGAGGCTGGAGAAGAGAGAGTGAAGAAAGACAGAGTGTGGGGATGAGAGAGTGAAGAGAGAGAGAGGCTGGAGAAGAGAGAGTGAAGAGAGAGAGAGGCTGGAGAAGAGAGAGAGTGAAGAGAGAGAGAGGCTGGAGAAGAGAGAGAGTGAAGAGAGAGAGAGGCTGGAGAAGAGAGAGTGAAGAGAGAGAGAGGCTGGAGAAGAGAGAGTGAAGAGAGAGAGAGGCTGGAGAAGAGAGAGTGAAGAGAGAGAGGGTAGGGCTGTTTTTCAGCCCTGGGTGTGGCAGCACGGCACATTACAAGTCTTGTATACTGTAAAAAATAAATGTCTTTCCAGAGGAAAATCCTACATCTATGTTAAAGATGAATCTTAGATCCAAGGACATGTTCCCATGTTGAGGGGTTATGGGTTAAATCAACAGGCATGAACAAATATCTGCTGTCCACTATGCAAACAGAGCGATGGAGCTCCCCCGATTAATGGTCTGTTGTAATGGCTGATGTGACCTGGGAGGGAGAGAGGTTAGTTAGAGTATCAGGTCTTCTAAACCATTTTTCACTCATTTGGAAAGACGTCATTGAGTTACATTAGCAGGCAAACACTCCAGAAAACAGTTTGAAATGTCTGACTTTGGTACAGTGGGCTAATTTCTTGAATGCTGTGGATTTGTTGAATACAGCTGTCTCAATTGAGCACTGTCACAGAGCTGTCTTTCTCGGGCATGTAAATAGTTGGGAGAGGGTGATAAAATACACGATGACTCTGAAATGGATGCAGAGAGGAAACATGCTTCCATGTGGTCAATAGAAAGTCAGCACTAATATTATCATTTCTTAGTCAGTAGGTGTGAATCAATTTGTTTTAGAATGACAGGACAATGTCACAAACAGATGTCATCATGCTCCCACATGTTTTATTTTGTATTTTGCATACTGTTGATATGTTTTGTGCATGCTTCTAAGATTACTGTAATAGGTGTAGGTGTATTTAATGGGATTGAATCTCTGCCCCTCGGCATACGTTACCACATGTCCTGTAGTCAAGATGCATGGAGTCTGTTCACCGACTAATATTGCACTCTGCTTCATTGCTTTCCTTTAGTCTTTCGTCCACCCCTCCATTTTGGTAAGTGGTCATCAAAAGGTCAGGGAGGTGAAGTTGTGAAATGGCCTGAGCGGTGGTGACCTATGGCAGGCTGAACATACCTAATGCTACAGCCTGCAGGCCTTCAACTGCCAATACCAGGCTGATTATAACGAATCAGCTCCCTCTTAACACAATAATGTGATCAATTTCTCATTCCGCTGAATAACTAACCCTGGAGATAGGGAGCTGTCTGTGACCTGCAGTTAAACCCCTGCCTCGTTATTCATATCAGGGCATGAAAAGAGAGAGATGAGAAGAAAGAAACGGCTCAATTTGAGTTCATTATTTGATAGAAGTGTGTGGGTGGCGGCAGGTAGCCAAGTGGTTAGAGCATTGGACTAGTAACCGGAAGGTTGCAAGATCTAATCCCTGAGCTGACAAGGTAAAAATCTGTCGTTCTACCCCTGAACAAGGCAGTTAACCCACTAGGCCGTCAATGAAAATAAGAATTTGTTCTTAACTGACTTGGTTAAATAAAGTTAAAATAACATTTAAAAAAAGAAGTGGGTGGCTCTGCCAAATGTTACTGGTTGGAATGAATGTCATGGGACTTTATGAGTCAGTGGAGGCTGGTAGGCGCTAGGAGGATGGTAGGAGCCAGGCAGCCAGTCACTGTGGAGGCTGGTAGGAGCTAGGAGCCAGGCAGCCAGTCACTGTGGAGGCTGGTAGGAGCTAGGAGCCAGGCGGCCAGTCCAAGGTCACTGTGGAGGCTGCTAGGAGCCAGGCAGCCAGTCCAAGGTCAATGTGGAGGCTGATAGGAGCTAGGAGCCAGGCAGCCAGTCCCAGATCACTGTGGAGGCTGATAGGAGCTAGGAGCCAGGCAGCCAGTCCAAGGTCAATGTGGAGGATAGGAGCTAGGAGCCAGGCAGCCAGTCCAAGGTCACTGTGCCTGGCAGTCCAAGGTCAATGTGGAGGCTGATAGGAGCTAGGGGACAGGCAGCCTCCACAGTGACCTTGGACTGGCCGCCTGGCTCCTATAGGAGCTAGGAGCCAGGCAGCCAGTCACAGGTCACTGTGGAGGCTGATAGGAGCCAGGCAGCCAGCCCCAGATCACTGTAGAGGCTGGTTGGAGCTAGGAGCCAGGCAGCCAGCCCCAGGTTACTGTAGAGGCTGGTTGGAGCTAGGAGCCAGGCAGCCAGTCACTGTAGAGGCTGGTTGGAGCTAGGAGCCAGGCAGCCAGCCCCAGGTCACTGTAGAGGCTGGTTGGAGCTAAGAGCCAGGCAACCAGCCCCAGGTCACTGTAGAGGCTGGTTGGAGCTAGGAGCCAGGCAGCCAGCCCCAGGTTACTGTAGAGTCTGGTTGGAGCTAGGAGCCAGGCAGCCAGTCCCAGGTCACTGTAGAGGCTGGTTGGAGCTAGGAGCCAGGCAGCCTGTCCCAGGTCACTGTAGAGGCTGGTTGGAGCTAGGAGCCAGGCAGCCAGTCCCAGGTCACTGTAGAGGCTGGTTGGAGCTAGGAGCCAGGCAGCCGGTCCCAGATCACTGTAGAGGCTGGTTGGAGCTAGGAGCCAGGCAGCCAGTCCCAGGTCACTGTAGAGGCTGGTTGGAGCTAAGAGCCAGGCAGCCGGTCCCAGATCACTGTAGAGGCTGGTTGGAGCTAGGAGCCAGGCAGCCAGCCCCAGGTTACTGTAGAGGCTGGTTGGAGCTAGGAGCCAGACAGCCAGTCACTGTAGAGGCTGGTTGGAGCTAGGAGCCAGGCAGCCAGTCACTGTAGAGGCTGGTTGGAGCTAGGAGCCAGGCAGCCAGTCCCAGGTCACTGTAGAGGCTCGTTGGAGCTAGG